>NW_006399876.1:4371061-4392917 GCF_000299155.1 Elephantulus edwardii
AGATAAGATTTTCCTAGTCCAGAAAATACATTTTCCATTGTAAATATGAATCATAAGTAAATTCTTTTTTTAATTCATGTAATTGAATATCTTGTCTATTAACAGGCTACTGATACCATATCTTCCTGGTTTTTAAAGATAAATCCCTATAGATTCAAAGGGGGGAAAGTTAATTGACTATGATTCTAATGCCATTTTTTTGCAAAAGTATTCATTTCCCCCCCACTTTAAGAATAACCAAGTATGTTTTCTTTCAAAGGAGCACAACTAATTATTTATATTAGCAATGTAGAAAGTATTCAAGTCATTTTCAAATAAGTTGTTGGTTTTTATAGGATCTTCCTCACTTTTCTAGTACATTAAATATTTATCTTGTGTGTGTGTGTGTGTGTGTGTACCATCAAATCAGATCTGACTGGTACAGGAGGAGACTGACCCTCCTTCTCCAGCAGAACATCTGGTGGATTTGAACTGCTCACCTCTGGATCTTTTTTTTTTTATGACACTGTGTTCCTTTGCTTTATTAAGATAGTAGCTTCTTGGACTAGGCATAGATTTTTTTTCTGGAATTCTCATTCTTCTCAATGTCAGCCATAGTTATTATGAGCTACATAGTCAAATGCTTTTGTATGAATAGACATTTTTCTGATATTCTCTGCTTTAAGCCAGGATCCATCTGACAGACATCAGCAATGATATCCCTGGTGGCATGGCCTCTTCTTAATGTAGTGTGAACTTCTGTCAGTTCCCTGTCAATGTACTGTTCTGGCTATTTTTAAATTATTTTCAGCAATATTTGCTTGTATGTGATACTATCGTTATTGTTTGATAATTTCAATATTCTGTTGGATTACTTTTCTTGGGAATGGGACAAATATTAATCTCTTCCAGTCACTTGTCCAGGTAGTTGTTTTCTTAATTTTCTGGCATAGACTGGTGAGCACATTAAGGGCTACATATGTTAGTTGAAACGTGTCAGTCGTTATCCATTGATTCTTGTGGTCTTATTTTTGCCAGGGCCTTCAGTGCACCTTGAACTTCTTTCTTCATCACCATTGATTATTGTTACATGCCACTTCTTGAAATTTTTCAGTGTTGACCAGTTCTTTTCAGGATAGTGACTTTGTCCATTCCTTTCATTTTTTTCTTTTTTTATTATTAATTTTAATGAATGTTTACTGAGACTTTGGATTTCCATTCATTCATTGTTACATTTTTCTCCCTGCCCACTACCCGCCCCCCAATTCACTCTTCTCTTTGAAAAATAAAAGAAAAATTATTTCATTGTTATACAAACCCTCTCCCAAAGTCCACTCCACTATGCAGCCATTATTCTGGACTCCTATCATGGTAATAATATCTAATCATATATCACTTTTAAACAGTTTTCTCCTTCTTCTGTTTCAATGCAGTATACATTATTTATTCCCTCTTTCTCAGTCTCCCCTCAACCCTAATGTCAGTCCCATTTTACAACAGTGACTCTATACAATATTTGTCCTTTTGTGACTGAGATATTTCACTCAGCATAATGTCCTCCAGGGTCACCCATTTTGAATAATATTGCATGGTTCCTTATTTTGCAATGCAGCATAGTATTCCATTTTGTGAATATATGAGACCTTCTCTATCCATTCGTTTGTTGATGGGCACTTAGGTTATTTCCAACTCTTTGCTATTGTGAACAAAGTGGCAATAAACATGGGTTGTGTATATGTTTGTTTGGGTGGCAATTCAGGTTTCTTTAGGGTGTATTCCCAGTAGTGGAATTGCTGGGTCAAATGGTATCTCTATTTGCAACTTTTTGAGAAAGCACCATACTGCCTTCCACAGTGGTTGCACCATTTTACACTCCCACCAACAGTGAATATGGGTTCCAGTTTCTCCACAGCCTCGGCAGCATTTGATGTAGGAGTTGATTTTTGTTTGTTTATGGTGTGAGGTAGGGATCCAATTTGATCCCACCCTCACCCCCATATAGATAACCAGTTCTCCCAACATAATTTGTGGACTAAGACAGCTTTCTCTAAGAGACACCAGTGTCAACTCTGCCATAACCAAGGGTCCATAGTGGGCTGGCTCTCTTTATTCACTCTGTCCTGTCCATCAGTCCATTTGTCTGTCCCAGCACTCTCTTGTTTACATTGATGAAATCTCCTATCCACTGAGCTCCTTTCCAGTTTTAATTCAGCTAATTTTATCTCTTTGTGCCTTTACAGAGAAATTTTTCAATCAGCTTTTTAAATTGCACACATACAAAAACTCTGTTGGGACTTTTATTAGCAACATGTTAAGTCAGAATAGACCAATTTGAGGAGAGCTGAAATCTTTGCAACATGATCTTTCTATCTAAGAATATATTTCTTCATTTACTTAGATTATCTTTAATGACCTTCACAAAGATTTTATAATTCCTTGATAAGGAACTTCTGTGATGTTTTTACATTTATTCTAAGATATTTTAATTTTATGACCATGCAGTATCTTCTACATTTGCTGACTTTCGCTGGAATATGGAAACGCTGCTGATTTAGTAGACTGTTTTACTTAGCCACCTTTCTTCTCTTATTAACTCAAAGTTTTCATCTGTGATGATATCATTTCTAGGTTAAGGTCAAGGTTGGGTTTGGGATTCCTTGTGTTCACAAAGGACAAGAGTTCTCCTGTTTCCTAGATTTGAGTCCTTGGAGTTGCTGTGGTCAATAGTAGAGAGGTAAAATCAAGCATATACAGAATATTAATATCTTAGTAATATCTGTCTTATGTTGGAGAACCAGCTCAATGAAAGCAAAAGTCAGAGCATGAAGAGGGAACAAGAGATGATAAAAGAGCCAGAAAACAGTGGGACATTGAAGTTGACTTTAGTGCAAGAAGAGATCTGAGCGTGGTGGCCTCATGTGTGTTATGTGCTCAGACTGGCCTTTCTAGGATATCCAGGGGAGTGTCCACCTCCACACTACTGGTGTCCATCTGAACTTTGAGGGTGCAGTTACATCTGAGCAGCACCTGAACCTGGCGTGCACTTGACCATGGAGGAGATGTTGTACCTGTACATCACCTGAGCCTTCTGTGGCTGACTTATTTTGCTCAGCATAATTTCTAGCTTCATCCATGAAATATGTACACAATTTCATTTCTCTTCGTGGTGGGCAGTATTTCATGTACATGGGATATCCCACATTTTATCCATTCGTCCGTTACTGTGAACTTGGATCTTTTGGGTATTTTGAACAGTACTGCAGTGATCAATATGTACAGGCTGTCGAATCTCTGCTTTAATTTCTCTTGAGTGGAGACCCCGGAATGGAGTTGCTGTATCTCGTTGAGGGAAGGAACCCACCTCACACTTCCTCTACCATCTTCTGTCCTCCTGGGTGCCCTCCACTCCCCAGTCCCACCCACGCATAGTCACTCCTCTACAGGACACTCCTGCCTCTTCCCCTCACATCTACTCGAGTGTCCTGTGGCTGTAGTAACATACTACCAAGAACTTGGCAGCCTGTAGGAAGAGAAAGCTATTCTTTCACAGTCCTGGAGACCAGAAGTTCAAAAGCAAGGTGTAGGCAGAGCTGAGCTCCGGCTGGGTCCTGAGGAGCAATGAATCCTCTTAGTTCTCTGGTCTGCTGCAGCAGGCATGCCACAAGTGATGTGTGTTCTCTCATGCACATTTTTAATTGTGATTTTAGTGAAGGTTTACAGAAGGAAGGGTTTTCATTCATTCATTGATACACGTTATTTCCTCCCTCTCCCCCACAGTTCCGTTTATGTTTTGTTCCAGATGGTTAATTGTTATATATCTATTCCTCTCACATAGTCCTTCTCTTATTCCAGTGTAGTGTTTGTTATCCATTCATTCTTTTCTTACTCTCCCCCCACTCCTGTGTCTATCCTCTTTTTAGAACACCAGTCTTAATCAGTATTTATCCTTTTGTGACTGAGATATTTCACTTTGCATAATGTCTTTCAGATTCACCCATGTTGTGTAGCATTCTACAAGTTCATTGTTTTTCAGTGTTGCATAATATTCCATTGTGTGAATGTACCACAGTTTTTCTATCCAATTATTTCTTAATGGGCACTTGAGTTGTTTCCATCTCTTCACTAATGTGAATAATACAGCAGTAAATATGATAGTGCATACATCTATTTGAGTCATGGCTCTAGTTTCTTTAGAGTATATTCCCAGTGTTGGAATTGCTGGATCAAAGAGTATTTTTTTTTAATTTTTATTAAATTTTATTAGTTTTAATGAACATTTACAGAGATTTTGGGTTTTCATTCATTCATTGTTGCACTGTTTTCTCCACCCTCATCCCCAGTTCGTTCTTCTTTCCCCCCTCCAATGTCTGTTTTAATTGTCCAATTGCCACAGTGCTTGTCAAAGCCAGTTCTGATTAATCTCCTTTGTCAGTGTGTCCCTTGCCATTCCCTATCACTCCTCCCTGAGAGAGACTTCACCCTGATTCATAAGGAAAAGGGGATGGCGTATTCTCTTAGCTACTTCCTGCTGAAAAGGGACGCTGTGGGTTTCAGGGTGAATGTCTTCACTCACTACTCCAAAGGGCCCCCTTGGCAGTAGGAAACACATAGACTATTATGGAGATTGATTTTGGAATTTAGATGCACTGTTATCAATTGTGCTTAGCTGTACATGTTCATATCCTTGAAGATGTATCATGGAAGTGTTGCAGCCTAGAAGATACAAATTTAACTAACAAGTTAAAAGTGCATGAGTCAAAAATTGAAAAGCAATAGTATTCTGAGTAGAGGTTCCCTAGCCCTAAGAGAGATGCAAATTAAAACAACTATGAGATATCATCTCACCTCAGTCAAAATAGCAAAATTTAACAGAACAGCAAGCAATAAATGCTGGCAAGGTTGTGGAGAAACTGGAACCCTTATTCACTGTTGGTGGGAGTGTAAAATGGTGCAACCCCTGTGGAAAGCAGTATGGCGCTTTCTCAAAAAGTTGCAAATAAAGATACCATTTGACCCCACAATACCACTACTGGGAATATACTCAGAAGAGACCATAACTGACACCCAAGCAGATATATGCACACCCATGTTTATTGCAGCTTTGTTCACAATAGCAAGGAGTTGGAAACAACCTAAGTGCCCATCAACAAACCAATGGCTAGAGAAGCTGTGGTATATTCGCACAATGGAATACTATGCTGCATTAAAAAACAAGGAACTCATGCAATATTACTCAAAATGGTTGACTCTGGAGAACATTATGCTGAGTGAAATGTCCCAGTCACAAAGGGACAAATATTGCATGGTGCCATTGTTGTAGAATGGGACTGTCCTTGGGGTTGGGGAGAGACTGAGGAAGATGGGTTCAATAATGTATGCTGCTCTGAAGCAGAGAAGGGAGAAAACTGTTTAAAAGAGATATGTGATTAGGTATTTCTGTCATGACAGGAGTCTAGAGCGATGGCTCCATGGCGGAGTGGACCTGGGGGAGGGTTTGTGAAATAATGAAAGAACATTTTCTTTTACTTTTCCAAGAGGGTAATGTCTGGTGGGGGGGAGCCTTGGGAGGGGACAAATCTACAACAATGAATGAATGAAAATCCAAAGCCTCTGTAAATTTTCACTGAAATTAATAACAAATTTAAATTTAAAAAAAAAAAAGAATTAACTTAGAGTAAGGATGGCAATGGAACCACCTTACCTCTGTAACTTGATTTGTGCCAAAGAGTATTTCTACTTCCAACTTTTTGAGAAAGTTTCAGACAGCCTTCCTTAGTTGTTGCACCATTTTACACTCTCACCAACAGTGAATAAGAGTTTCAGTCTCCCTACATCCTCGCCAGCATTTGTGGTTTGCTGCCCTGTTGAACTTTGCTGTTGTTGCTGGGGTGAGATGACACCACCTTTTAGAAGGCAGGTAGCCATTTTTCCAGCTCTGGGGGCGGGCTTTCTCTGTGTGTGTGTCCTGGCTCTAGGAGTCTCCCAGTACAGGAACGTGGGTCAAAGGACAGACCACACGACTGATCCTCCCTCCTTGGTGGTAATTGTGGTTCACCTCTGCTCGCCCCCTCTCTCTCCTTTTATTTACTGTAAGATAAAAGATGATGCGGGACACCCCTTGGGGAAACTCCCCTTACAGCAGGACTGTGACCTGATTAAGGGTGCTGTACACACATACACCCCCATCCCGTTAGAGCTGATTGGTGGATCACATCTCTGATTACATCATGGGGAGTGACTATATCATTACATAACTACCTTTAATTCAGCCTCCTTAACAACAGAGGTTGAGATTTACAACACATAGGATAACTACATTATACTGAGAACCATGGCCTCACCAAGTCCACAGGTGTTTTGGGGGACACAGTAAATTCATGACACATTCAGCTCTTGGCACTCCTTGTTTCATGGTTGCAGCCATCCTGGCTTTCCCTCTGTCCCTATGTGGTCTTCTCCCCTCTCCAAGTCTCTGAATTTCCCGCCTTCTCATCAGGACATCCTCACTGAATCGGGACCACTCCCTGCAGCATGACCTCGTATCAGTCATTACTTCTACGGAGATCATATCTACAGAGAATGCCACATCCTAGATTTTGTGGGTACATGAATTTAAGGAGCATTACTCAGTTCAGTACAGGTGGACCTTGACCCAGCAGGGGCCCCTCATTCTTGCCCCCCTCCCCTTCACTGGGACCTGGGGCGTCAGTGGGGTTCTGAGCCGCACCAGCTGCCTTCTGCCATGTGAGGAGTCCCTGAGGGCTCTCTGAGGGTCTCATAGGCAGCCAGCTCACCAGAGGAGGCACCCCAAGAGGCCAGTGTTTCCCAGGGGACACATGGCCTCTGCTGGGCCTCTACAAGCCTCCCCCCAGAGATGAAAGCTCTTCTTTAAAATGAGCCTCACTGCATTATAAATACATTTATTAAATTATATGTTGCTGCAGATGGTGCTGTGTATTTTTAACAAATGGAGCCGACTCAGCAGGCAGCGAGGGGGCGCCTGGGGGGGCTGGCCCAAGGGCTTCCGGGAAGCAGCGGGCAGGAGCCAGGCTGTGGCCCTGTCCCACCACCCCCAGCCCACCCCAGCCCAGGGGCCTAGGCTGCAGTCTGGCCTGTGCCTGGCATGGATCATGCTGGCAGTTGGCATAGTGGGCGGGCACTGGGAGGGGCGGGCGCAGACACAGGAACCCAGGCACCCAGCCCTTCCTCCAGCTCAGCCTCACTCCATCTGCACCCACAGCCATCCTGCCTGCGGGGGCTCTGGCTTCAGCCCCTCCCCAGCCTTCCCAGCAAGTAGACTGGGCCAGAGGTGGAGACCTCAGCCAGAAAACCCCTCTCTCATTTGTGGAGGGGCCTGTTTGTTCTCATAGCCTTGGAAAGGGCCTTTCTGAGTGGTCATCTTGTGTGGAGGGAAGCAGCAGGGCCAAGACCAGGAGGTCCTGCGGGAGGAAGTCTGGTCAGAGGAACATGTCCAAGTCCATGTGACTTGCTGACCATTGGACAGCACGTGTGGGCTGGGACATCTGGCAAGGAGCTATTTCCCAGCCTCTCCTTAGCCAGATGGCCCTGGTTGGGACAGCTGCAGAGGAAGGTCCTGGGAGAAGAGGAAGGAGGGCACTGGGCCTCAGGGGTGGTCTGCCCAGGCCCTGCCCACCCACCCACAGACAGCATGGCTGGACTTGGTAAGCCTGGCTCATTGATTACAGGAGAGAAAGGATTGTAGGGGTCCACCTGTCCTACCCACTTTATGAAGCCCCACCTGAACTCCCATTCCTTCCTCATCCCCGCCATGTAGGTCTGTTCCACTTTGATGCTGACAAGGTCATATGTGTCACTCACTGGCGTGTCACCGCGCCCAGGACAGTGTCTGGACTGTGTTAGTCGGGTGATTGCAGCCAGAGGGAGGCCTCCAGCCTTGGCCAGCCCCGCATTCACCATCACAGCGCCCCCCGGGGGGACCTGTGTGCGTGCCCTGCTGAGACCTTCAACAGTCGCCCACAAAGGGGCACATCTTGGGCTGTGCAGCTCCGGGTGGCTGGCCCAGAAGGGGAGGAGGACAGACCGACCTGAGATGCCCACCTTTGCAGGTGTGGGTGAGGCACGTTTGCATGTTGTTATTCCTGTCCTCCCCCCGCAGGAATCAAAAGAATGTGCACTTTCGTCTCAGTGCGGAGAGAAATAGTCTCTGAAGCTTAATACGGAATTAGTGGGTAATCCAGCAATTCCGCTCCCCATATGTGCCCAGAAGAAGAGAGGGCAGCCTCAGACAGACACACATCTCATGTGACTGGCATTCACTGACGTGTGCAGCCCAAAGCTACACACACACAGGTGAGTGGACACACACAAGGCCCATCTTGGTCGTGGTAGGAGTCTTGTGGCCAGTTCTCACACCACCTAGAATGAAGCCTGCCCTGTCCCATTCCATCCCCACAGTGGCTGATGTGCCTTGCCTGCAGAGGACTGCCCGGGCCAGGCAGTGGGCACTGGGCACTTTATACGTGCTGGCTTGCTGCTCAGATGCCCCACATTCAGGGGAAGACTCCCAGACCCAGGTGAGGTTCAGGGGAAAATTCCCACCTTCCCTGCAGGAGAGCCAGGTGTGTTCCTGGGCAGTGTGTCCACCACCCATCTGTCATCAGAGACAGTGTATCACTGTGACACTGAGCAGACTTCAGGGGAGCTTCCAGATGGAGAAAGATGAGGAAGAAAGTCCTGGCAATCGCCTTCTGTGAAATCAGCCCATGAAACCCTGTGAGTCATAACAGCCTGACCTGACACTGACCACAGGGATGGTCCAGGGCTGGGCAGCACGTCCCCCTTGTGTGTCATTTCCCTGAGAGGCCAGCCGGTTGAATGGCAGCCAAGCACAGACTGCAGGCCCCAGTTGGACAGAGCACTCTGGGAAGGCAGTGTGCACTTTGCAGCAAGGGTCAGAGTCATTGTCCACCATGCACTAAAGGAGCCACAGATGGCCAAAGAATGGCCAAACTGGGAATCTCAGAATGCCTCCAAGTTTCTTCAAGCCTAGCAATAATAATATTCCTCTTACTTGGATTCATAATCAACATCTTTGGTACCAGCAGTCAGGACATCAGGGGACCTATTGCATTGGGAAAGTTTGCTGTTGGGAATTTCTCCAAATTATTGAAGAGCAGTGATGTCAGGAATTGTCTTCCTGTCAAACATTTGTCTAGGTGGTATAGCACTGGTCTGTGCGTTGCTGTACAGAGGTAACTCGTGGTTGCTGTGATGCTGAAGCCTGTGACAGTGATGTGCCAATCGTGGTAATGGGCAGCCATGGTGGACAATGTTGGCTGGAGCTTCCCGACTAAATCAAGCCTGGAAGCAGGAGCGGCATCCACTTCCAAAATGGCTTGCCTCCGGAAACTTTATGTACGAACAGTGCTCAGGCTGTTTGTTCATAGGGTCTCTATGAGTCGTCTACGACTCGACGGCATCAAACAACAACAACAACAACAACAACAACAACAGTGATGTCAGGATTAACATGCGCTTGATTGAGGCCATGGTCTTCTCAGTCACTTGCTCTTCATCTGAGAGCTGGACAATGAATAAGGATACGGAAGAAGAATTGATGCCTTTGAGCTGGGGTGTTGGAGGAGAACACTGAGTAACCCATGGATGGACAGAAGAACAAGCAGATACGTCTTGGAGAAAATGAAGCCAGAGTGCTCTTTGGATGCAAAGATAATAAAGCTTCATCTCACACACTGGGACATGTTGCTAAGAGAACCTTGGCGAGGGTCATCATGCTTGGTAAGGTAAAGGATCGGCAAAGGAGGGCAAGACCCTCAGTGAGAGGGGTTGGCACACGGACTGTGACAGTGGGTTCAGATGTGTCAGAGATGATGAGCTGGCACAGGGTGGGACAGGGCTCAGATCTGCCGTACACAGGGCCCTGTGCACTGTACCTGATATGATGGCACCCAACAGCAACAATAACAACAACAACATTGACTGGAGGGGTGTGCTTTCTTGTCTGAAATTGCATTGGTGGGCAGTGGGGGTTTCAAAAGTCAGTCCTCCTCCTAGGCAGGGTGAGAACAGGTACACTGAGCAGAATCCTGGAGATGGGAAGTTTGTGAAGAGGTGACTGGAGGAGCTCATGCTCCTGTCCACAAGCCCAGGGAGCCGCTGCCTCTGGTCACGCTCTGTCTTACGTGTGAGCTCCAGGGCAGACAAGGAATGTTTGGGAACCTCGAGGTCTCCAGATGAGGTGCTGAGAGGGGTGACCCCAGGGCGTCATCTTTCAGGTGGCATGGCTGCAGGGATGGTCACGTGTGATGGTCTGTGACCACGGCCATGTGCCTGGGATGGTGGACAGACCTGGGAGGGGGATGGAGTAGAAAGTCAGGGACAGAGAAAGACTGCTTGGACCCATGAGAGGGACGAGTCCAGCAAGGTGGTGTCCATTGCATGGTGTCGAAGGTCCCAGCTGTGCCCACGTGCATAACAGAGAGTGCTGGCAACCCAGGCCTTGTCTTCCCTCCAAAGTGGCCAGAGGACCTAGGCCCCACTGCCTTCTGCTCTCGACGCATCCCCACCTCATATCCCAAGTGTTGACCAGGTCTTCGACCTCTGCACAGTGCAGGTGTGAGGACAAAACCACCTGCAGAGATGTGACGAGGACAAGCTGGGCAGTGTGTTTGATTGAGGGTATCTTTGAGTTTAAAGTTTATCTCATTTCTTTTTAAAAGCAAATGGAAGATCATTGTGTTGGATAGATCCCAGCTGAGGGTGATCACAAATGTTGCTTTAGACGAGACCCCAGCGATGACGACCACACACATTGCTGTTGGATAGATCCCAGCTGATAGCGATTGCATGTGTTGCTCTTAGATGGATCCCAGCTGAGGGTGACCGTATGTTTCTATTGGATGGATCCCAGCAATGGTGACCACACATGTTGCAGAATAGACAGTTCAGCATGGGCTGTCTCAGCTGTGATCTCTATAGACCACCAGCTCTTTCTTCCTGACACCATAAAGATGGGGATTCAAACTTCCCGCCTTCAGGTTAGTGGTCAGGCACAAGCCATTTGCAGCTATTGGGTGGCTACAAGGTGAGTCTGAGTCCCTGGTACCGGCATCAGATGAGGACGCTGCCTTTGTGCTGGAGACAGTGGGGTGTGACCACAAAGCCAGGCTGTGCGGACACATGGGTGGGGTTACAAGGGGGGTCATCCTCAGAGATGGAAAGGGTGGCATGGGGTGCAAGGCCCTGTCTGATCTCCAGACAGACACCCTAAACCATGCTTGACCTGTGTGACCCTGGGGGTGGAGGGCTTGCATCATGGCCTGGCCCCATGCTGGCCACATCAGCTCACTGACCTCTCCTGACACCTGGGGTCTGC
Source organism: Elephantulus edwardii (assembly GCF_000299155.1). Classification (NCBI taxonomy): domain Eukaryota; kingdom Metazoa; phylum Chordata; class Mammalia; order Macroscelidea; family Macroscelididae; genus Elephantulus; species Elephantulus edwardii. The sequence continues at coordinate 4,382,418 of NW_006399876.1, forward strand.
ACAGGTGCCTCACCATCTCAGGGAGGCAGACCCAGAGCCCACCTCACCTGAGGTCCCCTTTGTACATCAGGACTCACTTTCTGCACCTGTGCACAGGTGAGATGGAGCCCAGGTCAGTGATGCCAGCACCACCATGAAGTAAACTGAGGCCAGTGGGACACAGATAAGCAAGGGGGTGAAGTCCTGGGGGCTGAGACTCTGTGGGGAGCCTTCCATACACCATCCCCATCCAGTTCCAGCAGCCTCCCCAGGTCAGCTCGGAGAAAGTCCCATTTCTGGGAGTTATACGTGATTTTCATGCAATTCTATAAGCTGCTGAAATGGAACACTGCCTTTGAACAGACAAAAATGGAGCTCTGATTAAAAAAAAAAAGAAAGAAAGAAAAGGAAAAACTACTCTCTGTGCCCACATTGTGCCCCCGTGAGTTTAAAGGCGGGTCCCGAATCCCAGAGGTGAGCTCACTCCCCGTATTTACCGGTTGCAGCTGCTCCACAGGCCTGAGCTCCCATCTCCCATTTTCCTTCTCTCCTCTCTCCGCCCCACCCCATCCAAACTCTACGATCTCTCCTCCATTCAGTTGCTTTGTCTTTAAAAAAAAAACAACAACAAACCAAAACCTAGCATGTGTGAACAAACAGTCCTGGTGGTTGGAGCTCTGAGTGGATTCTGACTCATGGTGGTCAGAGTGAGCGGAGGAAAACTGCCCCATAGTATTTTCCAGGCTGAGACATTTCAAAAGCAGGCTGTCAGGGCTTTATTCCAGAGAGCCTCCAAATTGGTTTGAACCACCAACCTTCCAGCCAGTAACAAAGTGCTTAACCTGCTAGACCATGCAGGGCTTCAAAACTGTGCGTCCATACAGTGGAGGATTTGTTTAATGATGAAACAACAGGAACCATCAAGCCACAAAGACAGAGAGGAGCCTTAAATGGGTACTGCTGAGAGAAAGAAGCCAGTACAAAAAAGTTGCCAATTATATGACATTTTGGAAAAGGCAAACTTAACAGACAGTGAAAAGGTCAGTGGTTGGCAGGTGGTTGGGGGAAGAGGAATGAGAGATGAGCAGGTGGAGCTGGGGCATTTTCAGGGCAATGAGACTACTCTGCAGGTTGCTGTGTTGGTGGACACAGGGCTGAAGCATTTCCCAAAACCATAAGGTGAGCAAGGCAGAGTGAGCCTTCTGGTAAACTGTGGACTTCACTTAGCAACAATGTATCTCGGTGCATTGTAACAGTGTAACAGGCATGCAAGATGTTTATAACAGAAGAAGCTGTATGGTGTGCAGAGGAGGGCGGATACATGGGAACTCTCTGTACTCTGCACATTTTCTCTGGAAACCTAGAGCACCTCTGAAAAATAGTCAGTTTTTTTAAAATGGCATCTGTGGGGAGCAGGGTAGCAGTTATAAGAATAATTGATTCTCCAAACACAAAGATCCTGCCCTCAAGATTAGCCCCATCTCCTCCCTGTGCCTCTAGGGCCACATTTATGCTCTGCTTTTTCCATAAATGCCTTTTGTCTTGGAAAAATGGACTTATGCCTGCATGTGCTTTTGTAATCTGTTCTTATTTTCAGCAAAACATGCAGAACATTTTCCATGATAGTAAATACTGTTACAATATTGAAGCCCTAGACCCACATGAGGAGGGCCGGTGTCTCTTGATGAGGAAGATGTTGATGGTCCTTCCTCAGGCCCACTTTCCCTCCTCTCTCCCTCCAGCCACGTATTTCCGGCCGGCAGTGCCCACTTCATTAAGATTCCCATCAGGCAGTTTGCCTGCAGAGGGAGAGAGACACACATGGGGCCTGGAAGGATGTTGCTTTATTTTCCCAGTGATTTGTACCCCAGCATCTGTGTCCCTGGATACTAAGAGAATTGCCTTCAGAAACCACAGTGCAGCTCTCCACAGAACAGCAGCCGACAACACAGTGAATGCACATGATTGCAGTAAACTGGGTCGGCCACACCATGCTGAGCGAAAGTCGCTGCAGGAGGACACCTGGAAAGTGACCTCTCTATGGCCAAAGGGATGCCTACAAGTTTCAGTATTGATATATTGTTTTTGTTGTTGTCCGTTGCTGTCATGTCAGCCCCTAACTCATGTGACCCTGTGCACTAGAGAACAAGATGTTGTCTGGTCCTGACTATCCCCAGGGTCATTGTGACCCATAGGGCTTTCACTGGTGGCTTTTCAGAAATGGAGTGCCAGACCTTTCTTCCTAGTCTTAATCTGGAAGCCAGCATGGGTGATTCTGCTGCATCAGTTGATAGGACCATGTGGTTCTTGTTCTTTGTTTTGTTAAAGTGATGAATTGTGTTGATTGTTGTTCTTATGTTGGACCATCCTTGCATACCTGTTGTAAATCTCACTTAGTCATGATTAATTACTTTTTAAAAATATTGTTGGATTTATTGAAAAACAAGGAACTCATGAAATATTAGTCAAAATGGAGGACATTATGCTGAGTGAAATATCTCAGTCACAAAAGGACAAATACTGCATAGTGCCACTATTGTAGAACGGGACTGCATAACTGACATCAGGGCTGGGGTGAGACTGAGAAAGATTGGATAAATTATGTATACTGCATTGAAACAGATGAAAGAGAGAACTGTTTAAAACTGATATGTGATTGGGTATTATGGTCATGACAAGAGTCCAGAATGAAGGCTGCATAGTGGAGTGGACTTGGGGAGAGGTATTGTATACCAACGAAAGACTTTTTTCTCTTACTTTTCAAAGAGAAGAGTGAACGGGGTCGGGGTGGGGGGGAAGTGGTGGGCAGGGAGAAAAATGCAACAATGAATGAATGGAAATCCAAAGTCTTTGTAAATGTTCATTAAAATTAATAATAAAAAGAATATTGTTGGATTCTTTTGGCCAGGATCTTGTTAATGACTTTAAATCTGTGTTCATAACAGATCCTGGCCTGCAGGTTTCTTTGTTGATACTGTCTTTGCCTGGTTTTGGTGAAAGGGTGATTCTGCTTATGTTTGAAATGGTGCTTCAGGGGAGTCACTGCTGCTGATGGCAGCCCGGATGTCAGCCTCCCTTGGTACCATCTCCCGCCCCCGAGAAGACAGGTGGGACTTCAGTTGTCTTCACAGCGGTGTTTATAAACTGCACTTCCCTCAGAAGGTGCTTGGGAGGCTATCTGGCCTAGACTAAGCTTGCAGTGGACTTCAGCATCCTTGTTATTGCTGTGAAGTTGACCTCCAGCTCATGGTGGCCTCCCATGTAAGGCTGCCCACCATCCTGGGTTACAGTAGATTGAACCATTATGAGCCTGATCCCTGGGGGGTTTCACTGGCTGATTTGCAGAAGCCTGTTGCCAGACCTTTCTTTCTAGTCTCTGTGTCTGGTAGTCCAGCTGCAACCTGCTCCACATCTCAGGAACCTGTCAGCCTCCACTGCCTGTGGGCTGTACCCAAGGTGTGCCAGGGACCAGGTCACCTCTGGTTCCCTTCTCCTCTCAGTCCCTGCCCTGAGCCACGCCCTCCTGTTGTTCTGGGAGGAGGGTCAGGAAGCACAAACAAAGGTGAGGATAGTGTCCCTCTAACCACAGACAGCTCAGTCCCAGTCTCGAGGTTGTGTGTGCACAGGCAGCCTCCTCTCTGGGGACATTTCATAGAGAAAGACAGAAGACGGCCAGTAGTCCCATCAGGACCTCCATCCAGGTGTGCGCTGGGCTCCTGGAGTCAGAATGCAGACACCAGCTCTGTGGGTGACTCACAGTGCGGCTGAACTCAGTAACCGCCACCTAACTCGCTCACCCCACCAGCAAATGCTGGGAAGTGTCTTCCTGGGCCAGGAGCTGCTGTGTCCAGCAGGGAGAGGCGAGGACAAGCGGGCACAGGGACCAGAGCCAAGGAAAGGTCTCCGTGGTCCACAGGGGTGAGCACTCTGGAAAGCAAAGGCGAGCCCAGGTCTGATAGAGAGGGAGGGGAAGCTTTGAGGCTGCAGCCTGCCGTTGTTATTGTCACTGAGTTGAGTATGACTCATAGCAACCCTATTAATCTCCCCGTATCCTGCTTCATCCTCTTCATCTCTGACACACTTGAGCAATCTCTGTGTCAGTCTGTCTCAATGAGAGTCTTCTCTGGCTGACCCTCCGGCTTTCCAAGCCTGATGTCCCCCTCCAAGGACTAGCTTCTCCTAGAGTGTTTCCAACGTAGGAGAGACAAAGCTTTGTCATCCTCGCCTCCAGGCGGCACTCTGGCTGCACTTTCCAAGACATATCTGTCTGTCCTGTTTGCAGTCTGTGGGATGTTCTGAATTCTAGCCACTCTGTAACCCTTTCTGCTACCCCTGTGACTCAGCTTTCAGACAAACGACAGACAGGTCTGTGAGGTGAAAGTAGCAGTGGGGATGTGCGGAATCACTAGAACAACCAGCCGTAGGCAGAAGGACAGCACTTGTCCAGGGACAATGCTCAGAAGGCGGAGAGGGAAAGGAAAGGCAGGAAACACGGGGAGAGAGCGGGAGAGGGCCGCCGTGCTGCGGGGCTGCGGTCAGGGCGCTGAACACGATGTGCGTGAACTCTTGGAAACCTACACGCTCTGTAAATGTTCTCCCAAATCACAATTAAAAGGTTTTTTTTTTAAAAAAAAAAAAAAAAAAAGATAAGTTGGAGTGAGGGCCTTGTTGTTGTTGTTGTGTTGTCATTGTTGTTGTTGTTGTTGTTGTTGTGTACCATCAAGTCTGGACCGACTCGGAGCTGACACTCCAGCAGGTTTTCAGAGGCAGTTAAATCACACTGGGAGAGATCGCCCATCTTCCTCCCATAGAGCAGCTGGGGGGTTTGAACCGCGTGCCTTTGGATTGGCCACCACACCTCTCTAACCTTGGTACTTAAGAACTTTAGCACCGAGCACGCACTCCTGAGACCAGGAGATCAGAGGGCAGCGTCTGCCCAACGTGAAGCTCAGAAGGCAGGAAGGATGAGTGGAAATGGGAAGTGCAGAGGAGAAGCAGGCAGGATGCTGCCACGCTGTGGGAGCTGCAGTCAGTGTCATGGAACGAACGTGTGATTTACTAGTTGATGTTGCTGATTGCCTTCGAGTCGAGCACAGCTCATAGCGACCCTGTTGACTAGTGACAAGCCAATTTGCTCTGCAAACTTTCATTCAAATCGCAATTGAACTTGCTGAGGGACCAGCAGAGATGATTTCTGGGTTGAGTAGGAAGGTCAGGGTGGGCTTCATGGAGGAGGTGAATGATGACGATGTCTTGAGAATCGGTTACAGCAAGGAGCCAGAGTCACATGACAAAGGAGCCTTTGCTCTCTCACCAGCTGAGGTGACTCGTCCCTCCCACCTCTGGCCAGCTCCCCGCCCTCTGGTGGGTGGCCACCCCTTTCAAGGTCATCCTGTGGATGGGGAAGAGTTAACTGAAAGTAGAAAAAGCTGAGATGCCCTGTCCGTGACCCGTACGCCTGCTTATTCAGTGCAGAAGTCACTCATGCCCCCAGCATGACCCACGGGCTCAGGCTGACCAGGGTCAGGCTCCGGGCACCAAGCCCAGCCCAGCTCCTGGGGATCCTAAGGGTCAGGGGTTAGGGAGTCACACGGGGTGACACCCAAACCATGGACTGTAAAAGTTTTGTGCCGCATTTTAAAAGTCTTTTTGTAAAAACACTCTCCGTGTCAAGTTATGACACCAAAAAGGCTTCTCATATGTGCAGCTAACGTGTGTCCTTCTACTTCCAGAGCTCAGAGGCTCCTGCTTTTTCTTTTTTCAATGTTGTTGTTGTGATTTGGTGACCGTTGACAAAGCATGTTGTCTTTCAAGCAGCCGTTCACACGTCTTGCTCCACGGTGAGCGTTTATACCCACGGTGCACATCCTCCATTCCTCCCACACCATCTTTCCCTTCACCCATATTCCTTCTTCTTGCTGTCATTGGCTGTTGAGCCAGAATCAACTCATAGCTCGACCTCCAGCAAATTTTCAGAAGCGGTAGATTACCCATAGTTCTTGTGTTGGGGCAGCTGGTGGATTTGAACCACGTGCCCACTGGCTGACAGTACAGTTCCTTGCTGCTTGGCCACTAGAACTCACCCCTCTGTTACTAAGTGTTTATTGTCTATTCCATTCTCTGCTGCCCTCTCTTTCACTCCCTGGGAACCACTCTAATCTTGGTGTGTAAAACCTTGGTTAGGTTTCCAGTAACAGTGGTTTTATAGACTAGGTGTCATCAGTGACTGGTTTTTTCACTCAGCGTGGCGTCCTCTATATTCATTCGCGTTACACAGGGTCTCACAGAGGCCATGCTGTTTTCCCAGTGTTGCATAGAACGCCGTTGTATTACTGTGTCCTGGTCTCTCTGTCTGTTCATTCACTGATGGACTCTTGCGTCGTTTCCATCCCTCTGCGGATGGGACTAGCACTGCCATAAGCATGGGCGTGCGGATCTCTGTTCTTCGATTACACTGCAGTCAGAACCATCGTTAGTCCTCAGGCCAGCGGTTCTCCAGATCGCGTGGTCTGGGTCTGCATGCCCTGCGAGCACACGCTGCTGCTTTCGCTGCTGCCCGGGTTTTTGGAGTTATGATGTGATCAGATTTTCCCGTGTGGTAGCCACAGTATTCTATTGAGCAGTCTTTGTATCTCTATATTGGTAACGTGCATGAGAATGAAGTGGTAATTAAAGGAAACGGAGGAAAATCTACTCGTAGACGCTGATGGAGAGGACTGCTGTGAGTCAGTGGCGCTGAGGTTTTCGGTATCACATTTTTATTGATTATGATGTGTAGAAGTGTCGCTGAGGACCCTGCAGCAGTGGGCCTGTGCATGGCGGAGGTGGCGAGGCCACACAGCACAGGGGACCATTCCCTCACGTCTTCACAGGGTGGTTATACGGTGTCATCAACCCCAACACTGCACAGAACAGGAAGAATTCTGCAAACAACAAATGCTGGTGAGGTTGTGGAGAGACTAGAACTCTTATTCACTGTTGGTGGAAATGTAAAATGGTGCAACCACTGTGGAAGGCTGTATGTTGGAAATAGAAATACCATTTGACCCAGCAATTCCACTACTGGAAATATACCCAAAGAAACCAGAACTGCCACCCAAGCAGATATATGCACACCCATGTTTATTGTGGCTTTGTTCACAATTGCAAAGAGCTGGAAACAACCCAAGTGCCTATTAAAAAAATGAATGCATAGAGAAGCTGTGGTATATTCACACAATGGAATACTACGCTACATTGAAAAACAAGGAACACATGAAATATTGCACAAAATGAGTGTCCCAGGAAAACATTATGCTGAATGAAATATCTCAGTTACAAAAGGACAAATACTGCATGGTGCCACTGTTGTAAAACAGGATTGACATCAGGGTTGGGGGGAGACTGAGAAAAATGGAATAAATAATGTATACTGCACTGAAACAGATGAGGGAGAGACCTGTTTAAAGGGATGTGTGATTAGATATTATTGTCACGACAGGAGTCCAGAATGAAGGCTGCATAGTGGAGTGGACCTGGGGGGAGGGACTGTATAACAAGAATTTTTTTTTTACTTTTCAAAGAGAAGAGTGAACTGGGCAGGGGATGGGAGGAGGTTGGGCAGGGAGAAAAGTGCAACAATGAATGGATGAAAACCCTAAGTCTCTGTAAACTTTCATTAAAATTAGTAAAGCAAAAACAAACAAACAAAAAAAACCCACAACCACCACAAACCAGCAGGGATTCTGAATGGTCAGCTGGGGGAGGAGGACTGGGGGATGGGTGGCACCAGCTCCAGGGATACCACTGCTCATGGGGCCAAGACACAGGGCAGCGCAGAGCTGCCCACATCTCCAAGGCTGTAGCGATTAGTGAAGCAAACCGACATATCTCTCTGCCTTGGAGCTGCTGGAGGGTTTGAACCAATGACCATTCAGTTAGCAACCTGGTGCTTAACTACAGGTCTCCTTTGGGCCTTTCAGGGACCCTGGCTCACTCTGAGTCACCCAAGAACCACAGGGGGTGGGGGCCGACACCCATCATGCAGACCCCAACCCCTCACTCCTAGGGTGCTGTTTAGTCTGCTTTTTGTGCAGGGAGTGCAGTGGAACCCATGACCTGGGAGATGCTGAGTGGCCCACTGATGACCTTGGAAGCAGATGGCATTTGGACCCGGGCTCCTGATCGCGCTCAGACCTCTGATGCGCAGAGACTGTGGGGCCCCAGCAACTCTGGTAGCATCGCCCACTGGGAGCTGCCCTGCTCACCCAAAGACAGTGCATGTCTGGTGGTTCAAATCTGCCCACAGCTCCTTGGGAGAAAGATGGATGGACATCTCTTCCCATGCAATTTATCACCTTGGGGAAACCCCCTGGGGTGTCGGCTAAGAGTCAGTTCTAACACGACAGCAAGGAGTGAGTGCGTGATCGGATCGCAAGAGAAGGCCTTTCTGAGTTGGAACAAACTCAGCAAGCTGTGAACAATGTTGGGTGAATTTTTGTAAATTATAATTCCTATTTTTATTTCAGTTGTTGTTGTTGTTAGGTACCATGTAGTCAGGTATGATTCATGGCGAGCCCATGAACAGCACATCTGAGCTCTGTCCTGTCCTGTGCCGTCACCATCTCTGACACACTCAAGCCCAGTGCTGCAGTCACTGTGTCAGTCCACCTCATTGAGGGTCTTCCTCTCCTTCGCTGACCCTCCACCTTTCCAAGCATGATGTCCCTTTCCAAGGAATAGCCTCTTCTAGCAACACATCCAGAGTATGAGATGAAGTTTTATCATTTTTGCCTCTAAGGAACAATGTGGCTGCAGTTTCTCCGAGACAAATCTGTTTGTTCTTTTAGCTGTCCATGGACTATTCAATATTCCTTTCCAATACCACAGCTTAAAGACATCAATTCTTCTGTCATCGTTATTCTATTTCCAGCTCTCAGACTATACATAGCAAGTAGTTGAAGAGACCATGGCCTGAATCAGATGCTCCTTAGTCTTCAAAGTGGCGTCATTTCTCCTTGGTAATTTGGAGAGGTCCCTGACTACAGATGTTCCCAATGCAATATGTCTCCTGATATATAATGAATCATATTGTTGTTGTTGTTGTTGTTGTTGTTGTTGTTGTTTTGTTGTTGTGTACCATTGAGTCAGAACCAGCCTATCGCCGACACTCCAGTGGGTTTTCAGAGGCAGTTAATTGCACAGGAGGAGATTGCCCCCCCTCTTCTGCAGAGCCCTGGTGATTCGAACCACATGTCTTTGATATTCCAGTGCACTTTCTTATCACTAGGCTGCCAGGGCTAATCATGCTAATCATACTAGTTTCCTTTAAGTCATTCATATAGATTTTGCTTTGTAATAGTAATACTTTATTCCTATCATTCGTTTCAAAGTCTTATCTCTTACTGTGTATTGTCTTTCTCTTCCTCTATTAATGTTACTTCCCTCTCCCTCCCTTCAAGATTGATTCTGTGTGTAGACCCTTCCTCTTTCTGTATTAGTGGTCTTACATGATAATTGCCTTTCTGTGACTTTCAGTATCGTTTGTTCTCTCTTGGTCCATGTTGTGCGGTACTTTTTAAGTTCTTGGTTGCTTTTCAGTGATGCATGATATTCTACCATGTGAATGCACAGCACTTCAAGCACGTTGGGTGGCTTCCAGCTCTTTGCTGTTGTAAACAGTGTTTCCATTCACATGGGTGTGAGCATGTGTTGTAGTTCTTAGGTAGATATGTATCTAGTAGTGGTGGGATTGCTAAATAGTATTTCTAGCAAATACTATTTCTATTCTCGACTTTCTAAAGAAGTAGTGAAATGCTTCCCACAGTGGCTGCACCATTCTTCATTCAGCTGTGTGAATCCTTCTGGAAGCAGATCATCTCATCTGTCTCTTACAAGGTGGCTGCTGGGTTTGAACTGCTGGCCTTTCGATTAAGAGCCAAGCACGTAACTATTGTGCCACAAGGCTCCTTCCCCATCAGGTAGGGGAAGACATTGTTCCCAGAAGGCCGTGTGAGGAGCCCTGGATGGCACCACTTGACCCCACTTTTTAGGCTGCTGTCTCCTGGGAGGAGGCCAGCCCTATTTTTTCTGCTTTTTAAATTGTAGTGAGATGCAAGTCATGTAAGATTAACCATTACCATTAACCATTTACCAGTGCATTGATGGTGTGGTGCAACCTGTACTTCCATTTAGTTCCAGAACATTCTTGTCAATGCAAAAGCAATCTCCCTGGCGCTTCCTCTCTCAGCCCCAGGATCTCTGTCTCCATCAATTCATCTGTCCTGGGCATTTCACACAAACCGAAGCCATATGTCACCTTTCGTACCTGGCTTCTCTCAGGTCCTTCCATGTAATAATATGTTCTCCAATCATCCACAAGTGTGTGTGTGTCAGTTCTCCAGTGCTGCTGTGACAGAGACACAGTGGGTGTGCCTCAGTGCCGTGGTGCTCCTGTGACAGGATCGTGGTATGTCCTGATAACTCCTTTATCACACTGACTCCTCAGTCAGTGGAACCGCCCCCTAGCTGACCCCCGCCCCC
>NW_006399876.1:4393261-4395141 GCF_000299155.1 Elephantulus edwardii
GTGTGTGTGTGTGTGTGTATTGTCAAATCAGATCTGACTAGTACAGGAGGAGATTGCCCCTCCTTCTCCAGCAGTGTATCTGGTGGATTCGAACTGTATACCTCTGGGATTGCAGTGCAGCTTCTTGCCACTAGGCGACGAGAGCTCCCTTGAGTTTTTTGAAAGGACAATGAGAGCATGGTCATTTTCTTCCTTGCCAGGCTGGTCACGTGTCTCCCATGCCCCCCTTTCTCTGCTGACCCCTGTCTTAGTTCTCTAGCCATCATTTCAGTGCCCTGGGGGTGAACCAAGGTGTGGGGGCAGGGAGATGAAAGTGTCACCAGCTGAGACTGAGACGCTCCCCAGGAGAAAGTGCCCCTCTAGCTTCTAGATTGGACATAAGCTTGTTTCAGAGGGTCCCAGGGTGTCGCTGTCAGCTGACCACACCCCCTGGGGCCCACTGCTGGGTGAAACATCACTTCCCAGGGTCCTCAGTGGCTGATTTTGGGAAGAGTCTCAGGCCTTTCCTTCCACACGCCCCTGCGGCCCTAAGCTCCAGCACTGGCGAGAGCAGCAAGGCATGCTGACCACCTGTGCTGGCCTTGAAAATGCATCTCAGAGAGAGAGGTGTGAAAATGCCCAGAGATCCCAGACCTGCTGCCAGCATCCATCTCCCGGGCTCAGGCCCTACTTACCTGGGTTGTGGACCTGAGAATTCACCTGTCCACTTGGGTAAATGACCCCCTAGTAAGGAGCCCTCTTTACACATGGGGTGAATCCAGGCCCGGGGTAGGGCCCAGAGCTGCAAGAGGCAGAAGTGTCCATGGCTTGACCCTCTGACATTGCATACCTTTCAAACCCCCTGGCCACTCTCCTGGAGAAGGTGAAGGAGTCTGAAGTTCCGCTCCGGAAGCCATATAGGGGTGAGATACTGAAGTAGAGTGGACTGGACAGCAGTGGCCAGGCTGCATACAGTCCCAGTGGCTTGGGCTCCCTCCCTGGGTGGCGTCTTCAACTGTGTGACCGGCTGTCCTCATGCACCAGGGTCCGTAGAGCTGCACGACTCGTGATGGGGGTGTCAGGTGAGGTGAGCACCAGTTCTGGGGTGACGTGGGCTTGGCAGCTAGAGAGCTCTCACTTTTCCTGCTCAGGACCTCGCAGGGGTCCAGCCTTTGTGTCCCCACTGCCCCCACAGCCTGTAGTGATGTGTGAAGGGGCTGCTCGTGGTGGACTAGCACTCGGGCTTTGTCATTGCAGCCAAATAGAGGTGGCTGCCAGGGTCTCAGGAGAGGAGGTGCTGGGGGGGCTGCCAGGGTCTCAGGAGAGGAGGTGCTGGGGGCGCTGCTCAGCTCAGGACAGTGAGGTGGTCACTTCACCACACCTCAGCACACCTGCCCTACAGAACCTGTCACCTCAGCACACTTTAGAGCAAGATGAGGGCAGGGTCGCCCAGAGGATCAGGACCACCCTGTGAGCTTGGGGTGGCTCAGAGGAGTCAGGGTCACCCCATGAGGTCAAGGTCACCAGAAACTCAACCCTAGGGCAGTGCTGAAGTCCCACCATTAGAATTTGAAAATAAATTTCCTTAAAAGCCATCAAACATAGGCATGATTTGGGGCCTTGCAGGCCCCTCTAATCTGAACAGGGATGCGTTCTGTCAAGGGTGTAGTATCTAGCTCAATCTTTTTCCTCCTGTACATTTTCAGTCCAAACAGTGGAGTTCCCTCTCACCAGCCAGGTGAGCCATTTGTTGTTGTTATTGTTGTTGTTGTTGTGTGCCATTTGTTGTTGTTATTGTTGTTGTTGTTGTGTGCCGTTGAGTCGGTTGGGATTCATAGCGACCCTATGTACACAACAAGCCTTAAACCCTGCTCTATCCTGTGCTAATCTTAATGTCTCAG
>NW_006399876.1:4395751-4397323 GCF_000299155.1 Elephantulus edwardii
ATTTTCAGTGAGCAGGGTTGTGTCATCTGCATAACACAAATTTTTGATAAGTCTTCCTCCATTTCTGATGCCACATTTCTCCTCATGTAGTGCAGCCTCCTGGATAATCTGTTCTGCATATAGATTGAGGAAGACCCTCGATGAGACGGATCGATTCTGTGACTGGAGTGGTGGGAATGAGTGCATTTGAGATGGCTAGGTTGGCACAGGATAGAACGGCATTTAGAGCTCTTGTACACTGGGTCACTATGAGTCGCAAGTGACTCAGTGGCACATAACAACAACAACAACATGTAGATTGAAAAGGTACGGAGATTGGGCACATCCCTGGAGTATACTTTTCCCAATTTTAAACCATGCAGTATTTCCTTGCTCTGTTCTGGTGACTGCCTCCTGGTCCAAGTATAGGTTTCTCCTAAGTATGATCAAGTGTTCTGGGATTCCCATTCTTCTCAGAGTCAGACAGTTTGTTGTGATCCACACAGTCAAATGCCTTTGCATAGTCAGTAAGCACAGGTTGACATTTTTCTGGTACTCTCTGCTTTCTGGCAAGATCCATCTAACATTAGCTATAATATCCCTAGTACCACGACCTCTTCTAAACCCACTCTGCACTTCTGTTGATGTGCTGTTCCTGTCGTTTTTGGATAATCTGCAGCAGAATCTTACTTGCATGTGATATTAATGATATTGTTTGATCATTTCCACACTCTGTCAGGTCACCTTTGTTTGGAATAGGAACAAATATAGATCTCTTCCAATCAGTTGGCCAGGTGGTTGTCCTTCAGATTTCTTGACACAACTTGGTGAGCACATCCAGGACAGCTTCTGAACCATAGGAAGCTGCTGTTTTGTTTTGGTGGGGGTTTTATTATTATACTAATTTATTTACAAAATTTGAAGACATTGTTTTCCAGAATAGATTCTTCCAATTTCTCCCCCATCAAATTGTACAGCTCCATGATTAACCCCCCTCCCCCTGCACACCATCCATGCCCCCCCTTAGGTCTCATATTCATTCAACAATAATGGTTCTATATAATATTTGTCCTTATGGGACTGAGTTAGTTCACTCAGTATAATGCTCTCCAGTCCCTCCCAAGTTAGGTCATAACATACACAATCATCAATCCTGTGTGCTTATGTAGCATTCCATCATGTGAATGTACCATAATTTCTCAATCCATTCATTTGTGGTTGGACATCTGGGCCGTTTCCATGTTCTTGTGATAATGAATAACACTGCTATGAACACTGGTGTACAAGTCTCCGTTTGTGCCTCAGTTCTCATTCTCTCGGGGTATATTTCAAGCAGTGGAATAGGTAGGTCATATGCAATGTCTGTGTTCAGCCTTTTGAGCAAGTGCCAAACTGCCTTGCAGAGTGGTTGTACCACTTTACAATCCCACCCACAATGTGTAAGAGTTCCTGTCTTCCACATTCTCTCCTACAGTTCTTTCTTACTGACCTGTTAAAACTTTGCCACTGCTATTGGAGTGACATGGTATCTCATTGTGGTTTTGATTTGTATCTCTCTTATTTCTAGTGATTTTAAGCATTTCTTCATGTATT
>NW_006399876.1:4397898-4428306 GCF_000299155.1 Elephantulus edwardii
GAAAAGAAAAAGAAAACCCAGGCAGGATTCTGTTGGTAGTGTTTAGGTCACATGGTTACCCCTCAGCCAGTCATCTTGTCCTATGACATGAAAACCTGATTGGCCAGGACTGGGAGACATTGGACATGACTGACAGGAGGCATGGAGCCTCATGGCTTTGCTCCTAAGTTCCTGCATGCACCAGCTCCCTAGGAGTCCCTATCAATGGTTGGCTGCAAGTGGATCACCAGGCCTTTCTTCCAAGGTGTTTCTTAGACATGAGTCACCAGCCATTCGGAGTATGTTGACTGGTGACCTCCCAGGCGTTCCCCACAAGACGTTATTCTTAGAAAGAGGTGGAGAACTAGGGCCAGCCAGCCCTCCTCCCCCCACCCTGGGCTCTCCCTCCTGCTGTCTGCACCACCCTCACCACTACCCGCTCCAGGAGCCTGGACTGTGCTTCAGGTCTCACACAAAGACCACTTCCTGACCACTCCCTGTATGGAGAGCTCAGGACCTTCAGACCTAGAAGCCCTGTAGCACAGTCCTGTCACCAGGGAGGACCAGAAGGAGCCTGCTGCAATGGTTCAGTGCTCAGCTGCTAACCAAAAGGTGGGCAGTTCAAGTCTCCCAGAAGGTCCACATGACAAAGGTATCCACAGTAGCTCCTGTGACTGTTACAGCCTTGGGAGCCTGCTGGGCAGCTGTGGTCTTTCCCAGGTGTGCCCATGAGTGGGAACAGACTCAGTGACACCCACCGACAAGAGACAAGTCAGAGAAGATGCAGAGGAAGCTCCGTACTGCTTCCTCCAGCAGCACTGGGAGGACGGCAGGCACCCCCAAGAAAGGATAGACCTACCAGTCAGCTGGAGACTCCGGGATCCCCAGACATTGGCCCTTAGACCCTTTTCTAGTCCTGAGCTGAACACAGCCAGGGATCTGTAGACAGGCCTGTAGGTGAACGTGTGTGATGAACACACTCAGAACCCAACCACACGGGGCCCCAAGGGCAGTGTTCACCCAGAAACAGTGCTCAGTAGATAGGAAGGGTGAGGAAACAGGGTGCCAGGGAATTACAGCTCACATCTGCAAACAAAATGTGTGACACCTGTTGACCAGAAAATTCATTTGCTCTATAAACTTTCACTCAAATGGTAATGTTGTTGTTATGTGCCATCAAGTCCCTTGCAACTCATGGCGACCCTATGTACAACAACCCTAAACTCTGCTCTGTCCTGTGCCAAGCGCACTGTCTCTGACATTCCCATCCCGATTACCCCAGTCACTGAATCAATCCACTTCATAGAGGGTCTTCCCCTCCTGAGCTGTCCCTCCACCTTACCAAGCATGATGTCCCTCTCCAAGGACCGGTCCCTCCTTACAACGTGTCCAAAGTATGTTAGACGGAGCCTCAGAATCCTTGCCACCCGGTTTGACCCTTTCCAGGAAGAATCTGTTTGTTTTCCTAGCAGTCCATGGTAGTTTGAATACTCTTCTCCAGCACCACAACTCAAAGGCATCAATTCTCCTTCTATCCTCCTTAGTCATTGCCCAACTCTCTGATGCATAATAAGTGATTGCAAAGACCATGGCCTGTATCAGATGCACCTTAGTCTCCAGAGAGACACCATTGCTCTTCAGCACTTTGGAGAGGTCCCTAACAGCAGACTTTCCCATGGCAATGCACCTTTTAATTTACTGGCTGCTGGTGCCAAGACTGTTGACTATGGAGCCAAGCAAACTAAAGCTGTGAACAATCTCAATCTCTTCAGCATCCATCCTGATGCTGCCAATTGGCCCAGTGGTGAGAATCTTTGTCTTCTTGGCATTGAGCTTCAATCCATATTGGAGGCTGCAGTCCTTGACCCTCTGCAGCAAGTGCATGAGGTCCTCCTCAGTTTCAGCAAGCAGGGTTGTGTCATCTGCATAATGCAGATTGTTGATAGATCTTCCACCAATCTTGATCCCACATTCCTCCTCATAGAGCCCAGCCTTACGATGTTTAAAACACAAGACTTGTGTGCACCCCTGTCCATTGTTGGGGTTACTGTGTGACTCCATCTGGTTGGGGGAGGGGGCTTCCTCTATATTGCTGATACTCTCCTTTGATAAGCGTGCTTATTGCTATCCCCAAAAGAACAAGGAGTGGTGTGTCCACGTGGGGTGCGGGCATAGTGGAGACCTCCCCGGGAAGGGACAAGGATGGACCTGCACAGTCCAGCCCTAGTGGGCTTAGGGAATGTGCGTACACTGCCCAGCCAGACTCTCCGGGTGTCAGAACTCCTGCTTCCCGGAGCTCCAGGGACTCTGGCAGCTCCAAGAATCCATTAAGTGAGTTCTTCACAGTTGGTTTTTAACACTTTTTCTAGGTTATTAAACTAAAGAGTTCGTCAAGAGGCATATTAGGGAGCCCTGAGGGACAGAGCTCAGCTGGCCTGTCCTCCCCGCCCCAAGAGTGTTTGCCTTCTGCCCCTTCTGGGGAGAGGTTCATCTCAAGGAGACTGCCTCCACCAGAGCCCCTTGGAGACCACCCTCACAAGTGTCCAGGTGAGATGTCTCCAGGTGACATGTAGCATCACCCTTCCCTCAGAGTCCTGGCAGGAAGGAGTTAGGGACCAGACTCTCCCCTAAGTGTCACTGGCCACCTGACCCTGGGCCGGGGTGCCGTCTGGAAATCTCGCTCCCTCGGCCAAGGATTCTTGGAGGCCCGGGAACCAGGAGGCTCCAGAAGCTGAGAAAGGGCTGCAATCTGGGTCCGGACTTGGGGATCTGTGAGAAAGTGCGCTTCTGCTTTTCACAGCCGCCCCCTGTGGTCTTTCTGTTTGGGGAGCAGGAGGTAACTCAGACAGCTCTCCTTCCTCTGACCCCTTGACAGAGCAGACCCGACCCCACTCATCCTCCTGAGCTCACCTTCAGCCATGTGTCCGGTCATTGTTGTCGTTGTTGTTGGGTCCGTCAAGAGGGTTCCAGCGAGTCCACATGCACAAGAAGACATCACCCCGCCCTGCCCCGTCCTCAGCCACTGCTGTGCTTGACATGCCCAAGCCCATCATTCCAGTCACCACAGCAGTCCCCTCACTGGGTCCTCCTCTTTTGCACTCACCCTCTTCTTTCCAAGCATGAGGCCCTTCTCCAGGGACTGACCCCTCCTGGTAACATGTCCACAGTGAGTCGGATGAAGTCCCCTCCTCACGTCCAGAGTGCTCTGGCTGTATCTCTCCGGGACCTGTTTCCTCGTCCTCTGGTCTGTCTGTGGCGTGTTCTGCATTCTGAACATCACTGTGACTCAGGCACGCCACGCTTTGGTCCCCCTTCCCATGACTCCCTCACCCCGTCACACTGCTGACCGCTGGGACCCGCCCCTCTCTGTGTGCTGTGTTCTGCACAGCCCAGCCGCTAGGCACTTACCTCATTTGAAAATTTCCTATTCAGCATCCGTCTCCCCTCTTGTATCCCTAACGGAGACAGGGACGGTTCTATGGTAAAGCCCTCATCTTCCATGCTGGAGAGCCAGGTTCAATTCCAGGCCAGTGTTGCATGCCATCACCCTCCTGTCGGTGGATATTGGCCAGGTTTCTGTGGAGCTTCCCAACTAAGAAGAAAGACGTTGACATCTATGTCCAAACTGCACTTCTGATTGGCCTGACCCACAGTGTTCAGGGCAGGACTGGACAGTTTGTGAGTCACCGTGACCTTGGAGCTGTCACCACAGCAACCACCTGTGCTGTTAGGACTGGCCCGGGGTTAGCGCCCCGGGTGGAGGGATCTCAGAGGCCTGAGACTTGGGGTGAAGGGTCACCACCCCCTCAAGTGTGAGTGTGGTGTTTAGAAACAAAGGTCCCCAGAGACTTCCAGAAGCCCCCCCCCAGTCAAGGAAAATGGCTGGGAGGGGGCCAGTGAAGGCCGGGCGGGGTCTCTGCTGAGGCGTGATGGGCTGGTGACAGAGCAGAGAAGCCGCCTTCTCTGCCCAGGTAATTAATGAGGGTTTTCAAAGGCTGGCTGCTCTTCTGCCCAAATCAATTATTTAACTGGCTCATTCAGAGGTCTCCGAGCAGGAAACAGAGAGAGAAGAGATGGCTAGGTGGTACGATGGAGCCTAAATGAATTGCTTGTTAGCCGCCCGTGTCTGATCGCGTGTCATATTGGTGTTTGTCGATGCCGCTGGGTGTGCGCAGTCCTAGGAGCGAGGAGGGGAGGGCGGGCGTCTCAGCCGCGGGGAGCAGCTCTCCTTGCCTGCTTTGCTAGATCGGTAGTCCTCTGTGTCTTTGTGGCTGAGATTCCTGACCTAGGGGAAGTCTAGGAGTGTGTTGTGGAACCCCCCCCCATACCGGCTCCAATGACCCTGGAGAGCCAGGTTCAGTTCCAGGCCAGTGTTGCACGCCATCACCCTCCTGTCGATGGATGTTGGCCAGGTTTCTGTGGAGCTTCCAGAGTAAGAAGAATGACATTGACATCTGTGTCCAAACCCTGTGCTTCTGGTTCGCCCGACCCACCACGGTCAGCACAGGAGAGCGGCTGCACCACAGCATTCCTAAGGCTGCCAGCTTGCCAGGTCTTGCTCCCACTGGGCCGCTGGGGTATTTGAACCACTGACCTTTTCATTAGCACCTCAGTGTCAAGGTAAACATTGACCTGGGAGGGATGTCCATCTTCTCAGTTTCAGGCTTGGGAGTGTGGGGACATTACTGCCTTCGATTCTTTTCTGTTCTCATTTGGGGTCAGCCGCTAAGAGCGTCCACCAGAGACAAGGTGGTGGTAGCTGTTGCCATCCTGACCCCTGATTCACACTGGCCCTTGCACAATGTGTGAAACCCTGTCCAGCCCTGAAGCATCCCCGGGTCAGCTGTAGATCGGACCCTTGCAATCCCTGGGCTTTCCACTGGCTGCTTTTGGGAAGCAGATCACCAGCCCTTCCTTTCTCATCTCTTAGCCTGGTGAGTCTGTTGAGCCTCACAGCAACACGCCAGTCCTCCTAGAAGAGGCGGTGCCAGAAATCTGATCCAGGTCTCCTGGTGGATTCAAACGCTTGGCCTTTAGGTCAGCAGTGCAGCTCATAACACATTGCACCACCAGAGTCCTTGGGACTCACTCACACAGGACCAGGAATAGTGCCTGTTCCTACCAGACAGACAGAAAAGAAACAACATTGCCCACACTCAGCTGCTCTGCATGGGAATCTGGTGGACAATGACCATGGAGCCCTTGGGGAGGGGTGCTGCATGGGAGAGGAAAGATTCCTCCCTGGAGACTGGAAGTTTGGTACAATGCTTAACACTCTGGGATAGAAGGAGTGTTCTCCGTATGTCAGATGTCTCTGAAAACCCCACAACTGACAGCAAACAGGGTCCCTGCACAGCACGGACATCCGGCTCATGAACATGGCCCAAGAGGTCGGCTGAGCTCACCCAGAGGTGACTCAGAAGAGAAGCCTGGCAACTTGCTTCTGAAAGGTCACAACCTTGAGAGCAGAGGTCATGGTCTGGTACTTGGGGTTCACTGAGCTTCTTGAATTTGTTCAATAGGTTATTTCAAAGTTGGAGAAATGGCCAACACTATTGCCTTAGTGGGTGTTTTTGTGTCCTTCTCTCATCCCGTCCCCCACTTAAGGAAACACCCCCAAATCCATCACCGGGGCGCCAGCTCTTACCCAAGGTTCCAAGTGGCACCAGCTAGGCCTGGTCTGCACGATTTTCCACCTGTGCTGATTTAGGTCCTGCTGGGTTGGCTACCACTCACAGCAGCCCTGTGGACAGCAGGTTGGGATGCTGGCCTGCCCTGCACGGAGACTGAGGAGAGCAGCCAAGCTCCTCAGCTGGCTAGATCTGTGAAGCACTTCCCTGCTAAGAGGTGAAGGTTGGTGAGCAGGCTGCTGGCGGCCCTGGCGGCCCTGGCACTCAACTGGGATATAATATATTTGCCAAAAGCAGACGTTTCAAAGGGGCCTCTCAGCACCAGCCTCTCATCAGTGGGGGAGGGGAGTACCTTGTAAGTGCGCCCCCACCCCCTCCCCAAACATGGCCGCTGCAGGAAGCCTCCTGAATTCCTGGAAGATAGTGCCCCAAAATGCTGGTTGTCTGTTTAGGAATTTCAGACCCACTTCCTTGAGGTTACACAAGTGCACATAGGCATCTTGGGGACGGGGCTGTGGGGTCCAGGGCCCCTGGATTGCTGTCCTGCTGGGGGTGGGGCTGCTGAGTTCTTCCCATCAAACCCCAACCCTTCCGAGCGCCACACTGCCTGGTCTTGGCCTAGATCTGCTGCCTCCTACTTCTACAGAACATGCTTCCAGACACTTCCACGCAGAGGCCCTTCCAGGCCGGACTCTCCTGTAGTAAAGGGAATGAGTAGCAGCAAGGACTGTAGGATGGACCTGCCTGGATCCTGTCTCACTCAAGTAAAGGCTGCGTGAACATGTAGGATGATGCCTTTGCTTGCTTTAGACCTGACACACGGGCAGACCTAGGAGGAAAAATACAGGCAGGAGCCACTCAGTGAGTCCTGAGTGAACAAGTGAGTGAGTGAAGGAGTCCAGTGTTCAGTGCAGCACGTGGCATGCAGGAACCCCTGGGACCCAGGTGCTGTTGAGTCCCCTGTACTATCACCAGGCGGTGATGGCCACAGCTCTGTCAAACTGGGGTTGGGCTGCTCACCAGGACTTGAAGCAGCTTTGCTCATAACTGTCTCAAACCGGAAGCCACCAGAGTGTTCCTCAGTAAGTCGTAAGCAAACGGTGGTCCATCCACACAGCAGAGTGATTCAGTGAAAAGAAGAAATGAGCCATCAAAGCCACAAAAAGATGCTGCTTGCTGCTAAGTGAAAGGTGCCAATTTGGAAGAAGCGGCATCCTGTATGATACAACAATATGGCATCCTGGAAAAATCAAAGCTACAGAGACAGCAGAAAGATCTGTGCTGGACGGAGATCTGGGGACAGGTATGAACAGGTGGAATGCAGGGCATTTAAAGGACAACTTTTTCCTGCAGTATAGATTTCATGGTGGTCACATAAGGTAAGTTAGTCAGAGTTCATTCAGACAAGAGAAAGAGTCATCTCTTAAGTAAACTGCAGTGTATCAATAACAATGTATCAGTATCGCTTCCTCGGCTGTAGCAAGTACACCTCTTGGGAGGCTAAGATGTTGACAATGTTACTGCCCTTGCTTAGTTACAAGAGTTAGCTCTGAGTCATGCTGCCTGGTGAACAACAGATTGCGGTCCCGCGCAGTCCAGCATCAGCTCTGTGGCTCTGGGTATGTCGCAATCTACTGTTGTGATTCTAGTGTCAGCCCATCTCCTGGGAAGATTTTTCAACATTCACTTTACCAGATCATGAAAATACCACAGATGAGTGGCTTTTAAAACAAGGCATGTATTTTCTCACATTTTTGGAGACCAGAAATAAGAATTTCTTTCAGAGCATGTCTCCAGGGGGAGATCTTTTCTGTTCTGCCTTCTAGTTGTTGTTGTTGTTGTTGTTGTAAAGTGTCATTGAGTCAAATGTGACATAAAGACCATATGAACAGATCTGAGCCCTGTGCTATCCTATGCCATCTCCCCATCTCTCATACACTTGAGTCCGTTGCTGCAGTCACGGTGTCAAAACACCTGGTTGAGGATCTTCCTATCTGCCCCTCCAACTTTCTAACTATACTGTCCCTCTCCAAGGAATAATTTCTCTTAGTAAGATGCCCAAAGTATGTGAAACAAAGTTTTATCATCTTTCCCTCCCCGAGATATAACTCTGTTCTGGCACTCCGTGGGATGGCCAGGGTTCTCCTGCAACACCACAGCTCCAGGGCATCAAGTCTTCGGTCATTCTTATTTATTGTCCAGCTTTCAGATGCATAACAAGTGATTGAAAAGACATGGCCTAAATCAGGAGCCACTTACTCCTCAAACGAGCATCATTGCACCTCAATAATTTGGAGAGGTCATTGACTGCAGACTTTCCCAGTGCAATAAATCTGATCTCCTGACTGCTGGTACCAAATGTATTGATTGTGGGTCCAAGGAAGATGAAGTCATTGACAGCTTAAGTCTTTTCTCCATCTACCATGATGTTGCCTGTCAGTCCAATAGTGAAAATTTGTATTCTTGCCATTGAATTGCAATCCATATTGAACTCGGCAGTGTTTGACCTTCTGCAGTGAGTGTTTCAAGTCCTCATTCCTTTCAGCAAGCAGTGTTGTGGCATCTGCATACCAAAGGTTATTGATGAGTCTTGCTCCAATCCTGATACCATATTCTTCTTCATAGAGTTCAGCTTCTCAAATAATTTGCTCAGCATGCAGATCGAACAGGTATGAAGAACCCTGATGCCTGACTTTCTTAGTTTTAAACTAGTGTTCCCTAGTTCTGTTCACACAACAGCCTCTTGGTCCAGGTATAGGTTTAGTGTGAGCACAGTCAAGTGCTCTGGGATTCCCATACTTCTCAGTATTAGCCAGGACTTATTATGATCCACACAGTCAGATGCCTTTGCATAGACGATAAAGCACAAACAGACATTCTTCTGGTATTCTTTACTTTCAGCCAGGACCCATCTGACATCAGCACTGATATTCCTGTTGCCAGAGTCTCTTCTAAATACAGCTTGCAGGCAATTATTGGTGTCCATCTTCCCATGGGTCTTGGTGTCCACCTTCCCGTGAGCCTTGGAGTCCACTTTCCCATGGGTCTTGGTGTCCGTCTTCCCGTGGGTCTTGGTGTCCATCTTGGTATTCATCTTCCCGTGGGTCTTGGTGTCCGTCTTTCCATGGGTCTTGGTGTCTGTCTTTCCATGGGTCTTTCATCTTCCCGTGGGTCTTGGTGTCCGTCTTCCCGTGGGTCTTGGTGTCCATCTTCCCGTGGGTCTTGGTGTCCGTCTTTCCATGGGTCTTGGTGTCTGTCTTTCCATGGGTCTTGGTGTCCATCTTCCCGTGGGTTTCTCTCAGTGTCTTCTGCTCTTTCTGTAACTCAGAAGTGAGGAGTTTTAGAACACCCTCCCCCAGACATGACCTCATTACCATAACAAAAGAAAAGTCCTTATTCCACACAGAATCACATCCCCCTGTTGAGTTCATCCCCCTGCACACCAACCCAGGTGGTACAGGCCAGACGTGCTTCAGGGGTTTCCCAGCAGTGGCCGTCGAGGAAGCCCATCATCAGGTCTTTGTTCTGGTGCTGCTGTATGTGTTTGAACTGCCGACCTTTAGATTAGCATTGTTGTTATTAGGTGCCATCAAGTCACCCCTGATCCATGATGATGATGATGTTGTTAGGTGCCGTCGAGTCGAGTACGAGCCGTAGCGACCCTATGAACAACAGATCTGAACCTGGTCCTGTCCTGTGCCGTCCTCCTCATCTCTGAGTCCATTGCTGCAGTTACCATATCAATCCACCTCATTGATTCCTCTCTTTTGCTGACCCTTCACCTTTCCAAGCATTATGTCCATTTCTGAGGAATAGCCCCTCCTAACGACATGCTCCAGGTATGTGAGATGAGGCTTTATCATCCTTGCTTCCAAGGAGCCCTCTGTCTGTACTTTCTCTAAGACGTATCTGTTTGTTCTTTTGACAGGGTTATTCAGTGCTCTTCTCCAACAGCACAGCTCAAAAGCATCAATTCTTTTTCTGTCATGCTTATTCATTGTCCAGCTCTCACATGCATAGAAAATGACTGAGAAGATAATGAGGCACACTTTCATCTTCAGACTGGCATCATTGCTCCTCAGTAATTTGGAGAGGTCTGTGACAATGGATTTGTTCAGTGCAATACCTCTCCTGATCTGACCGTGTTGATTGTGTGTTTATTATGGACACAAAGGAGGTGAAATAGTTGACAAGTCCCTTCTTTTCTCCATCTATCATGTTGCTTGTCCAGTGGTGAGGATTTTTTTTTCGATATCCGTAAATGCACTTTATTACACAGATCTGGGAGACAGCGAGTCACCTCTAAGACTGCCTCAGTGGTGAGGATTTTCGTTGTCTTGATGTTGAGATGCAGGCCGTATTAAGCTGTAGTCTTTGATCTTTTTCAGCAAGCATAGTTACCTTGTAAATGAACCATTGTCTTGCCCTGGGTCATCCCCACCCTTGTTACTGTGTTTGTTGTTTATTGCTGCAGGCAGTGTTATCAGTCTCTTCCCCTCTTCACTGGTGCTGTACTTCACCCACCATCATGCCCCAGGTGTTCATCCTACCTGGTGACACGTTGGAAGCAGCAGGAGGAAGCCTGGCCGTCCTTGAGGCTGCAGAACCTTGTCTGTACTTCCTCGGGGTCGTCCTGTCCATCCTGGAAGTTTACGCTGGCTTCAGTCCTCTAGTGCTGCTGTAACAGAAACACCACAAGTGTTTCCTTTAACGAACAGGAATGTATTCTCTCATAGTTTGTCATCAGGTGTCTGCAGAGCCAGCTCGCGGTGACTTCACATCCAGCTGAGCAAAGAGCTGTGTGGCTGTGTGCTGCCCGCTTGGTCCCAGCTGCGTCGCTCCGTCTCACTGAGGGTCTCTCTCCTCCACTGGACTTCTCCTTCGCTGCTCACGAGGTCCTTCTCCAGGAACTGACCCCTCCTGACCACAGGTCCAAAGTCGTACTGTAATTGTTACTCTTCCTCCCGAACAGATTGCTGTGACAGTCAAACTATAAGAGGTTGAGTGCTCTATCAGAGTCCGGCTCCTGGGGAGGCTGTCCCTCTGTGTCCATTCCAGAGGAAGGGCTTTGCCTCCTCCACTCTGCTTCCCAGCTTCTTGAAGAGCTCTGTGAGTCGTGGCATCTGGTTTACCCACTTGTGTCCTCGCTTGCTTGTTTAACCATTTTTACAGCTTAAGAGAGATTGGCTAACGATAGAGCACTCCTCTCCATCAATCCCACCTCATTAATCTGAGTGACAGCCCATCCCAAATGGGATTCTAACTACAGGCAGAGAGGTGATGATTTTACAACACTTATTTTGAGGGCACATAATTCAATCCATGACAATGGTGCATTCAATATTCTTTGCAAACACCGCAAGTCACGAGCATCAATCTTGGTCCAGCTTCTCTCTCATGGCCCACACATGACATGGAGAGCTGGCTACCCAGGAGGGCCGCAGGGACCGGGACTAGGATTTCTACACATCTTTAGGGGGAGATAGTTTAACCTGTAATGGGAGCATCTTGCAAAAGATCACAAAGCCTTGTGGCAAAGGGCCCAGCGCAAGGATTCAGACTCTGGCTCACCCTTTCCCCGAAATGCCCCCCACTACACACCGTGTGACCATGTCCCCCAGTCACTGAGAGGTTGAAAGGAGCTTGGAAAAGTCAGGACAATTAAGAGGCCAGCTGGAGATCACTGACGATCAGACACAGGTCAGCAGGCAGGTCAGCCCAGGGCAAGCCCCATCCTGAGCCCAGAGGTCATGGAGATGCAGCCCAGTATCCCCCTGGACTCTGCCTCCCCGGCTCGTTTCACACCTCCCGGACACCTGTCCAGCAGAGAACCCGTGCACTCATATCAGCAGTGCCCAGGCTGACCTGATGCCTACCCCGAGCTCCGCAGCACTGGCCCCGTCCCAGGAGGAGCGTGATGAATTACCTTCTCAAGAAAACGGCTTGGGATCAGTGCTTCAGAAATGAGGCTTCTTAGCAGCTCGGAGAGCACGCCGTTTGCGGGGGGATTAATTTTGCAGCTGTTGCCTTCAAGTGGGAGCTCTCGATAAATTACTCGTCGTGAAGTGGGGCTTGTGGGAACTAATGGATCCATCCATCTCCCTGAGCTCCGTCTCACAGCCGGGTGCGGCCTCCTCCCTCCGCCGAGACTTACGACACATGTGCTGGAGTTGGCATCTCGGTGCCACTGCCTCACCTCTGCCTCCTGAGACGCTGCCTGAGCAGAGGCTCTCCTGGCATTTGGGGGACACCTCCCCTTCCAGAAAAGGGCTCCCCACTTCCTGTCTGAACATCCCACACAGAGCAGCTAGCTGTGCCTTGGCCCCTCACGGGCCCTCCTCTTCCCCCTTCACTTTCGGCCCATCCAGGTCATTCTACAAAGCCAAGTTCAAGGTGACCCCCTCCGTAAAGCTCTCCAGTAGTCACGCCAGCCTTGGGAAT
This sequence comes from Elephantulus edwardii, assembly GCF_000299155.1. NCBI lineage: Eukaryota > Metazoa > Chordata > Mammalia > Macroscelidea > Macroscelididae > Elephantulus > Elephantulus edwardii. Next base: position 4,409,949 of record NW_006399876.1, read on the forward strand.
CTCTGGGTGCAAATGATCAAACACTCAACTACTAACAGAGAAGTCGTTGGTTCAAACCCTCCCAGAGGTACCTCAGAGCCTGAAGTAGCCATCAGCTTCTTGCTGGAATCTGTGAAAGCCCTGAGAGCAGCCTGTGTGCGCTTTTGTGGCCTGTGTCCCCTCACTCACACAGCCATTGTCCCCTTCCTCACACACTCGGCCGGCGTCCCCTCACACACTCAGCCAGCGTCCCCTCACACGGCCAGCGTCCCCTCACACGGCCAGCGTCCCCTCACACGGCCAGCGTCCTCTCACACACACGGCCACTGTCCCCTCCTTCACATGGCCAGCATCCCCTCACACACTTGGCCAGCGTCCCCTCCCTCACACAGACAACATCCCCTCCCTCACATGGCCAGTGTCCCCTTCCTCACCCATCGCCACACTCTCTGCACTGGACGCCTGTCTCCTAGAGCTGCCCACAGGCTGTACCCAGAGCCTCCACAATGACAACCTCAGTAGGTGGGGTCCCCCATTGCCTACCTCCTGGCTCTAGCACCTCATTCCCTGTGGACCAGAAAGCTCTGCTGTGGCTGCTGTGTCCCATCAAGTCAGACTGACCAATAGCTGACCCTCCAGCAGCTTTTCAGAGGCTGGAAGTGGAACAAGAGATCACCAAGGCTTCGAACCACATGCCTTTGGGTGTGCAGTGCAGCTCCTTGCTACTAGGCCACCAGAGTGCCCTCAGGAAGCCTGGAGCCCATGCCCTGGGACCTCCCAAAGGTGTTCAGCCCTTGACCTTTAGGAAGAAGGTCCAAGACCACCACTCCGTCCCCGACAGCTGCTATAACAGAGGGGGTGGGAATGCTTCACTGGCCGTGGGCTGGAAGCTGGAGTCCAGCCTGAGGCGCTTCCTTGGCCACCACCCAGGGGAGAGTCCCTGTGTCCTTCCAGCTGTGGTCCTTGTCCCTGGGAGACCATGGGCCTCGCTCCCCATCTCTGTGGGGTTCTTTGTGCGGACTCTGACCTTTACCCTTAGTATCTCAAAGGTCATTGATTTAAAACACACCCTGTGAGATATAACAGGAAGCATCAGTGGCCTAGCAGTAAGGAGCTGTGCTGCTAACCCACATGTGCATGGTTCGAATCCACCAGGTGCTTTGGAAGAGATTTACCATCTCTGAATATATGCTGAAGATTCAGCTATGGGTCACTTCTGACTCAAAGATACTTAAAACGTGGTACTTAACACAACAGCCACGCCTCTCCTCGATGGGATTCGAATCACAGGTATGAGCCCACCGCCGTCCGTGAATGCGGATCATGTGACTCACCTTCCATGAGGATCATGCGACTGGAACTCTTAGAAAGAGGTGGCCTCCCTCTACTCGCTCTCAGTGACGTCACCTGCTCACCATGACCGGCAGGAGTTAAACCATACCCGCGGCACTGCCGTCGGGTGGACTCGGGCCCCGGGTGGCGTCCCTGGGGTCTCTGAGGCTCTGTACCTTTACAGCAGGGACCTTGAATCCTCCTCCCAGCAAGCACCGGTGGATTCAAGCCACTCAACTCTGGGTTCATGGCACAGTGTGCAAGGTGATACACCCCCGAGGCTCTGTGGTCACAGGCACAGGGGTTAGGGTTTAAAGGCATTTTTGGTGGACACAATTCCACTTGTAACGTCACCCCAACCTGTGGTCTTCACCCTTCAGCAAATGGCCTCTATCTCCCTTCTCGTCTTCAGGCTATTTCTCTTAAAGGTGGCCTGTTGGTGCCAATGATTGCACACTCAACAGAAACCAAAAGTTAGTGGTTCAGACTTGCCCAGAGATGCCTCAGAGGAAAGGCTGTGCATCTGCTTTTCATTGAAGGCGCTGTGAAGCCGAGTCTTCCACAGACACGCTGCGGTTACTGTGCGCCAGGCCAGCTGCTTGCTTCTTTGTTCTGTTTTCCTATTAAACCAGGAACTCTTCCCAGTCACTGGGGGCGCTGCTGCCCTGTTAGTAGAAAGTTGTACCATTGGTTCTAACCCACCAGCTGACCCGTAGGAGAAAGCTGGCCAGTCCCCACGCTTGGAGGGTTAGTCCAACACCACGACAGTGTGATTCCAATCCTGACGCAGCTACTCTTTGTGGAAGTCCTTCCTGTTGGGGGGTCTAGTTGTAAGGAGCTGCACTGCCAACCCAGAGGCCCACAGTTCAAATCCACCAGCTGCTCTTCAGGAGAAAGAGGGACAGTCCCTCCTGAGGCATTTACAGCCTCTGAAACCTTCCATTGCAGAGTTGGCCCTGACACGATGGCACATAACAACAGACAGCAGCTAGAAACTCACACCTATCAGAGTCAAGGGGGACCCCGAGTCCTTCAGGACAGGATGGAGCTGCCCCTGGGGCTTTCCAGGCTGGAATCACTGCATCTTTCTCCAAAGGGGCAGCTGGTGACTTGGAACCGCCAACCTCATGGCTAGCAAATCCATTGCCATCGAGTCGGTTCTGACGCATGAGGACCCTCCAGCTGGTTTCCAAAGCTATAAATTTTACAGGTGGAGACGACCCTCTTTTCTTCCGTGGGCTCAAACTGCTAACCTTCCAGTTGGCAGTGAAATGAGTTCATCACTACACCACCAGGACTTTGCCGCCCAGGGGAGATCGGGTGCTGGGTTTTGGCTGGCATTTGGCCTGGGGACCCTTTATGGGCCCTGTGCAAAGTCATGAGAAGGGGGAGGGGCCATGAGAAGAAACAGGTGTCATCCGGCTTCCCACCCGGAGGGCCTGGCGTGTTATCCCAGCCAGAGGGGCAGGAACGGGGGTTATACCACTGTGTCCATCACAGCTAGACCTTCGCAGGTTTAGGAGACTGTGTCCTGGGCCTTGGATGGCATTGTCCTGACACCGTTGTGTGGACGTCATTTGCATGAGCCGTGAGGAGGTGGCTGGCTTTGCTGTGACGATAATTGTCTGAGGTGAGGTGACTTGCTGTGCCTCTTCCACACATGGTGGGCAGGCTGGACATACCTGGTAGGCGGGCTGGACATACCTGGTGGGAAGGCAGGCCATACCTGGTGGGCAGGCTGGACATACCTGATGAGCAGGCCGGCTGTACCTGGTGGGTGGGCTGGACGTGGGAGTGTAATGAGAGTGATGCTGGAGACAGAGGGCTATCCCCTTAACCCAGAAGGGTGGATGTCCACTGTTGTAGGAAAAGTGTCACCTCCAAAAGGTAGGCTTCTGGGGACTCCCTGGAGGGGTGAATGAGGCATGAGGTCTGCTTCACACTCACCTCCCTGACCATGCAACCCTCTTGCTAGGGAGAAAGCCCCTCGCTGGGGTCCTCGTCCAGATCCACACCTGGTCAAGAGACCTTGGAAGGTGGCATCCCAGCAGAGCCTCCCCAGGCTACTTGGCCCCTAAGAAGAGAATGTCCAGGGTTTGTTTGCCAAATGTCAGAAAGGGCCGCTCCTGCCAGGCTCTGAATTCAGAGGCTCGGATCTTTCACATACAAAATAAATGCTTCAACTTGTCGTGGAATCCAGACTGTCTGGAGCCATAGAACCTGGACAAACCCCCAAAATAAATGCCCTGAACTCTTGCTTGAAATTAAACCAACGATGTCCCCTGCAGTCTTCTCTAATTCAGCCACCAGTCCAGGCTCTCTGGTGCAGGTGTGTGTCTGCCGTGAACATCTCATTGTCTTAAGAACTGCCTCTGGAGGGCCGAAGGTCAGCACACGGGGAGGGTTAGATAAGAAGCCTAGGCAGTGAGTCTCTGCAGGTGCTGGAGGAACTCAAAGCAGGAGGGTAAGGATGGCGTGTGACGTGAAGAATGTAACCCGAGTCACTGAATTGTAGTGGGCCCAGGTTTACTGTGTACATTTCAAAATAACAACAAAAAGAAAAGAAATTATCTTAAAATTGAGTGAGAAAGACAAGTAGAGGTTCTGTGGCCCCAGGCCTCTCAGATTGTTGCAGAGGTCGCCCTTAAACGGGGATCTGCCCCAGGAAGGTAAGGTACACCACAGGGGACCCTGCTAGAGCTTGACTTTCTAGAGGAGCCTCTTCCTTGGGGTCCCTGAGAGCGGCTGACCTGGGACACAGAGACTCACCAGGCCATCATCTCTCTCCTCCCAAGACTAGGGCGGGGGTCCGCTGTTTCTCCATCTGTAGGTCCCACCCTCGGTGGGGAGATGCAGCTGTGAGGCTCAAGGAGTCGACATGGAGATGGCGGCCCAGGTAACATCTGGAGGGTTTTCAGATTTCCTGGGTCATTGGAAAGAGTAGGGGTGCTGGCTGCATCAGAGGGCAGGAGGTAGGCAGGGGAGGGGGAAGGAAAGGTGAGTATCCACTGTCCTGGGGTGGGGGCACCTTCACAAGTGACCACCAGCAGGGGCTCTTGTAGGACCAGGAGCCAATCCACTCAAAGCTCTGGAGGCTGGGATCCAGGTGAGGGTGAGGGCAGGGCCACCCGCATCCCCTCTGCCGGCTGTAGGACTGGGTCCATCCTTGCCTCTTCAGGCTCCTGGTGGCTGCCCACCACCTGTGGCCTGTGGCCACTCAAGGCGAGGCACTGACAGGCCCCCTGGATGATCCAGGATTATCTATCCATCGTAAGAACTTTGATGTACAGTGTATAATGGATAATTATATGCATAGCAATAAGTACAGGGGTAGGGGAAGAACTTGGACTTAATCACATTTGCAAAGACTTTTCCACTATTAAGTCCCGCCCACGGTTCTAGGCGTTGAGTGGACGTGTCAAGTTGTAGGCGTCCTTGTGGCCTGGTGGGCAGAGTTGTGCTGCAAGCCCAGATGATTCCAGGGGAGAAAGAGGAACATTCTCCTCCTGGGAGGTTTCTTCTGAAAGCTCACGGGAGGGTCAGCTTTGAGTCCATTCTAACTTGACAGCACGCACCAACACCACTCAGTGCGTTGGTTGAGAGCCCCAGTGGCGCTGTAGGATCAGCATTGCACTGCAAACCAGAGTTCAGCGGTTCAAACCCAGACCAGTCTAAGGAGAAAAATGAGACCCTGTGCTTCCGTAGTGATGGTGACGGCCTTGGGAGCCTGGGCTGTGTTGCTCGTCCCACACGGTCGTTGTTACTCGGAGTTGATTGGATGGATGTGGATTTGGGATGTCTTTTTGTTTCAGTTTGTTTTTTGTGACACTGTGGTTAAGTGCTGGGCCGCCACCAGCTGGGCTGCTGGTTCAAAGTCACAACAAAGGAGAAAGATGGTGTCTGTTTGCAAAGATTTACAGCCTCCAAAACCCTCTGGGGCTGCGCTGCTCTGCCCTGTAGGGTCTCCAGAGTCAGAAGCACATTGAGAACAATGGGTTTTGTTGTTGTTTGGTGGTGGTGGTTGTGTGCCACCAAGTTAAGTATGACTCATAGCGACACTATGAGCAAAAGTTCCGAACCCTGTTCTATCCTGCACCATCCTCACACTTCCTGACACACAAGAGACCATTGCATCAATCACCGTGTCAGTCCACCTGGTTGAGGGTCTTCTCCTTAGCTGACCCTCCACCCTTCCCAGCATCATGTCCCCTCTAGCAACACACCCAAAGTATATGAGGAGCAGCCTTATTATTCTTACCTCCAAAGAGCACTCCGGCTGCACCCTCTCCAAGATATGTTTGTTCTCTTGGCCATCCAGGGATGTTCTCTTCTTCTGTCCCCCACCTCTCAGATGCATAGCAAGGGATTGGAAAGACTAGGACCTGAATCAGACGCACCTTAGTCCTCAAACACCTTTACTCCTCAGTAATTTGGAGAGCACAGAGACTTCTATACCAATGTTCATAGCAGCATTATTCACCATCACAAGAACATGGAAGCAGCCCAGGTGTCCAACAGCAATCGAATGGATTAAGAAGTTTTGGTACATTCACACAATGGTATATCATGCAGCCTGCAGGAGCAATAGTTTTGTGAATTATTACCTAATTTGGGAGGGACCTCAGTCCCATAGGAAAATACTGTGTAAAACCATTATTCTAGAATAAGTGTGAGGATCCAAGGGGGGAGATGGTGGATGCAGAGGGGTGAGGGTGAGCGGGGAGGGGTTGGAATTAATCGTGGAGTCACACAGTTTGATGTTAGGGAAATGGGAAGAACTGTTGTGAGAAATAATGTATTCAAATTTTGTAAATTAGTATAATAAAAAAGGAAGAAATAAAATATTAGCACTAAGGAACCACTAGTAATATATTTCTGTATTTTTAATTTTATAAAACAAAAATAAATTAGTGTAAAGATTTTTTAATTGAAAAATAATAATTTGGAGAGGTCCCTAACTGCAGATTTCCCTAGTGCAATGCGTCTCCTTATTTCCTGACTGCTGGTACCAAGGGTATTAATTGGGATCCAAGCAAGATGAAACTGTTGACAGTTTCAATCTCCTCTCCATCCATCATGATGTTGTCTGTTGGTCCAGTGGTAAGAATCTTGTTGGTTTGTTGTTTTGGAGGGATTTTTTTATTATTATTATTTCGAATCAGTATCTAGTCTGTCTTTAAACTCTGCCCTCCTCCTCTACCACCCAGAATGGGACACACAGTGCTTGCCAGGTCCCCATGGGCGATGGTCCATGACAGCACCAAGAACACAGTGGCCATTGTGCAGGGGAGCTAGGTGGACCGTGAGCATTCGGTGCACATTAGTCACTGTTGCCTCCACACGTGGATGTGCCAGGCTCAGCACTGGCCACTGCAGGGAGGGCCAGCTCCCTTCCACCATGGCTGACCGTAGCATCACCCAGAGCCCCTCACCTTCAGCTCCGTCTGCATTAGGGACCAGATTGTTCACTGTGGGGCAGCCCTGTTCATTGTACGGTGTTTACAGCATCCCTTGTCTCCACCCACCATTCTACACTTTCCAGTTGGGCCAACCACAATGTCTGTGCCGAACACTCCTTGGGGACAACATAGCCCCATTGTGAATGCCTGTCTTCAACCCAGAAGTGGGATCTAAGCTAAAAACACTGTTTCCTCCTGTGGGCTAGCCTGCTCCCCTATCCCTGGTGCCTTGGAGACCTTTCTGGCTCAGCTGATGGTCTGTCTGCAGGCTGTCTCCCGCCCGGCCCTACCTTCCCACTCTCAGTCACCCACTGTGGGCATGAGGGCCAGGGGACCAGGACCAGGGGTGAACCCAGGGATGGGCATTGGTCCTGCTCTTCTCCCAGGCTGAATGAGGGCAGAGGGTGGAGAGGCTGTGGTCTGACGGAGCAGGAAGGACAAGCTCACTGGAAAAATGCCTCCTTGTCAATGACGTCTAGAGGGATTTCTTTTTCATTTTTTTTTCTTCTTCTTCTTCTTTTTTTTTTTAATTTACCATTGAGTTAGATCTGAGCAGCACAGGAGGAGAGTTCCTCTTCTTCTCCAGAGGAGCATCTGGTAGATTCGAACCATACTCCTTTGGGATTGCAGCGCACCTTCTTTCCACTAGGCCACCAGAGCTCCTAGAAGTGTTTCTGTAGTCTCTGTAGTACTGGTTCCTTCTCCTCTTGCACATCGTAAAGTTGTGATTTCCTCCTGACAAGCACATTCTACTCCTGTCTCAGTGTGACTGCAGCCTAGAAGGAAGGCATAGGAATTAAATTATGTCCAGAAAAAGGTATGCTGCATCACCAGCTCTTGTACTTCTGAGTGGAGCCCTGGTTGGAAATAGGATTTCACTTTTGTTATGTTGTTAAGGTTATGCTATGGCAAGTTTATAACTAACTAAGCTCAACCATTCTGAAAAATTAAAAAACAGAGAGGCACAGACACACCACCTGGGGGAAGACAGAAGCCAGGTGAAGGCCATCAGCAAGCCAGGAAGCTAAGAAGGGTCCAGGACTGTCCACAAGGAAGGAGCTGGCATGGCCACACTGATGTGGTCTTCCCTGTCTCTAGAACTTAGACTAACCTTCTGATCCTCAAAGAATAGACATCAATAGCCCTCACTAAACAGGCCACATCGTGAGGGTTGGACACGAGACTGACGTTTTCAGAGGATTCATTTGACCTGGAGCCAGAATCAACATGATAGCAGGAGGTCAAGAATCAAACGGCATGTTGCATGGGGAACATCTGCTGTGAAGGACCCCTCCAAGGTGCTCAGGAGCAATGATGCCAACATAAAGACTGAGGTGTGCCTGATCAGAACCTGGGATTTTTAAATTGCTTCCTATGCATCTGAAAGTTGGACGGTTGACAAGGATGACAGAAGAAGAACAAATGCCTTTGAACTGTGGTGCTGAAGAAGCCCTTGAGCAGCCCACAAACCGCCAGAAGAACAAGTGAGTCTGTCCTGGAGGGTTGCTCCTTAGAGGCAAGAGTGGGGAAACTTTCCTTACCTCCTTTGGACATGTTGTCAGGAAGGGTCGGTTCTTAGACAAGGATGTTATGCTGGGAGAGGTGGAGGGTCAGAGAAAGAGAGGAAGACCCTCACCAAGACGATTGACACCATGACTGTCACAGTGTGGGGGGGATGTCATGGGGTTGGTACAGGAGAGGGACCGGGTCAGATCTGTCATTCAGAGGCGTATCCAGTTCTCAGTCATTGCTTCCAGCTCATGCAGAGTTCTAACCACGCCACGGTCCCTTCACGAGCCCGCATTCTGTCCATACAGAGTTGCTCCGTCTCTCTTGTGTGATCCTTTTGCTTTTGGTTCATGCAGAGTTCTGGTGGTGCACCTAGGACGGGGCTTTGCATTCATTTAGACCCCCTTTGTGGAGTGGAGGCAAGAGTGCTCAGTGAGACTGTGTTGCACTCAGGGGCTGTTTGGTAAAGACATTGATTATGATTGTCTCCACTGGAAGAGGCTCGATGGTGAGTGGAGACAAGGAGTGCTGCTGGACGGCCAACAGAGCAGAGGGCAGCCCCACAGTGGACAGTCTGGTCCCACCTGTGGATGTTGGAACAACATCACAGAACTATGATTTGTAGCTGACTCCATGGTACCCAACTTCCTGCCTCCTCCTGAAGAGAGAGATAATCTTTGTTCCTGTAGTTGCCTAGTGATAAGAAGCTGAGCTGCAGTCCAAAGGCACACAGTTCAAATCCACCAGGTGCTCCATGAGAGACAATAGGTAGTCTCCTCCCGTGCAGTTTACTGCCTCTGAAAACCCGCTGGAGGGTCAGCAATGAGGCAGTTCTGACTTGATGGCACAAAACAACAACTAAGAATGGAAGGGCCATGTGTGCCCTGGCCCTCTGAACCCCATCCTCTCTGCTCTGGGTGTCGCATTTCCTTGAGCTCCTCTTTGAAGCCCGTCCTCCTGGGTGGACACCTGGGTGGACACCTGGATTGGCTGCTTCTCTGCTGAGTGGGGATGGGGTGGGAAGGTGCACCGTCAGAATGCTGTGTAAACTGAAGTAAATGGACCACAAAGTAGAGATGGACCAGCACCGCACAGAGAGGGTGTGCGAGCTCTTGGGGAGGGGGTGTAGAACTGTTCGAAAGAGGAACGCCCTGGGCGTTCTGCCCAGATGCGTGCTGACACCCTGTTCTGGGCCACGATCCTAACAGCCAAGGCTGATAGAGGGGCGGCACGCTGAGGGGTGATGGTGCTGAGTTCAGGGGTGGGGCAAGGGAGTTCATCAGGCCCAGGTGTGCTCTGACTTAGGGACAGTGCTCTGATTGGGGGGAATGGTGTTCTGATTGGGGGGACAGTGCTCTGATTGGGGGACAGTGCTCTGATTGGGGGGACAGTGTTCTGATTGGGGGTCAGTGCTTTGATTGGCAGGCAGTGTTCTGATTGGGGACCAGTGCTTTGATTGGTGGACAGTGTTCTGGCTGGGGGGACAGTGCTCTGATTTGGAGGATAGTTTTCTGACTGGTGGGTAGTAGTACTTTGATTGAGGGTCTCTGGTGAGGGATCTTGTCTAGACCCTGAGGGAGCTCTGGTCAGGAGGGCCAACGCTCTGATGGGGAGGATCCCTGATGGGGGACAGTAGTGACCCAGGGGGTATTTTGACCTGGAGGAGTTCTCACTGGGGTGGGGGTGCTTTGACTAGCCGGATCTCTGGTGAGAGGTCTAGTGTCCCAGCCAGGGGTCAGCGGGAGCCTGAGGCACTGAGTGGTGGCTTCTCCAGCCCCACTTGCTTCCTTAGTCAGCCCACTCACCTGAGAATACTCTGCTCTATGAGTACCTGCCTCTCCAGCCCCCATCTGCTCACCTGGTGTCCCTCTGGCCTCTGAGTCTGAGTCACCTTCCCCAGGAAATACTGGAGACCCCCTCAACCATGTGTGACCAGGCTGTGAGTGGGCTTTTCCCGGGACAGCTGACACCACAGCTGTGGGGACAGTGAAACAGAGGAGCGGGGCCCCAGGGCAGGAGGCAGCACTTGATGGGGTTTATTTACCACGAGCTGTCTTCAGCCTCAAGTAAGCAGTGAACAGTCACATTTTAAAATTGCAGTTTATTTATCTTGGAATCTGAGGGTGACCTCATTTTCACAAGGTCCCGCCTTTATGAAGAACTGTGATTTCTTAGTGACTGGTCCCTCCAGCTCCTTGCTGGGGCTTGAGAAATGAGAGAAGAGCGGAATAAAAACCAGGAAGCCCCGTTGCCAGACGGTGCTGTATAAAATTTGTCCACTTGGAACTGACTTCAGTTTTAAGTTGTTCTGAGCAGAGCTGCCCCTTTAAGGCCTCCAAGGCCTTCAGGAAGCAGACGCCTCCTCTTTCTCCATAAAGTAGTCAGTGGCTTCAAACTGCTGACTTTCCGCTTCGGAGCCACACATGGTAACCACTGAGCCAGCGGCTGGGGCTGCTGAGAGCCAGATCAACTCAGTAAGTCGTGGGTTCTGGTTTGGGTTCCCAGCTAGAAGTAAATCCTAAGAAACGGCAGCTTTGAAAAGCTCCGGTGCTCCACGCTGGTTCCGACTCACCTGCCCCGTGTCAGGGCAGAGCTTTCTCAGACCGTTCTCTTGGCTGTAATCTCGATGTAGTGATGGGCAAAGTCTGCGGCTGGCCTGGAGGCAGCTGCACAGAGGCTCAGATTTATTAGTATGAGAATGAGCTTTCTTTAAGCGGTACAGCTGTCGTTCGTTTGTCCGTTTGCTGTACTGAATATTTGGAGTTGCCAGTCACTGTGCCATAGCTGTGTCAAAGGCCGTGATGGTTACCCACCATGGGCACTGTTTGGAGGAGCTTTCAGATTGCTTAGGTTTGGAAACAGGAGTGGCACCCACTTCCTAGACCAGATGCCTCTGGAAGCTCTATAAACTCCGTGAACATAAATGACGTTAATTATAGAACAGATTTCAGGTCTTCTGTTCATAGACTTGCTATGTATTTGACTTGACGACACTTAACCACTGCTAAGTGAGACTAGTGTTGCTATATTTTGGAGGAACATTCTTCTCCTTTGTACATCACTGCTTGTCAGTTTGCTGTACAGAGGTAACCAGAGTTTGCGGTGATGCTGAACCTTGTGCCGTTGGGGTATCAAATACCATAATAGTTTACCAATGTGGGCAGTGTTTGGTGGAGCTCCCAGTTGTAGAACAGGTTTGGAAGCAGGATTGGCATCCACTTCCTAAACCACATGCCTATTAAAACTCTATGAACTTGGAGAAACCTACACAAAGGCATTAGGTCTTTTGTTCATGGAGTTGCTATGAGTCATGCTCAACTCAATGGCAATCAACAATGACAACAACAACAGTCTCTATGTAAGCAGATCACCGAGTCTCACTTCATGGTACTGTCGAATGAATTTGAACTGCCAGCCTCTGGGGAACTAGCTGAGCACAAAGTGCTTGTCTCACCCAGGGACCCTTTTGTGAGAAAATCTAGGCTTTTTAGATTTAAATCTTATGCTAGATAGCTAAGAGGATTGGTTCAGCAATTCAGTTATTTGATGTTTTCATTCTCACAGTCACTAAGTGGCCACTGAGGGTCCAGCTTTCACATCCATAGTCCAGGCAAGAAGGCACTTATATTAGAAAAGCCACATTTGCCTAGAAATCCAGCATATCTGTGCCTGCATTCACGGGTGCATGTCTTCTCATAGTTTCAAGGGAGGGTGGAGATACAGATACAAGTTTTTGTTTTTAAATCTAGGATCTGGGAGCATTGGTGCCCCAAACAACATGAATACTAGAGCAGAAAGGTGGAAAGACTGCTGTTGTTTGGCAGCTGTCAGTGTTCTATCAGGCTCTGGGATCCAGAGATTTTCAGGCTGAGTCTCCCAGAACCCTGGTGCTGGGGAGAGCTGAGGAGGGGAACTCACCCTTCTCACATGAGCCAGAACTGCCTCCACAGCGCTAGTTAGTGCCCAGCACAGGGCCTGGCATCCAGGGTTTACAAAAACACAATGTTTCGTTTACTTCCTTAGCTAGAAAGGTTTTCTGTTGCTTCAATGTTACATGTTTTGATTTTGATAAATACACTGTAGCATGAAAGCAAATGTTCTTTATTACAGGGCTCTGAGTTGGCTCCCTTTCATTCAGCCCCTGCTGAGAATTTGCCTTTCCACCCCAGATGGAAACATGGTTCCCCAGAGATTTTTATGGATACATAGGAATCTGCACATGAATCTCGTTACAATGTAGATTGTGATTCCGGGTAACTGGGCTTGAAATGCAAATTCGCAGACAGTGGCATAGAGCACCAAGACCTTGTTGAGATCATCATTTGCAGAAAATCAACTGTTTTAAAAAAAGAAATGCTCTTGGGGAATAGTTGCAGAAATGTGATGTGGACAGTGAGGCTGATCATTGGCGCCAATGTGCTGGCGGTGACTGCATCTTGTGTTCAGTAGAACAAAACACTTCCCAGCCCTGCACTGTCCTCTCAGGTCCCGTTAATATTTGAACCCACTGGTGCAGCCATGACATCAGTCCTTCTCATCAAAGATCTTCCTTTTTCTCCATGACCCAGTACTTCACTAAACATGATGTCCTTCAGGGACTGACCCCTCCCGATGTTGTTATTGTTATGTGCCATCGAGTCACATGCAACTCCTAACGACCTGAAGCCCGCCCTGCCCTGAACCAGTCTCACTGACTCCGACACATCTACCCCCATTGCCCCAGTTACTGTGTCAGTCCATCTCACCCCGGGTCTTCCTATTCTGTGCTATGTCCCTCCACCCTTCCAAACATGATGTCCTTCTCCAAGAACTAGTCCATACTGGCCATGTACCCAAAATATGTGAGATAGAGCTTGAAAGTCCTTGCCTCCAGGGAGAAACTTGGTTTCACCCTCTCCAAGACAGACCTATATGTTTTCCTGGTGGTCCACGATATGTTCAAGACTGTTCTCCAGCATCATAACTAAAGCCATCCATTCTTCTGTCATCTTTAGTTATTGTCTGGCTCTCTGATGCATTTCATATAATTGTGAAGATCATGGCCTGGGTCATTCAGGCACTCCTTAGTCTCTAGACTGATATCATTGCCCCTCAGTACTCTGGAGAGGTTCCTGACAGCAGATTTACCTAATGCAATTCATCTTTTGATTTCCTGACTGGGGGTTCCAAGAGTGTTGTTTGTGGAGCCCAACAGGCTCTTATTGTGCTGCCAGTTGGCCCAGTGGGGAGAATATTTGTCTTCTTAATGTTGAGTTTTGATCCATATTGAAGACTATACTCCTTGACCTTCTGCAGCAAATGCTTCAGGCTGAAAGTTCCTCACTTTTAGCAAGCAACATTGTGTCATCTGCACAACGTAGGTTGTTGATGAGACTTCCTTCTATCCTGATGCCACATTCCTTTTCATAAAGCCCAGTTTTGCAAATGGTCTGTTCTGCATATAGGTTGAAAAGGTGTGGAGACAGGATGCATCCCTGATGCACTCCTTTCCTGATTTTGAACCATTCATTGTTTCCCTGCTCTGTTCTGAGGACTGCTTCCTGGTCCAAATATAGGTTTCACATAGGCACAATCAAGTGTTCTGCGATTTCCAGTTTCCACAATTTGTTGTAATCCACACAGTCAAATACCTTTGCATAGCCAATGAAATGCAGATAAATATTCCTCTGGTACTCTCTGCTTTCAGCCAAGACCAATATGACATTGTCTATAATGTCCCTAGTTCCATGGCCTCTTCTAAACCCACTTGTATTTCTGGTAGTTCCCTGTTGATGTACTGTTTCAGTCATTCTTGGTTGACCCTCAGCAGAATTTCTTTGTTAGTGCCATAATTAAAAGGCATTAAGTTGTCCTCTAGTCTTTTTATTCTTTGTGCTATATTCACACGTATGTGGAGCGATTGAGGGCAGACTGGAGCATGTCAGGAGCACTTTAGTCCTTAAAGCACATCATTGCTTTTTTATTTTTCTTGAGTTTAAGCTTTTTTTTTATTATTATTATTGGTTTACTTACAAAGTTTGTATACATTGTGCTTCACACTATTCTTCATTCACATTGTGTTTCATACAATCATATTCTATCTAGCATTATATTTTATAAAATTAATCACCATTGGACCTGACCCATCATTACTCTGTCCTTTCACCCAGATTCTTCCTGTTTACTTCCCTCTCCCTCCACCCACCAAACTGTGTGACCCTGTGGTTTCACGCCTGCCTGTCCTCACCCCTCTGCTCCCACCTCTCCCCCCATCTGAGTTGTCATACATATTTTACTAGTTATCCTTCTATTTTCACAATAATGGTCTTGTACTGTTGTAAAACAGGACTGACATCAGGGTTGAGGTGAGACTGAGAAAGATGGGATAAATAATATATACTGCATTGAAACAGATAAGGGAGAAAACTGTTTAAAAGGGATATGTGATTAGGTATTATTGTCAAGACAGGAGTACAGAACGAAGGCTGCATAGTGGAGTGGACCTGGGGGGAGGGATTATAAAACAATGAAAGAATTTTTCCTTCATTTATCAAAGAGAAGAGTGTGGGTGGGGCAGGGAGAAAAGTGCAACAATGAATGACTGGGAATCCAAAGTCTCTGTAAATTTTCATTAAAATTAATAATAATTTTTAAAGGGAAGAAAAAAACAGTAATGGTCTTATGCGGTATTTGTCCTTATAAGACTGTGTTAGTTCACTCAGCATAACGCTCTCCAGCCTCTCCCAAGTTACTTAGTGTTTTTCTAAGGCATTGCTGCTGAGCGCTGCGTGGTTCTCAAAGAGCATCATTGCTTTTCAATTCAACACTTAGAAGGCATTTTTCTGCTGCAAATTTGCCTGTTACTGTTGCCATACAGGTGCCGTTAGGTTAACCTTGAGGGACAGTGGCCCTGTGAACAACAGACCTGAACCTTGGTCTGTGCCGAGCCGTCCTCACAGTCTCCACCATGCTGGTCATCACTGTGCCAGTCTATCTCCATGAGAATCTTCCTTTCTTTCACTGGCCTTCCACCTTTCCCACCATGAAGTCTTTCACCAAGGACCGGTTCCTTCTGAAAATATGTCCAGAGTAAGTGAGATGAAGTATTCTTGTCTCTAAGGAGAATCCTGGCTTCACGCCCTTCAAGACAGACTTGTTTGATCTTTTGGCAATCCGTGGGATATTCAACACTCTTCATCAACATCATACTTCAGATAAATAAATCTTTATTCATTGTCCAACTTTCAGATGCATAGGAAGCAATTGAAAATACTGTAGTTTCATTGAAGTGCACCTTAATTTTTAAACTGACCCCCTTGTTTGTTAGAACTTCACAGGTGCTTGATAGCATATTCCCAATGCAACATATCTTTTTATTTCTTTTTCTTTTCTAATTTGTATTTTACATGGGTTTACACACAGAGTGTGTAACATTGTGTTTCACACTACCCCTTATTCACATTGTTTTCATATGATCATTCCTATTCATTGTGTTTATAAAATTAATCACCGTTGGACCTTTGACCTGTGTTTCCAGACCCCCACTGGATCCTTCCCATTTCTGCTCCCTCCTTTCCCTCTATCCACCAAATGGTGTGGCCCTGTAATTTCCCCTCCTGCCATCCTCACACCTCTGCTCCCACCCTGTCCCCTCTTGGATCCCCGTACATGTTTTACTGAGACATTATTGTCAGAATCTTTCTATTTCTTGACTTCTGCTTCCATGAGTGTTGATTGCAGAGCTATGTAGAGTGAAATCCTGGATAAACTCAGGCTCTTCTCCGTCCGTCATAATGTTGTCTATTGGTTAGTGGTGAGGATTTTGTTTTCTTGATGTTAATTTGTAACACCTATCCAAGGCTGTGGTCTTCGAGCTGCTTTAATAATTTGCATATTATATCATTTGTTTTGTTTTGTTTTTTACATCTGCTTCTCTGGGTGTTATTGTGGTGCTATTTAAAATTAAATTCCTGGACAACATCAATCTTTTCTCCATGTCATGATG
The DNA here is from genome assembly GCF_000299155.1 of Elephantulus edwardii. Taxonomy (NCBI): domain Eukaryota; kingdom Metazoa; phylum Chordata; class Mammalia; order Macroscelidea; family Macroscelididae; genus Elephantulus; species Elephantulus edwardii. The sequence continues at coordinate 4,426,212 of NW_006399876.1, forward strand.
TTGCTTATTGGTTCAGCTGTGAGAATTTTTGGTTTTGCTGAGCTGAGATGTAATTCATACTGAAAGTTGTAGTCTCTTATCTTTATCAGGAACTGCTTCAAGTCAGCAAGCAAGATGATATCACCTGCGTATCGCAGGTTGTTCATGAGTTTTCCTCCAATCTTAATGCTTCATTCTTCTTCATATAATTCAGCTTCTCAGATCATTTACATCATTGTTACATAATATTAAAAGAACCAATGGCTATTGGGCTGCTAACAGAAAGATCAGCTATTGGAGCCCACCAGCCCTCAGAAGAAGTCGGTCTTATAAAGATTTGCAGCCTCAGAAACCAATGGAGGGTCCCCATTGATTTCAGACAGCTTGGCTGTAGCGGGTTTGGGTTTCAGTGGTGCTGTGGATGTAGGTGTTGAGATGATAATACGAAGGTCAGTCGTTTGAATCCCTCGGTGTCTCTGCAGGAGACAGTCTGCTTCTGTAAATATTTCTGCCTCATATACCCTCAGCAGGGAGCCCTGGTGACTATTCTTAAGATTTTCACAGCCAGTTTCTTTTCAAATGTAGATTGCCAGGCCCTTCTTCCTAGTCTGCCTTAATCTGGAAGCTCTGTGAAACCTCTCCAGCACGGGTGTTCCTCCTAGTGTGCAGCAAGCCTGTGGTTTCACACAACGTACTGCCAAGTTCAAGGGTGAAATGGCACTGAGCAGTGTTTCCTTCAGAATTCTTCAGCCAAGAAAAGAAGACACAGCAATTATGGCAAATGCTCAGTGAGTGAAAAATGAAGTGGTAGAGAGAGGAAAGCTTATTATAGAGGATGTCTGCTTAAAATTGTTACACTAAAAACTGTTCCTTTAAAAGACTTGTTTAAATTGGATAATTAAAGCATTAATAAGTGGGGCGGGTGGTCGGGAGGAGGAAAGTCCTTTGCTCTGGGCTGACCCCTGGCTCACTGGCACAAGAAGTAGGAGGCACTGAAGACCACAGGCCACCTGGGGGGATGTCAGGGGTCTTGGGCACAAAAAGTGTGGGCTGGCCCTGGCCTTGGGTCCTGGTCCCACAGAGCTCAGCTGCTCCATGGCCTTGGTCCTCCAGGAGGTGGTGGCCCAGCCTCCCGGGGACAGCTCAGCAGCCCGGCCTAGCCGCCTGCTGCCGCGGAGCCGGCCTCCACCCGCGGAGCCATCCCACACTCTGACGCAGCTCCCAGCTTATTTTAGCCCCAGCCTCATGCTCAGTGCCGTCCGACAGACTTGAACTTCAACAAAAAAGGAAGAAACAGGAGGAGCCAGCCACTTCCTGCCATTCGCAGCTGGCCCGGCCCTTGCTTGAGCAGCACCCGGTTCCAGCTGAAGGGAGACGCCGGACTGCCTGGGCCAGTGCCCTCCAGCCAGTGTGATGGGCTTCAGGGTATGACAGCAGGGGCTGGTGCACCCATTGGTCTTGTGGACAGGCCTGGACCCAGTTCTGGGTGGACATGTCCATCACATCCTGGAGGTCAAGACCAACATGGAGCTGGTCACTTTGGGGCCCAACCTCCACCTCAGCCCTCCTCAGACCCACAGCCTCAATGAGCTGTGTCCGTTTAAGCTCACTTATTTCCCTGCCAGTGACCATGTCCTCTCCTGGTTACCGAGGCCTGAGATCCCTCTACCATTCTTCTCCAGATCGCCAAGCTCCCTGAGTGCCTGGACTCTTCACCCTGTTGATGACTGCTCACTGTGCCACTCACACTCCACTCAGACCATGAGGCCCAATAGCCGTCGTCCTGCTGAACATGCCCCACTCCAAGGCAGTGTCATGGGTTACACATTCCCACGTGTTCCACATTCACAATGCTTAGTCTAACAGAATGTAGATATCAGATGGATGGGCAGGTGGAAAACTAGTGGGTGGACGGGTCAATGGATCCATGAGTAGGTCAATAGATGAATGAATGGATTGAGAGATGGTTGGTTGATTGACTGGTTGGTGGGTTGATGGGTGGATGTCTAGAGGAGCTAATGGATGAGTGGATGGATGGATGGATGGATGGATGGATGGATGGATGGATGATGGATGGATGGATGGATGATGGAGGATGGATGGATGGATGGATGGA
>NW_006399876.1:4428649-4450429 GCF_000299155.1 Elephantulus edwardii
TGGAGGATGGATGGATGGATGGATGGATAGACTTATGGATGAGTGTGAGTAGTTACATGGATGAATAAATAAATAGATGAGTGGTTGGTTGGAGAGGTGGCTGGATGATGGAGCAGTGGGTCAGTGGATGAATTGTTAGGCATGTGTATGGTGGATGGATGGACAGATGAACTGATGGGTGGATTAATGGATAGATAGGTGGGTGAATGACTTGATGGAGTGATGAGTAGGGGGATGGATGGATGTGTGGGTAGTTGATGGCTGGTGTGGTAGATGAATGGATGACTTGGATAGGTGATTGGCTTGATGGATGGATAGGTGTGGATGATGGTTTGTGTGGTCGGTGGATGGGTGTGTGGGTGGGTGGTTGATGGTTGGTGTAGTAGATGGATGGATGGAAGATGAGTGGACAAATGAGTGGAAGGAAGTGTACTGGAAGCATCTTCTCAGGTGGTGATTTATTTCCATGCCATGAAGCCAGTCCTCTCTCCTCCTCCAGCCCTGTCTTGGCCACTCTTCATTGAAGGAAAGTATGAAAGAGCTGCTGTCCACCTGCTAGGATGCTGGAGCTTGTGGAAGATTTTCCCAGTGAGAGGCCCACCGATTGTCCTCACTTACACACACTGAGCCCAGCACCCTCCCTGTGGTGGCCTCTCTATGAGCCTGGCTGACCTGGTCCTCTGTTGGTACTTACAGTCTGGGTGTGCCCTCAGTGAGTTGGTGACTTAGAGTCCAGCCCATTGGCAGGAGCACAAGGCTTTCACATCACCACAACCCTGCTCTCAACTCGACTGGGGTCTGACTGTGCTGATCAGTCACTGGAATTTCAGGTCCCCCAGCAGCCTCAGGTTTCAATCATCCCTTATCCAGCAGACAGTGGTTGGACATCAACCTGGTTCATGGTGGGGATACAGATTGAAAGGCCAACACCTAGGGTCAGCCCACAGCCTCTGCACGGGGCCTCAGCAGCAGGTTAGGGTGCTAACAGCCCCTGGTTCTTAGGGCCAGTGAAGGGCTCGGTGCAGACAGGCCTGGATGGCATCCGAAACGTGGGCTCTTGTTATTCTTTCATGAAGAAGCAGAGCTCTTTCAGATGAGACAGGATCAGAGGCCAGAGTCTGGGAAGGCAGGGCAGACAAGCACCCACATCCCCACCAGTTTATGGGAATCCATGTGCTGGAACATTCCCAGTCAATCCAGTACCATCAAGCTGATGCTGACTTGTGTAGACCACACAGGACCAAGTGGAACTGCCCCATTGGGTGTTCGAGACTGTTAATCATTATAGAAGCAGATCGCTCCATCTTTCTGCCCCAAAGCAGCTTGTGAGTTTGAACCACTGACCTTTGGACTAGTAGCCATGCAATTCAACCCCTGTGCCAGCTGTTAGGGCAAAGCACTGACACCCTGCACATGGACCTGAACACTGTGAAGTTGGGTGAGAAGTCAGTTAGGCAAGTCCACAAAGACAGTCCACTCCAGGGGGTGAGGGGCTGCGGTGGAGGGAATGGGGACTGCGTGCTGATGGGGTTGGGAGACGAAAGTGTCTGGGGGATTAGAAAGAGGTGGGATGTGCACTGCGCTGAAGGGACGCCAAATGCCCCTGAATCCTGGGCTTTGAACAGGGCTTGCTCTATGTTGTGTGGGTTTCATGGCGTCTCCAGGTGGTGTGAATGACTAACATGCTGGCTGGCTTGCTCAAAGGTTGAAGATCAAATCCACCCAAAGGTACCTCAGAAGCTCAAATCCACCCAAAGTACCTCAGAAGCAAGGCCTGGCAGTCAGTGCCCACAGATGAGCCCCTGAAAGCCCCACCAGGCACACAGGGTGAGTCTCCAGGAGACAGAGTGGATGCCGCAGCAAATGGTTAAGTGGTTTAAAAAAACAAAACAAGCAACTTGAGCACTTCTTTGGGGAGCAGCAAGAGGGAGGACGGGGAGGCTGGTGATCCCTGGTTCCCGGCACCAGTCCATGGAAAGGAGCAGGTTCAGTTTTCCTGGCAGCGGAGCTGCGCTCTGGCTGAGAAGGAGGACAGGCCTTCTGTCCTCTGGTCCCTTCTTCCTTTACTGTGACATCAATGCACTGTCCCAAGCACAGGCAGCAAGCCCAGCCTCCCCCCACCCCAGTAAGTGGCACTGAGAGTGGAAGACCCTGGCAAGGGCTGTGAAGGGTATGTGAGGGTGGATGGGGTCATCCCTGCAGACCCCACATGGAGGCTGCCAGATTCTGAGCTCTGCACTTACAAGTCTCAGCTGAAAACACTCCTGAATGTGAGAGCGTGCTTGGCTGGCCCAGCTCACTTCTTGTTCCTCTTTGTATAAACTGGGGTGTTTGGGTCCTCAGAGAAGCCATGCACTGCCCCCTCCACCACTCACCTGTCCTCTCCTATCCCTCCAAGTGGGGAGCACCTGGGCAGCTTAAATACTCCCCATCCTGGAGCAGACCAGAGCACCTGCTAGGTGGGCGGGACCACCTCGTCTCTACAGGTGGGACAACAGAAACTAGCCCGTCAGCAGTTTCCCCAAAGCCCTAGGGGAAAAGGGCCTGCTATGGCCTTGAACCCATGTCCCAGCTGACCAGAAAGAGGCCCCTGAATGCCTGGCCTAGCCTGTCCTGGTACTATGGGCCACTCGACAGGAACCCTAACCCCTCTCCCTCTAACCGCCCATCCCACCCGTCACACACAGCCCCAGGCTGCTTGCTGCCTGTGGACAGTGTGTCCTGAGCCTTTCACGCCCATGGAACTGTTGACAGCTTTCCTTGAGCCCCATGGACTGCATGTCCTTGACCTTTCATGCCCATGCAACTGTTGACAGCTTCCCTTGAGCCCCATGGGCTGCATGTCCTGGACCTTTCACGCCCATGGAACTGTTGACATCTTTCCTTGAGCACATATCTTCCAGGCTCACCCAGGTCCTGAGCGGTCCTGAGTGTCCTTGATCCACATCTCAGACTGTGTCAGACTCTTTCCAGGCCTTCCTCTGGGCACCTCTGGGTGGGCTTGAACCATCAGCCTTTCTGGTTAATAGCTGAGAATGTAGCCATTTACACCTCCGCCACCTGGGGGCCCGGAGGTTTTGGCAGTCCACATCCAGCTGACCTGACGAGTGTACCCGATGAAGGTGTGCCCAGTATCTCTACTCCTGGGTCTCCCCAGGCTAAGTGTGCCAGTCGCCCCTATCCCTCAGAGAGGTGTAACATTACCTGTGATGTGCAATGTTGGCAGGTGGAAGATAATTGGGGGCTTCTCCTCTAGCCTCAGTCCTTCATCCATGAAATGGGGTACAGTCCCCTCTTCCTTCCTAGGGTGTCTTTGAGGACTGATGACAAGGACTGTCATGTCTCAGGAGGTTAGAATTCACCCTTGATGTCCGTTTGCAGTTAGATGTTTTCGCTTAGTCTTCCTGGAGGAGCAAGAGCTGAGGGCAAGCTGCGTGGCCCGCTGCCACTCTCACCCAACTCAAGAACTTACCGTGGTGGGGTTTTATTTTCACGTGGTAGCATGTGTCTATTTAAACCCACTGCCATGGTTCAGTTCTAAGTCACAGTAACCCTGAAGGACAGAGACGGGCTGCCGCACAGGATTCCCAGGGCTCCAGTAAATGCCATGCTGCTAAGTAAACCACTGTGTCTCCAGAAGTTCAAATCCACCAGCTGGCTCCTTGGAGAAAGGACAGTGTCCTCCCATTACCATTTACCACCCCAGAGACTTCCTGGAGGGTCACTGTGGACCAGGACTGACCCGATGGTAGTGAGTTTGAGTTTTTCTTCTTTACAGATGCAAATCTCCTCATCTTTCTCCTGCATTCAACAGCCAAGCACTTCAACCACTGTGTCACTGTTGTTGTTGTTTGTTATGTGCTGTTGAGTCACACATGTGATTCATAGTGACCTGTGACTCATAGTGACCCTGTGTGTAACAGCTCTGAACCCTGCTGTATCCTAAGCCAACCTCACCATCTCTGGCATGCCTGCACCCATTACTCCAATCACTGAGTCAATCCATCTCATCCAGGGTCTTCCTCTCCTGTGCTGTCCCTCCACACTCCCAAACATAATGTCCCTCTGCAAGGACTGATCCCTCCTTGCAACATGTTCAAAATATATCAGGCAAAGCTTCAGAATCCTTGCCTCCAAGGAGCAGCCTGGTTTCACCCTCTTTAGGATGAAACTGTTCTCATAACAGTCCATGGTATAGTCAATACTCTTCTCCAGTGCCACAACTCAAAGGCATCAATTTTCTTTCTATCATCCCAAGTCATTGTCCAGCTTTCTGATGCATCGCACATAATTGCAAAGAACATAGCATGGATCAGGTGCACCTTAGTCTCCAGACTGACATTGTTGCTCTTCAGTACTTTGGAGATATCCTTGAGAGAAGACTTCCCAAATGCAATTAATCTTTTTACTTCCTGGCTCCTCGTACCAAGAGTGTTGATTGTGGAGCCAAGCAAACTAAAGCTGTTAACAATCCCAACCTCTTCACTGTCCATCAGTGATTAGAATCTTTGTTTTCTTGATGTTGAGCTTCAGTCCATGTAAAAGGCTGCAGTCCTTGACCTTCTGCAGTAAGTGCTTCAGGTCCTCCTCAGTTTCAGCAAGCAGGTTGTGTCATCTGCATAGCGCAGGATATTGATGTTCTGTGCCACTAGAATCCTTCAAAATGTATATGTGGGGGGTTTATAGATATATAGTATTTTGCTCCTGAGTCCATTCCACCGCAGGCAAACCTGAGGTTTCTGAGGCAGATGATCTTTACCAGGAAGCTCTGGTGGCCTAGTGGCGAGAAGCTGTGCTGCAATCTCAAAGGCACGAGGATGAGACCAACAGCTCTGCGGGAGAAGGATGGGCAGTCTCCTTCTGTGCAATTAACTGCCTCTGAAAACCCACCAGAAAGTCGTCTGTGGATCAGTTCCAACTCTGTGGTACACAACAACAACAACAGATCTTTACAAGAGACACTGCCCATCTTCCTCCTGCAGATAGACTGGGGGCTTCAAACTGCCTTTTGGTTAATAGTCTGGTAATCTATCTAACCTCAAAATTAATTCCACCTCACATTTTCTGATGAGCACCAGGGCCGTTTCCACTCTTCACTATGTGAATAACACAGCAATAAACATGAGAAGAGATTGAGGTTGTAAACAACTTCAGCTTACCCTACTCCACTGTCAACATTCTTGACACTAGCAGTCAGAAATTCAAAAGACAAATTGGGAAAGTGTGCTGTCAGAGACCTTTCCAAAGTGCTGAAGAGCAGTAACATCAGTCTAGAGAATAAGGTGGGCCTGATCCAGGCCATGGTCTTCGCAATTAATTGATATTTATCAGAGGGCTGGACAGTGACTATGGACGATAGAAGACTAATTGATGCCTTTGAGTTGTGGTGCTGGAGAAGAGTATTGAACGTATCATGGACTGCCAAAAGAACAAACAGGTTTGTCTTAGAGAGGATGAAACCAAGTTTCTCCTTGGAGACAAGAATTTTGAGGCTTTGTCTCACATACTTTGGGCACATAGCCAGGAGAGATCAGTCCTTAGAGAAGGAAATCATGATTGGAAGGGTGAAGGGACAGCCCAGGAAAGGGAGACCCCAGAAGAGATGAATTGACACTAACTGGGGTAATAGGAGTAGGTGTATCAGAGTCAGTGAGACTGCCTCAGGATTGGGCAGGGTTCAGAGGTATTGTACATAGAGTCACTATGAGTCACAGGTGACTCGATAACATACAACAACAACAAAAAAAACACATGGGTGTGCATGCATCTGTTTGTCACAGCTCTGGTTTCTTTAGCGTAGATTCCCATTAATAGAATAGCTAGGTCAAAAGGTATTTCTATTTCCAACTTTTTGAGGAAGTTCCTGACTGCCTTCCATACTGGTTGAGCCATTTTACATTCCCACCAGCAGCAGATGAGAGTTCCAGTCTCTCCACATCTTCACCAGCACTTGTTGTTTGCTGTCTTGTTGAATTTAGCTATTGTTGCTAAGGTGGAATGCTATCTAATTGTTGCTTTGATTTGCATGTCCCTGGTTTCTAGAGATTTTGACCACTTCTTTGTGTTTGTTGGCCATCTGACTTTCTTCTTTGGTAAAGTTATCTGTTCATATCTCGTGCCCATTTTGTGATTGGATGGTTTGCCTTTTTCTTCTTGAGATGTTGGAGTTGTTGTATACCACTGAGTCTGAACCCACCCATAGCGGACCCTCCAGCTGGTTTTCAGAGGCAGTAGATGACACGGGAGGAAATTGCCCATCCTTCTCCCATAGAGAAGCTGGTGGAGTTGAACCTTGTGCCTTTGGGATTGTAGTGCAGCTTCTTACCACTAGGCCACCAGAGATAGTAATTTAATAAATTTTGGATATGAGTCCTTTATCAGATATGTCATTGCCAAATGGTACATCTGCACAGTAGGATATTACACAGCATGTGAAAAGAATGAATTTGTAAAACATTACACTGTATGGATGAGTCTGGAGGACATTATGCGACATTATGCTGAGTAAAAAAACAAATACTGCAAAAGGCCACTATTATTAAAATAAGGTGGCCATGAGGGGGAGAGAACGGGGAAAGTATGGACAGATAATAAACACTCCATTGGAACAGGTGAAAAGGACTATGAAACGTGTGGGTGGTTGTTGTTGTTGTTATTGTTGTGCGTTGTCAATTTGTCTATGACCTGTAGTGACCGTGTGTACAGCTCTGAAGTCTGCCCCGTCCTGAGCCAGTCTCACTAATGCAGACATACCTACCACATTGCCCCAGTTACTTTACCAATCCATCTCAACCAGGGTCTTCTCCCGTGCTGTCCCTCCACCCTTCTGAGCATGATGTCCTTTTCTAAGCACTGATCTCTCTTGGCCACATGCCCAAAGTATGTGAGACAGAGCTTCAGAATCCTAGCCTCCAAGGAGAGACTTGGTTTCACCCTCTCCAACACAGACCTATTTGTTTTGTTGGTGGTCCATGGTACATTCAAGACTCTTCTCCAGCACAATTTGAAGGCATCAATTTTTTTCTGTCATTTTTACTCATTGTTCAGCTCTCTGATGCGTAGCAAGTAATTGCAAAGACCATGCCCTGGACTAGACACATCTTAGTCTCTAGACTGACATCGTTGCTTTTCAGTACTCTGGAGAGGTTCCTGACAGCAGATTTTCCCAATGCAATTTGTCTTTTAATTTCTTGACTGATGGTACCAAGAATGTTGATTGTGGAGCTGAGCAAGTTGTAATTGTTAACAACCTCAATCTCTTCTCTATCCATCACGGTACTGCTGACAGTCGGCCCAGTATCTTTGTCATGTAACTATGTAACCAAGAGACGTTAATAATAATGGGCAACTGGTGTGCAAAAGCTGGGAACCAGGAAGAAGGTTCATCAGTTAGAAAACATGGACTTGGTGACGGAAGTGAGACCGTGAATAAAATGATAGAATTCTACACAGCCAATGATTTATTCATTGTGAAGACCCTTAATAAGAAACATAAACACAGACTATCCATGGATGATTGCTGTATCACTGTTGTTGTTATTATTATTATTGTTGTTGTTGTTGTTATGTGCCGTCAAGTCATTTACAACTCATAGCCACCCTGTGCACAACAGCCCTAAACCCTGCTCTATCCTGCGCCAACCGCACTGCCTCTGACACACCCATCCCAATTACCCCAGTCACCGAATCAATCCATCTCATAGAGAGTCTTCCATCATTTATTATTATTATTATTAATTTCTATATGACACTTTCCAATCTGGAACAAGATGTGCATTACAGAGTGAATTGGGAGAAAGGAGGGAGGAAAATGTGTATTGAATGAATGAATGAAAACCCAACTTCTCTGTAAACTTTCACTGAAATCATAATTAAAACAACACAAGTAAAAAATAATAGGTTTGAGGGATTGAACACTATCAAACAGTGCTCAAAGACCAAATGAGTTGTGGGGTGGCATAAGAGATATCCGTGAAGAGCGCAGAAGGTCGTAAGGGTCCGGGGCTCTAACTTCCCCACTAGAACACAGGGATGTGTGTTCCTGGGTCGCTGTAAGGTCATCTCCAGTAAATGGAGAAGGGGAGGCGATGCACAGTGGGGGCTTAATGAGACTTTGTAATGAATTGCATTAACCAATTATAATTAATTCTTTTAAGCAAAGTGTATGTGATGAATGAAAACCAATAAAAAAATATTTTTACGTTTTAAGAAAAGCCAGCAACAATACCACCTTAACTAGTAATAGTTCAGGACGTTGGTCACCAAGGCATTGTCCATTTCCGACAGTCTGTCACCCCCAAGCAGAAGCTCAGCACGGTTTAAGCGGCTATGCCCTGCCCGTTCCCCACCCCCACCCCCTGTAGCCACTGTGGTGTCTGTGCATCTGTCCGTCCACACAAGGAGAGCGCCGTGGCTGCCTTTTATTCTCTGACTTCTGCAGAGTTCTTGGTCTCTGTGAGCATGGTGGGGACTCCACCCCTGTGTGCACCCCCACTATATGGATGGACCACCAGTGTGCATCTTCCACTGTTGGTGACGCCCCAGGCTGTGCCACCGTGCAGTGCTGTGGGCAGGTTGGCATTGAACACTGGGTCAGTGCATCCCTGGGGTCGGCCTTCCATCCTCCTGGTTGGGTACCGGAGTGGTGGGTCAGGTGATGGTTCGGTTTTGCCCCGTGGCCACCTCACTTCACAGTCCCACCACCAGTGTGCATGGTTCCAATTTCTCCACCCTCTCACGGGTCTTTGCTGTTTCCTGTTTTGCTGATAACAGCCACACTGGTGAGTATGGAGGCAGTCTTTGATTTACTCTCCCAAATCCCAGGGTTCGAATCCACCAGCAGCTCTGAGAGGGAATAGCCAGTTGAGAAGTCTCCTCTCGTGAAGATTTACCCCCTCACCTGGTGGAGTGGGATTTAAGTGAATGCCTAAAAAACAGAGGCCTGCTAGCACAGTGTGTTATATAATGGGATGTTAACTAACAGGCCACAGGTTCAAATCCACCTGCTGCTCCAAGGGAGAAGGATGGGCAGTGTCCTCCTGGACACCCTCAAAACCCTGTGGAGGGTCGTTGTGAGTCAGAATCCGCTGACACCAGTGGGTTCGATGTGGTTTAGTAGAAAACCTAAAGAGGGCACCCTGGTGGCACTGTGGGGGAGCCGATGCATCTGTAAAGCGTCATTGTGAGGACTGGCCAGTCCTGCTCGGCCCCAGCCCCCCTGTCCTGGTGCGTCAGAGGCGACCCCACAGCAGTGTCTGGTTTTCAGTCTGCAGTAACTGGGGACATGGGGCATCTTTCATGTGGTTATTGATCGTTTGCATTTCTCTAATGAACTGTCTATTCAAGTCCCTTGCTTACTTTTTAAATTATATATTAGTTTACATACAAAATCTGTATACATTGTTTTTCATTCATGTACATTATGTTTCACATATTCTTTCATATTGTGTTTCATACACATTGTATTTTATTAAACCAATAGCCACTGGTCTGTGCTTCTTTTTTAATTGAGTTGTTTGTCTTCTTGTTATTGAATTATGTTGTTGTCATATGCTATCAAGGCGACTACAACTCACAACCACCTGATAAACAACAGATCTGTCCCCTGTCCTGCCAGTGCCATTCTCATCACCTCTGATTTACTGAGTCTGTGGCTACCGTTACTGTGTCAATCCATGGTGTAGAGGATCTTCCTCTCTTTACTGACCTTTCCAAGTATGATGGCTTTTTCCAAGGGCTGGCCCCTCCTAACAGCATACCCAACGTCTGTAAGACAGTTTCATCGTCTTTGCCTCCAAAGAGCACCCTCGTTTGACTTTCTTGAAGACATATTTGTCCTTTCGGCAGTCCATGGATATTCAGTACTCTTCTCCAGCACCACAACTCAGACATTGATTCTTATTCTGTCAGCTTTATGCCAACTTTCAGATGGATAGGAAATGATTAAAAAGACCAGGACTTGGACCAGGTGTATCTTAGTCTTTAAACTGATATTGTTGCTCTTTAGTACTTTGGCAAGGTCCTTGACAGCAGATTTTTTCAGCTTAACATGTCTTGATTTCTTGACTCTATTGGTACCAACGATGGTGTTAATTGTGGACCCAAGCAAGATGAAATCGTTGACAATTTCAGTCTTTTCTGGACCTATCATGATGTTGCCTATTAGTCCCTTGGTGAGGATTTTTGTCTCCTTGATGTTGATATATATTCCATAATAAAGACTGTATAGTCTTTGATCTTCTGCAGAAGTGTTTTAAGCCTTCCTCACTTTCAGCAAGCAAGGTTGTGTCATGTGCATAATGCAGCTTTTTGATGAGTTTTCCTCTGATCCTTCTTCATAAAGTCCAGCTTCTCAAATGATTCCTAGGACTTACAGGAATGTATAAGTTTTATTTATCATTTTTAGGAATTATAAGACTTCTTTTTATATGCTGGATACTAAACACAGATTAGGGCTTCCCAAGTGTGGACTGTCCCATCACTTTCTTGGTTAATATCCTGTGATGCCCACACACTTTCAAGATTGAAGTCCACAGGTATTGACAGTTTTGCTTTTTTTTTTAGATTTGCTGTTCTTATCATTATCTGGTCAGACAGACTGTAAATGGCCAGATTCTCTTGGGCATTTCAGGTATCAGCCTGGGCCCTGAGGCCCCCCCCAACAACTCCTTAGGACACCTGAAGCCACCCAACAGTGACAGGAAGGGCTGGGACAGTGGGGAGGGGACGCCTTTTAGAAACAAGGGTTTGGTTTTTGGTTTGGAATGGCTAATGGCATTGGACATCATGGATGCTGTGATTTAAAGCCATCCAGGCTGTCCGCTCAGCCTCACTTGGACAGTTTTGCACCACTTTGAGCTGAAAGGATGGACGTTTACCTTGTGAACGTGGAGATAATAGCCAAGTGCAGCATGAGAGCCGATGCTTGCCCCCCTCACCTCCCACTACACAGCTTTGCAGCTGGTGTGCATGGAGGACAGAAACCTGCCCACCTGGACCTGGCCACTGGCTGAGGGGCAGCCCAAACATGTGCACAAAACCTGCTCTGATTAGCAAGGGCAGTCTGCAAGCCTCGCATCCCCAGAGAGAAGCTTCAGGGCTCAGGGTGGCAGAGACCAAGCAGGCTATGGCTCTGTGAATCTGCCACACATTCTGGACACTAAGGTGTTCCTGACCCAAGCCATGAAATCATTAAATTCTCCATTACCTCGCGCGCGCGTGTGTGTGTGTGTGTGTGTGTGAGAGAGAGAGAGAGAGAGAGAGAGACAGAGAGAGGGAGGGAGGGAGGGAGGGAGGGAGGGAGAGAGAGAGAGCGCGTGCGCGCTGGACAATGAAGAAAATTGAAGAATGGATGTCTTTAGATTGTAGTGTTGTTGAAGAATATTGACCGCCAGAAAAATGAACACCTCTGTCTTGGAAGTTATGCAGCCAGAATGTTTCTTAGATGTAAAGATGGCCAGGCTGTCGCAGCAGCTGCCACCGTGGACACACTGACAGCACAGGACAAGGCAGGACGAGGCAGGGTGGTCGTGTGCATGGTGTCATTGTGCATCAGAACCAACTCAGTGGCACCAACAACAGCGTGTCTGTCACACACCGTCCTCCCTCTCAGAAGCCTGTGGACAGCAGATGGGGCTTGTCCTCTTTGTGTTGAAGGTGGTCAGCCAAATCCTCTAGCCCTGTGTCCTTGCGCCCTGGGGCTGCTGTAACACAACCCCTACGATATAGGAGGAAATATTTCCAAGCTTGTGTCAGGTAAGGGTTTCTCTCCAGAATATACCAAAAACTTCTACTCTTCAACAACAGAAAAGGCATAAAATCCAAAAATGTGGTGAAATACGTGACAAAGAACTCTGAAAGTGCACCACAAAAGTAGCACATACCACCAGGGAGCCTGCAAGTCCCTGTTCTGGCACCAGCTCGAGGGGAAGCCTGCTGCGTTTCTCCTGCTGCCACATAGCTGCTTTCCTGGGTGTCTGTCTTCGTGCACCGTCTCCCCTGCTTGTCTGCCTTTGTCCCTGAGTCTGCCCTCCCCTATATAAGGCCACTCAAACAGGTGACTGTTCAAACCTACCATCTGCCGGGACGGAGAATGATGAAGCTGCCTCCTCCTGTTAGGGTTTATTTACAGCCTTGGGAATTGTCATCATTTCATTATTTAGGGAACTGAGCTGCCCACCTAAAGGCAAGCTGTTCAAATCCATCATCTGCCCCTTGGGAGAAGGATGGGCAGCCTCCCCTCGTGAAATTTACTGCCTCTAAAAACCCACTGGAGGGTCAGCTGTGTGTCGACTCTGACTCAGCAGCACATAGTGCCACTTACTTTTACAGCCTGAGTCCGTGCTAGCTGGATGACAGTAGGCTTGACTTGGGAGCCTGTGGGTGAACTGTTAATGTTCTGTGCTTCTCACCAAGGGGTTCGAAGTTCAAGGCCACCCAGAGGTGCCTTGGAAGAAAGGTCTGGCCATATACTCACTAAAGTCACTCCTGAAACCCTCTGTGGAGCGTCTGACCAAGGTCGGCCTGCAGTCCAGCTCGGTGCAGGACACCTGGCTTTCCCCCCCCTACTCCGTTGTGGCTTCATGAGCTCATAGAAGCCCCCAGTTTCCAAGGTCACACTCACAACGACAGGTTGTATTTAGTTGAGGGGCACAGTTTTGTTCCTTACACACCCCATTCAAGGTCACCTGGAGCTGGGGATTTGCACTTGAGCTGCCCCACCTCTGCATCGTTTTCTGCAGTCCCACAAAGAGATGTTGAGCACCTAGAGTGAGCAGGCTGGGCGTGTGACTGTGACAGAGCTCCTGACCCTGCATGATGGCATGCCGGGGTGAGAGGGGGCTCCCACGTCGTGCGCCCCTCCTGCTTACCTGGACAGCGGGCTCACCCTCATGTGCCTCCCACCTCACTGCCTGCAGCCGCCCCTCCAGGTGAGCCCCTGACTGGCCAGTGCACGGCGCCCTCTGCTGGCCACCTTGTGGCTCTCCATGTCAACATCTCGGAAGCTGGTTGTTAGGAGCAACCGTGATGCTAAGGGAGGACCAGTGGAAGCAGTGAGGAGGGTCCAGGCCCCAGCAGGCAGAGGTGGAGCCCAGCCTTGAGCTTGGCCGCACTGTCTGGATGGGCTGGCGCCTGCAGATGCACCTTACAGGTGGGTGCAGGCTTTCTCCTGCATCTTCTCACTCCCTTCTGAGTCCTCTAAATGGACACAGAGGCAGACGAGGGACATTCTTAAAACCAGCTACAGGTGGGTACACACTGTCTCCTGGTACCCCGTGTGCTGGAGTGGACCTGGAGTTTCTTCTGGTTTTTCTTGTGAAAAAAAAGAAAACAAGAAACTGACTGCCTTTCCAGCCCTCCCTGCGTGGACATCCAGTGACTTTGAGCTGTGGGTTCCATTTTCCTGCTTCCTGTGTCATTCCATAGATATGAACTCATCACCCCAAACGTGAACCCCTGCTTCCTCCCACCTCCTTCCCCTAGTCACGAGAGTATCTACATAGTTCAGGTATGTGCGAATGCGCAATATTTGTCCAGTTGTGACAGACCTGTTTCACTCAGTGTGATCCTTCCAAGGTCCGTCTGTGGTGGGGCATGTGAACGGACTTTCTCTTCATGGCTGAGTAGTGTTGTGCTGTGTGTATAAATGACATCACGCTTGTCTGTTTATCAGTGTGCATTTCTGCTCCTTCCACCGTTGGACTGCTGTGCAGAGTGTTCCAGCAGGCAGTGCAGTGCAGGTTTCTCTTCATGGCCCTAATGTCAGCTGCTCTGGGTTTGTGGCTGGATGGACATTGCTGAATGCTCTGTGCGGTTTCAGTGACCGGCGTTTCACAGAGATGGCCGGGTCTTTCCTCAAGGCCCTTACCCAACTTCCCACTCTGTCCTTTGTCTAAAATAGTATTGCCAAATGTTTTTCCCCCTATCAGTATGTTTTCTTTTCACTCTGTTGGCATTTAATCTTTAGAGGTCTCATTCATCAATTTTATCCTCTCCTGGTTGTGTATTTCTGGCTGTCTTTGTCAGCCTCTTTACACAATAGGCTAGACATTCTAAGCTTGATCCCACTTTGTCCCTTATGATCTTTATGGTTTGGGGATTTACCCTTAACTCTCTTAACCATCTTTTTTGCTGAAACTGAGGAGGACCTGAGGCATTTGCTGCAGAAGGTCAAGGACTGAAGCTTTAAATATGGATTGAAGCTCAATGCCAAAAAAACAGAGATTCTCACCACCGAGCCAATTGGCAGCATCATGATAGATGAAGATTGAAATTGTCAGAAGCTTCAGCTTACTTGGTTCCACAATCAACACTCTTGGTACAAGCTTCCAGGAAATCAAGATTAATTGCATTAGGAAAAAAATCTGCTGTCATGGGCCTCTCCAGAGTACTAAAGAGCAACAGTGTTAGTCTAGAGACTAAGGTGCACCTCACCCAAGCCGTTGTCTTTGCAGTTACTTGCTATGCATCAGAAAGCTCGATAATGTCTAAGGATGATAGAAGAGGAATTGATGCCTCTGAGTTGTGGTATTGGAGAAGGGTATTGAAAATACCATGGCTTGCTAAAATAACAAACTGGTCTGCCTTGGATAGAGTGAAACCAGGCTGTTCTTTGGATGCAAGGATTTTGAAGCTCTGTCTTACATACATTGGGCATGTTGCCAGGAGGGACAAGTTCTTGGGGAAGGACCTAATGCTTGGAATCTTGGAGGGACAACACAAGAGAGGAAGACTCTGGATGAGATGGATTCCAGTGACTGGAATAATGGAGGTAGATGACTCAGAGACAATGAAATTGGCTTAAGATAGGGCAGAGTTCAGAGCTGTTGTTCATAGGATCACTGTGAATTGCAGGTGACTTGATGGCACACAAAATCAACAACACCCATGAATAGGTAACATTTTTCCATTTATTTAGATATTTTTAGTGTTTCTCACAGAAATATTTTATAGTTTTCTTTATAAAGGGGTTTTTTTACATTTTTTTTTGTGTGTGTGTGTGTGTGCCATCAAATCAAATCTGACTGATACAGGAGGAGATTGCCTCTCCTTCTCCAGCAGAGCATCTGGTGGATTTGAACCATGTACCTCTGGGATTGCAGTGCAGCTTCTTGCCACTAGGCCACTAGGTCTCCCTTGTAAAGGTCTTTGTATCTCTAGTTAAGTTTATTCCTAAGTATCTCAATTTGTGTTTAGCTATTGTAGATGCTATTTTTTTTTATTATTATTTTCTTTCTGTGTTTTCTTTGTTACTCTAGAGGAATCCCACTGACTTCTGGGTATTGATCTTGTATCCTGCTGCTCTATTCAGTTGGTCAACTAGCTCTAATAGGTGTTGTTGTTGTTGTTGTTGTTGTTGATTCCTTGAGGTTTTCTGTGTACACTATCATATCATGTGCGTAAGTGACAGTTTCGCCATCTCTTTGCCGATCTGGGTACCCCTTCCTTTCTCTTGCCATATTGCCTATCAAGTACTTCCAATACAGTATGAATCAGAGTGGTGGCAATGGCATCCTGTCTGGTCTCTGTTTGCAAGAAGACTTTTAGTCTTTCTCCATTGAGAATGATACTGGCTCTTGGTTTTGTGTATATACTTTTTGCTATGTTGAGGAAATTCTCTTCTATTCCTATTTTGCTAAGTGTTACAATCAGGAAGGGATCTTGGATTTTTTTTAAAAAAGGTCTTTTCTGCATCAATTGCTAGGATCATGTGGTTCTTATTATTTACTTTGCTAATGTGACACAGGCCATGGTCTTTGCAATCACTTGTTATGCATCAGAGAGTTGGACAGTGACTAGGGAGGATAGAAGGAGAATTGACGCCTTTGAGCTGTGATACTGGAGAAGAGTATTGAATGTACCATGGACTGCCAAGAAAACATGTGAAGAAGACAAAGATTCTCACCACTGGACCAATCAGTAGCATCAGGATGGATGGCGAAGAGATTGAGATTGTTCACAGCTTCAGTTTGCTTGGCTCCATGGTCAGCACTCTTGGCACCAGCAGCCAGGAAATCAAAAAACATATTGCAATGGGAAAGATTCATCCTAGAGAGGGTTAAACCAGGCTACTCCTTGGAGGCAAGGATTCTGGGGCTTTGTCTGACATACTTTGGACATGTTGTAAGGAGGGACAGGTCCTTGGAGAGGGACATCATGCTTGGGAGGGTGGAGGGACAGCACAGGAGGGGAAGACCCTCTATGAGATGGATTGATTCAGTGACTGGGGTAATCGGGATGGGTGTGTCACAGGCAGTGCGATTGGCTCGGGATAGAGCAGGGTTTAGGACTGTTGTACATAGGGTCACTATGAGTCGCAAACGACTCAATGACACATAACAACAACAACAACAACAATGTGACAAATTATATTGTTTTTCTTATGTTGAACCATCTTTACGTACCTATTACATACCCGGTTGGTCATGATGAATCATTATTTTTCGATATGCTGTTGGGTTCTATTGACCAGGATTTTGTTAAGGATTTTTTGCATCTATATTCATGAGAGATATTGGTCTATATAATTTTCTTTCTTGGTAATGTCTTTGCCTGGTTTGGGTATTAGAGTTATGCTTGTTTCATAGAATTACTCTGGGAGTGTTCCTTCTTTATCTATTTTTTAAAACAATTTAATTATAATTAGTGATAGATCTTCTCTGAATGTTTGGTAAAATTCAACCATGAAGCCATCTGGCCCAGGACTTCTTTTGTGGGGGAGTCTTTTTATGACCTACTCAATTTCTTCTTTTGTGATTGGTCTGTCCAAGTGTTCTACATCTGTCCCTATCAAACTGCATAGGACATGAGTTTCAAGGAATTTACCCATTTCCTCTAGCTTTTGAATTTATCAGAGTATCGCTTTTTATAATATTCCAATATTATCAATTTAATTTTATCTAGTTCTGTTGTGGTGTCACCTCTGCCATTTCTTAATTGAATTATTTGTCTTTTCCCCCCCTTCTTTTGTTAAGCTTGCCAATAGTTTGTCAATTTTATTGAACCTTTACAAAAACCAGCTCCTGTTCTTCTTGATGATTTTAATTCTTTTTTTTTTCTGTCTCATTGATTTCAGCTCTTGCCTTTATAATTTCCTTTCTTCTAGAGGCTGTGGGTTTAGAGTGTTGTTGTTTTTCTATTTGATGGAGGTGTTGAGTTAGATTATTTATTTTGCTTCTTTTTTCCTTTATTATGTGTTTGCCTATTGCTATGACCTGCCCCCTGAGGACTGCCTTAGCTGCATCCCAGAGTTTTGGTATGTTGTATTTTCATTTTCATTTGTTGCAAGGAATTTTCTTATTTCTTCTATAACACAATCATATTCTAGAAGGGTATTATTTAGCTTTCACATGAGTGATTTTGTAAGCTTTAACCTCTGTGGTTAACTTCTGTTCTTATGGTATTATGCTCTGAGAAGATATTTTTTATTATTTCAATATTTTTTAATTTGTTGAGGCTTGCTTTGTGTCCTAATAAATGATCACTTCTAGAGAATATGCCATGTGCATTTGACGAGAAAGTGAATTGAGTTTTAGTTGGGTACAGTTCCCTGAGTACATCCACAAGGTTGAGTTGGCTGATTGTATAGTTCAGATCTTCTGCATCTTTTTCCATTTTATTTTGAGTTGACCTATCCTTTGGTGAGAGTGATGTGTTAAAGTCTCCTACCACTATTGTAATGGTGTCTATTTCTTTCTTCCATTCTGTTAAAAGTTGGTTTATGTATTTTGCAGGTCTATCATTTGGTGCATTATGGTTAAGTCTTCTTGATCTGTTGTGCATTTTATCATTATACAGCATCCTTCCTTATCTTTGTGATGTTTTTCATCTTGAAGTCTATTTTATCAGAGATTAGTATTACTACTCCTGCTATTTTGCAGATGCCTTTGCTTAATATCTTTTTTTCCCAGCCTTTGATTTTGAGTCTATCTTTCTCTGCATTTCTTAGATGTGTGTCTTGTAGGCAACATATTAATGGACTTTAAAAAAAAAATCCATCCTGCTACTCTTTTTCTCTTAATTGGTACATTTAGCCCATTTACATTAAGTGTATTATTGATAGACCAGGTTTTGTTGTTGCCATTTCGCTGTTTCTTTTTCTTTTGTTTTTGGTTACTATGGTCCATCCACTTTCCTTTGGTGTCTCCATGTGAAGGACTTCCCTTAAAATGTATTGTAATTTTGGTCTTATTTTCACAAATTCCTTAAGTTCTTTCTTTTCTGCGAATGACATAATTTCTCCTTCATATGGACAGCTTTGGTCAGTACAGGATTCTCAGCTGGCAGTTGTTTTGTTTCAACTTTCTGTATATGCCATCCCATTGTTTTCTTGCTCACATAGTTTCTGCTGAGAAATCAGAATTTAATCTAATCGTTTCCCCTTTGTAAGTGACTCTTTGTTTTTCTCATGCTGCTTTTGTATTGTATAATTATCTTTTAATATGACAAATTTGACTATGATATGTCTTGATGGCTTTTCTTTTTGAGTCTAGTCTATTTTTTTGTTTACTGAGCTTCTTGGATGTGAATTTCTCTGTTCTTCATAATATCTAGGAAGTTTTCTTCTAGTACTTCTTCCACAATTTTCTCAGTTATTTCACAGTCCCTCTCTTGTTCTGGAATTCCAGTCATATGTATGTTGTTCCATATGTATGTAGCGTTCATCCTACATGAGTCTAATGTTTTATTTCTTTATGTTTCATTTCCCATTTTTCATCTAGTATGTTTCCATCGACGCTCTTGTCTTGCAGCTCACTGACTCTCTGTTCCATCTCTTCTGTTCTACTTTTTGTCCCTCCAGCATGTTGGACACTTTTGCCTTTTTGGTCTTAATATTCTGGACTGCATTTTCATGCATTTCTGTTATTTCCAGTACTCTGTTGACTGTACCCTCTCTATATTGTGATGATTTTCTAAGTTATTTTACCTCTTTCTCTATCGTTTCAATTCTTCTTTCCATCTTTTGCAATTTCTTCCATAGTCGATCAAGTTTCGCATCACCCATCTATTTCTTCTGATTCCCCCTCTTTGGAGTATTTGCTTTCTTATTAGCTTCACTGTTTCTCCCATCATTTGCACTTTCTTCTGTAGCTGTTCACATAACTCCATGTCAATGTATTTCTTCTGGTTCTCTATGTCTAAGGTATTCATTGGATCTGCAATATGCCCTGCTTTTATAGGAGAAGGGTTATTTTGGTTTTTCATTCTGTTTGAGGCTGCCTACTGCTTTCTTGACATTATGTGATCCTTTTCTTGGTAGATGTTAAGTTGTTATAACTGTGTGATATCCCAGGGGAGGGCATTGTTCTGTGAAGGACCTGTATATTGGTGTCTGCTTTTGGCCCAAGGTCTGCAGACCTGAGGGCCAAAAACAGGGAGAGTATTGTTCACTCTGGAAAACTGTGATGGATACACACCTGTTCACCTTGCCTAAGAAATCCAAGCCTTCTCTTTGTGTTGCAGTCAGGAGGGTTCAAGGATGGAATACCTGGATCATACAGCACAGGGATTTATTGTCCTATTTGTACTTTTGACTCTAGACCCATATGTGCCATTCTCAGTACTAAGTGATTTTTTATTTAAGAAAACACATCATCTTGGAACAGTGCCCTGTCCTGGAACCCATTAAAACAGCAGGCTTGACATTTCCAAAGGACATAAAATACCCAAGACAAAGAGGACACAGAGAGACAGTAGTGATGGGACTGGAAACTGGGGAGTGGGAGTCCTGGGTAGCACTAGTGGGTAAACTCTCCACTACCAGCCAACAGGTTGGTGGTTTGAATCCACTCAGGGACCCTTCAGCCGCAAGTCCTGGTAGTCTACTTCTGAAAACTTATCCACTGAGGGGGAAAATGTAAGGAATCTTAAAATACTGCAAACAGTCCTCTGAGGGGAAACTTGGTCTCTCCTCATCTGGAGCACAGATGAATGAAGAAAATCAAAGACTGAAAGAAATGGTAAGTCCAAAGGACTGGTGAAAAACACACAAACCTCATTTTCAACAGCCCTGAGACCAGAAGAACTAGATGGTTCCTAGCTACCACTGTGGACCACACTGACTAGGATTGCAGTGAAAGATCCTGGATAGACCGAGAGAAGAACATAGAAGAGAACTAAAAAAACCTAACTTTAAAAAAAGTAATAAAGTATTACTGGTCTTCTAAGACTGGTAGAACTTATGACACCGAGTCTTGGTCACGCCCAAGATTACCTTATAGCCAAACAACAAACAAATCAGTACGGTGATCAATAACCGTAAGGGACATGCTCCTCAGAACTGTTACCACACATCTCGGAATACAGGAAGGAACAGAGGAAGGGAATTGAAATGTGAACTCAGGGGCAAAGTGGGAAGGGGGCTGTTACATTGAGGGAATTGCAACCAACATCATAAAATTGCCATTGTTGTTGTTGTTGGGTGCTATTGAATTGTCTACAACTCAAGGAGACCCCAAGAACAACAGCTCTGACCCCTGCCCTGACCAGCACCATCCGTCCTCACCATCTTCTCTATACTCGAACCCATTGTTGCAGTCACTCTGTCGGTCCAGCTGGTTGAAGGTCTTCCCCTCTTTCTCTGGCCCGCCATCTTTCCAAGCATGATGTCCTTTTCCAGGGTCTGGTCCCAGCTGACAGCATGCACAAAGTACGTGAGATGAAGTTTCACCATCCTTGTCACGAAGGAGCATGAAATTAAATGTGCATAAAATTGTTTAATGGATAATTGACTTGCCCTTTAAACTCTCATCCAAACTCTAATAAATAATTCAGAAAGAAAAAGCTCTGTGGAGCACAGCTCTGCTCTGACCGGCGGGGTTCCAGGAGTTGAAACTGATTTCCACGGCACCTAGTCTTAAAGACCTAGAAGGCTGACTCCCAGACTACAATGGTGAAATGAGCAGAGATCTTGTGGGATACATCACAGGATCCCAACAAGCTGAGCCTCAGCTCACCAGGAATGCAGATAGTGGAGGAAGCATGATGCCAACAGTGGAGGATGATGGGATCCAGAGCAGAGGATGGTGGGACTGAGAGCAGAGGATGGTGGGGCACAGAGTGGAGGATGGTGGGGTTGAGAGTGAAGGATGATTAATACTTTTAGAGGGGCACCTCAGACTCAGACCCAGCAAGCTCATTGAATGAAGGTGTCTGTAGGACATGCTGAGAAAGGTGGGGCAGATACATGCTCATGAGGCTGCCTCTCAGCTCTGCTTGCTGTAAGAAAATGCTGAAAGCAGCACCAGGACCACAGGGAGAGCCTCTTCTCAACCCTCCTCAAGGTCAAGGGTCACAGGGCACAGCCAGGAGAGAGCATCACTAGTCTAGGACCAGGAGCTGTCTCCAGGTTCTGTGGTCGGGTGGGAAATGGCAGGGAGAGAAAGGTGTTGTCGGCGTGCTTCTTTGTACCCAAGGATGATGTGGAGGAGACACGCACGTGCACAGACATGCACCTGTGTTGGTACACACACAGGCATGCACACGGATGTTCACGTATTTCTTCTTATTTTTTTAGAAGGAGCCCTTGTGGAGAAGTGGGTTTGTGTTGGGTTGCTAACTGAAAGGTAGCAGTTACAAATCCTGCAGCTGCTGTGAGGCAGAGACAAGGCACTGTGTTCTGGCCGAGATTCCAGCCTCAGGAACTCCACAGGCCACTCCACTCTGTCCTGCAAGGAGCCTGAGTGGGGACCACCTCAACTGCAGGGGATTAGTGCGAGTTTCTTTCTTCCTCCCTTCTCCCTCATCCCTCTCCCTCCCTCCCTCCCCCTCCTCTTCCCTCCT
>NW_006399876.1:4450543-4454484 GCF_000299155.1 Elephantulus edwardii
CTCTTTCCTTTCATTCCTTTTTATATAACAGCAATCTAATCCATAAAATTTTTTTAAATGTATGTTTTAAATGCTGTCCCCAGGAAAATGAAAGGAACAGAAGCAGAGAGTATAAAATAAGAGAAACTTTTCTAAATATGAATTGCTTAGCTTTTTAAATTGTTTAGATTTTGGAAACGATAAAACACAATTAATAAAAATTTAAAGGACAGTCTCTGAAAATCAAAACCAAAATAACATAATAGACCATTAGTGTAAACTGAATTAACAGCTTAACGAATTATTTCAAATGGTAATTTGTCTATAATTACAGATTGCAAAGTAATCTGAAGTTTTTTTTCCAGTAACTACAGTGCTTAATACCGTGATACTGCTCTTACTTTTAAAGTGTGCAGCATCTGTGCGTTGCTGTACAGGAGTCACTCGTGGTTGCTGTGATGCCAAACACCGTGACACTGATGTGCCAAGTGCAATAATGGTCACTCATGGTGGACGGTGTTTGGTGGAGCTTCCCGATTAAAACAAGCTGGGAAGCGGGAGTGACATCCACTTCCAAAATGGCTTGCCTCCGGAAACTCTATGAACAGTGCTCAGGTCTTTCGTTCATAGGGTCACTTTGAGTCATCTACAACTCAACAGCACGTAACAACAACAAAATGATGGGTAAACAAGTAGGTAGTCGGTAGAAAAAGGAGAATGTCCATGAGCTATTCAATACTCTTCCCCAGCACTGCAGTTCAAAAGTATCAATTCTTGTCAGTCTTCCTTATTCACTGTCCAACTTTCAGATGCATATGAAGCAATTGAAACTATGGCTTAGATGAGGCACACCTTAGTCTTTACACTGATATCTTTGCTCTATAGCACTGTGGAGGAGGCGTTCTGGTGACTTAGTGGTAAAAGCTTCACTGCCAACCTGAAAGCACATGGTTCAAATCCACCAGCTGTTCAGGGGAGAAGAATGAGCAGTCCCCTCCTGCATTGTTTCTCCAAGTTCATAAGGTTCCCGGAGGCAAGCTATTTCTGAAGTGGATGCCATTCCTGCCTCCAAACTTGTTTTAATTGGAAAGCTCCACCAAACACTGTCCACCATGGGTAACCATTATCATATTTGGCACATTAATGTCACAGTGTTTAACATTACAGCAATCACATGTTACCTAGTGGATAGAAAGTTATGCTACCAAACCAAAGGTTGATTGAATATCCAAACAAAATTAAATGATTGACAGTTTAAATTTTTTTTCTCCATCTGTCATGATTATCATGCTTATTGGTCCAATAATGAGGATTTTTGTTTTCTTTATATTGAGATGTAATCCATATTGAAGGAACCTAGATTTCTAGCAAAGAGGAAAATATGCAAATATAAAATAAAAAAGTTTAAAACGCTGCTATCCTAGATTTTAGTTGAAATTATCACTTTACATACAACCAAAAAAAAAACAACCCAACAAAAACTCTGGCCCACCACTGTCTAATCCATGCTGACCACTAGCCACCCTGCAGGATAGAATAGAACTGTCCCCCAGAGGTCAAGTCCTTTCTGACCACTAGCCACCCTGCAGGATAGAATAGAACTGTCCCCCAGGAGTCAAGTCCTTTCTGACCACTAGCCACCCTGCAGGATGGGACAGAACTGTCCCCAAGAGTTTCCGGGGTTGTAGTCTTGACAGAGCTCTGGTGGCCTCGTGGGAAGGAGTTGCAGGGCCAACCCAATGGCACAGGGTAGGAATTCACTAGCTCCACCTCAGGGAAAAGATGGGAAGCCTCCTCTTGTGGGATTTACAGCCTCTGAAAACCCACTGGTCAGTTATTGGTCAATTCCCACTCAGTGGCACATAACAACAACAATAATCTTTACCGAAACAGACAACATTATCGGTCACACTTGGAACAGTGGATTCAAACCACTGACCTTTTGGGTAGCAACCAGAGGTTTTATCCACTGCAACACCAGGCTCTTTTAAACACCACAGACAGCCTATCATGTTCTGCTGCGGAAGGTATCTAAGTCTGCCAAATTATCATGAGAAAGACTGAAAGTCAATAAGATAAAATTGTGGAAACCAGCTGTTTCAGCTGCCCCACTCTGAAATGCGAGCCGCCAGCAAGGTGTTTGAGGAAAAAAGAAAGAATGGGTCCAAGCCTCCTGTTAGTGTCAAGTGTTTTAACCACTGTGCTACCAGGTTCCTCCCCAACACACTTACTGTGAAGACAGCCAAGAAAGCAGATTATTCAGGCAGGACAAACTTATGAACAAATATGATTAATACATGCCAAGAAATAAAAGCACATTCCCGAGAGCAGAATAAAATGCTATTTTTAAAAGAACATTCAAAGAACAAAAAAAAAAGAGCTCCTAACATTAAAAACATTTTAGCAGGGATGACAATTTTGATAGAAAGACTTAAAGATAATTTTTTTTTTCTTCCCAGAAAATGAGGTAGAAAAAAGAAAGAGATGGAAACTGGGAGCGAAGAAAATGAGGGAACCAGACCAGCAGGAACTTGTAGAATGAGAATTCCTGAAAGAGAGAAAATGGAAGGAAGGAAATGGTCAAGAGATAATTTCAGAAACCTTCCAAGAACTGTCACTGTCGTTGTTGTTGTTAGGTGCTATCGAGTCAAGTACAGCTCATAGTGAACAATAATAGAGCTGAGCCCCGCCCTGTCCTGAGCCTCCTCACCGTCCTGACACCCTCCAGCCCATGGCTGCGGTCACTCTGTCAGGCTGCCTCGCTGAGGGTCTTCCTCTCTTCCATCCACCTCCACCTTTCCAAGCTTCATGTTCATCTCCAGGAAATAGCCCTGCCTAACAAGATACCCAGAGTAGGTGAGATGAAGCTTTATTTTATCATCTTTGCATTCAGGGAGCACGCTCGCTGCACTTTCTCTGAGACATATTTTGTTTGTTCTCTTGGCAGTTCATGTGATGTTCATTAGTCTTCCCCACCACCACAACCATCAATTCTTCTGTCATCCTTAGTCATTGTCCAGCTCTCACTTGCACAGCAAATGATGGGAAAGAATATGACCTGAATCAGTCACACCTTAGTCCTCAGGATAACATCATTGCTCCTCAGTAACTTGGAGAGATCCCTGACTGCATACTCCCCCAGTACGTCTCCAGATCTCTTAATTGCTGGTACCACGTGTACCATCCCATGGGAAGGATACACTTTCCGTGTCCTGAAAGGAAGTCCATTGTGCGCCCAGTAAAAAGGGAGAAAGTAGAACCCCCCCAGAGCCCATCAAACTTCAGAAACAGAAGAGGAGTCAGTGTCAAACTGAGGATGAAAATGATAGCAGCCTCCTGGAAGCCAAAATAAATCAAGCACAGCCTTCAAAATTACTTCCATCCCAAATGTGATGACCAGGTGCTGGTCTGCCTTGGGGAGGGGTCCACACACACCCGAGGAATGTATGTGTTTCACGACTGGCAGGTCTGGCTCATGGGAACCCTGTGTCCAGCAGAATGGTGTCCTGCCCGGTCCTGCACCACGTACACATCACCGCTGTGTGTGAGCAGCTGCTGGGCGTCTCACTGGGGCCTCCTCTCGCTGGCTGCCCTCTGCCTTCCCAGGCGTGATCTCTGTGAAGGAACTGATCCTTTCTGATAACATGTCCAGGGGATGTGAGATGAGGTCCCACCATCCTCATGTCTCAGGAGCATTCCAGCTGCGTTTCTTGTAAGATAGATTTCTTTGTGCTTTTGGCTGTCCGTGGCTTATTCCGAATTCTTTACCAACACCACCATTCAAAGGCATCAGTTCTGTGTCTTCCATTTTTCATGGCCTCAACTTTCACATGCATATGGACCACTTGGAATACACCCTAGTCCTCAAAGTGGAATCCTTGTCCCTTAGCACTTGTTTGTAGGGGAGCTCTGGTGGCCTAGTGGCAAGAAGCTGCAACTACAATCCCAGAGGCACACGGTTC
>NW_006399876.1:4454719-4500739 GCF_000299155.1 Elephantulus edwardii
ATTAGGTTAATGTGATTATTCAGGGCATCTGTATTCATATTGCTTGTTCTGTTGGGTTGCATTGGTTTTGGTGTTTGTTTTGAGCTTTGTTTCTTTGTGGTTTTGGTTTTTTGTTGATTTTTGGTTTGGTTTGGTTTTTTTTGTCTAGGTGTTCTACCCTTTTGAGAGAGGAGTATTTTTCTACTATGTTTTTGATATTTTCTGTTTCTCTCTTTGGTTCTATAAAATTTTACTTCATTATTTTTGTTGACGTTGTTAGGTGCTTTCCACCCGGTTCCAGTGCATAGTGGCCCTGTGTACAAGCACGGTCAGTCCTGTGTCGTCCCCACAGTCACTGTATTGGAGCCTCTGCTTGCAGCTGCTGTCACAGTCCGTGTCATTCGAACCTTCCTCATGCTCGTGCCCTCCACATTACCCAGCCTGGTGTCCTTCCCGAGGGGCTGGTTCAAAGTACTGAGACAAAGTCTTTCCAGCGTCGCTTCTCAGGAACCTGGCTGTCCCCTTCCCAGGCTGTGTTAGGAGGTGCACAAACATGTATGATTGTTACATCTTCCTCGTGGGTTGCCTGATTCTCCAGTATATCATGTCATTTTTTTTTCATGATAATTCTCTTCTTTCTTCAAGTTTTATTTCTAAATAACTGCTTGCTTGGGATATAATCCAGGCATCATAAAGTTCACCCTTTTAAATTACATAGCTATTTCTAAGTTGACAGAGTTGGCCAACTCTCAGGACAGATTATAAAGCCTTTTTTTAAATAAATAAAATTTCCATGCTGGCAAATTTGGAAAACTATCTGCAGAAAACTCAAGCAAGATCCACACCTCAATCCATACACAAAAACCAACTCCAAGTGGATCAAGGTCCTAGGACTAAAACCAAGGACTATAAACTTCATTAAAGAAAAGCTTGGAAGAACTCTAGAAGTCCTAATCCACAACAAACATTCTTCTAAGCATCCTGAAAAATCTATAACCAGGAGAGGATAAAATAGATGAAAGGGAGCTTCTTAGAATCAAATCCCTGTGCACATCCAAAAACTCCTCCAACAGAGTAAAAAGGGAAGGCACAGGCTGGGGGAAAATATTTGGTAACAACAGTCAGATAAGGGACTTATATCTAGAATTTATAAAATACTTGAGCATCACAAGATAAAGTTAAACAACCCAATTGAAAAATGAGTACAGAATATGAACAGACACTTCACCAAAGAAGATCTTCAGATGGCCAACAAACACATGAAGAAATGTTCAAAATCCCTAGATTATACCAAAAGATGAACCTCGTGACTGTTGGCACCCCAGTTTCCCTGTGGATGTACTTCCTACTCTGTGCATTCTCTCCCAGGGAGAGGAATTGCTAGGTCTCAAAGTAACTTGGCTCGTAATATTCCAAGGAGTTGCCAAACTGGGTTTTTTAATGGTTCGAGTCTATTTTGCCTGATAATAACCCACGTACCCACCAAAGCCATTCTTCCACCTGTTTACTTTCAACCTTGAATTTACTTTGTCCTTAGAATGCATTGGCCAACAATTTATTTAGGTCTTTGCTTTTAATCCATTTTTAGACATTCTCCCATTTAACTGGAATTTCATTTCAAAGTGCTAAAGAGCAATGATGTTAATCTAGAGACTAAGGTGCACCTGATTCAGACCATGGTCTTTGCAATTACTTTTCTGCGTCAGAGAACTGGACAATGACTAAGGATGACAGAAGAAGAATCAAGGCCTTTGAGATGTGGTACTGGAGAAAAATACTGAACATGCCATGGAGTGTGAAGAGAACAAATAGGTCTGCCTTGAAGAGATTGAAACCAAGCTGCTCCTTGGAGGCAAGGATTTTGAAGCTCCGTCTCACATACTTTGGACACATGCCAGGAAGGACCAGTCCTTGGAGAAGGACATCATGCTTGAAAGGGTGGAGGGACAGTGCAGGAGAGGAAGACCCCGGATGAGATGGACTGACACAGTAACTGGGGTAATGAGGGCAGGTGTCCCAGAGTCCGTGAGACTGGCTCCGGATAGAGCTGCCTTCAGACCTGTTGTGCATAAGCTATGAGTGGCAGTCACGTCAATGGCACATAACAGCAACAACAACCACCTTTAATGTAATTATTGTTATTGAATCAAGGTCTATCCATTTGGTTTCTGTTTATCACCTTGTAGGGTTTTTTTACTGTCATTTTTCTAGTTATTTCAAAAAAAGTGTCCAGAACAATTCATACGCCTTTTGACTTGTGTTATTATCTGCCTTCTCCTTCTTGCAGCAGCACTCTACCCGCTTCCTCTCTGTGTTCCCCACTTTCATTCCTCCTCCTTACTGCCTTCTAAGCTTTTTCCTGGTGGAATGCTGCCCTTTTGCTCTTGTACAGTGATCTTTTTTTTTTCCTAAGAAGACCATACACTTCCCTGGTGCTATTCACTTTCTAGACCAAAATAATAAACAAATCTGCAACTAGAATGCTCATTAGAAACCAAGATGGTAGGACTTCCTCTCCGCTCACCTCCCCTGGACATGTTATAGTATGAGCCAGTCCTCAGAAAGATACCAGGCTTCACTGTTGTAAAACAGGACTGACCTCGGGGTTGGGGAGACTGAGAAAGATGGGCTCAATAATGTATACTGCATTGAAGCAGATGAGGGAGAGAATTGTTTAAAAGAGAGATGTGATTAGGTATTTTTGTCATGACAGAAGTCCAGAATGAAAGCTGCATAGTGGAGTGGACCTGAGAGAGGGTTTGTAAAACAATGAAAGAATTTTTCTTTTACTTTTCCAAGAGGGTAGTGTACTGGGGGGGAGGGCTGGGAGGGGAGAAAAGTGCAACAATGAAGGAATGGAAATCCAAAGTCTCTGTAAATGTTCATTGAAATGAATAATAGATTGAAAAAAAAAAGAAAAGAAAGACATCAGGCTTCAAAAAGTGTATGGTCATTGAAAGAGAGGAAGACCCTCAGTGAGGTGGCCTGGCCCAGGACTGGCAGCAGTGGCACAGGAGTGGGCAGGGATGCTGTGTCCTCCACAGGGTCGCCGTGGCTCCGGGCAGACACCTTGACACCAGACAGCGTTCTCACATTGGACTCTGGGTATCGACAGCGCTTTTCATTGTCCCGTCAGTTCTTAAAACTCTGTTCATTTTCCTGTCTCTCTCTCAGGTTGAATAAATTTTCTTTCTCTGTCTTTGAATTCAGTGAATATTCTTGTTCTCTTTTTTCTCTCCCATAAAAATTTAACAAATAGCTAAGTTGGAGACTGTCCTTATTCTCACAGTAAGCCCATTAAGTACATTTTTTTAAGGGAGAAATGTGCTTGTTAATCTAACATTTCCATTTCTCTGTTTCCCTACAAGTTTCCGCTTGCTCATTCTATCGTCCTTCCCTAGTTGGGAGCAGAACCTATTCAGGCCTCACCTTCCAGCCGCAAACCTTGTATAGCAGGCAAACTCCCACTGAAGTGTGAGGGAAAAGCATCTTTCACCAGGAAGTGTCTCAAAACCA
Source organism: Elephantulus edwardii (assembly GCF_000299155.1). Classification (NCBI taxonomy): domain Eukaryota; kingdom Metazoa; phylum Chordata; class Mammalia; order Macroscelidea; family Macroscelididae; genus Elephantulus; species Elephantulus edwardii. The sequence goes on from NW_006399876.1 coordinate 4,458,215, forward strand.
GAATCCTCTGCCAAACACCTTTTCTCAGGAAAATAATGCAGAATGTGTTTTACTAAAAAGGAGGTATTAGATTTGTGGATAAACAGACGTGGGATCCAGAAATCAGCAGTTCTGACACCAGAAGAAATCGTGAGGGTGACATTAAATGGAGGTAACAGATGACACAGACAGCTCTGGATCCAGACGGCTCCGCCTGGGTCAGGAGGCCCCGGAGAGATTGCCTCAAGATTGTCAGCTTAACAAAAGGCCTAACATACCTAGAGATTTTGAACAGATTAAATAATTGAGAAAATATTTGGATTTGTCTTACTGTTAAGTACATAGAAGAATTAAGTCAACAAATAAAATTAAATTCTTTTGCTCCAGGAAAACAAAATGTTGTACAAGAAGGGTAATTATAGTCTACTATAGGATTTAATAGTGAATTCATAATCTATATAATGATAATATGAATACTAAATGTTGATCTTCTAATTAAAATTAAATAACTGTCTTAGTTATTGAATGCTGCTGGAACAGACCACAGATTTATTCCTTTACAGTTTAGGCTGCGTGAAGTCCAAGTTCAGAACGCATCTCTCTCAGGAAAGGGCCTTTCTCTGTAGGCTGTGGAGGGAAGTCCCATTTCCTCAGCACCTGGCAACCCAGTGGAGTGGAGTCTCCACGTGTTCTGACATTCTCCATGACAGAGAGCTGCTCGGTGCGGAGACCCGGGTCCGAAAAGACACACTTCACTGCTGGTGATTCCTGCGATGCTGACCTTCCCCCCACCCACCAGCTCCTCCTTCTCTCCCGTTACCTCTGGTGAGGAGGAACGTGTAGGGTACACCCTGGGGACTCCCCTTAGGACTGAGACGGGGCTGGGGAATGCTGCGTTCCCACCCCACCCCTCCGGCTGCTGTTGGCTTCAGCAGAGCAGATCACATAACTTCTACCTTATGTTCATGTATCAGGGAACTCCGGTGGCCTAGGGAGTTGTGCTGCCAACCCAAAGGTTCATGGTTCAAATCCACCAGCTGCTTTGAGGGAGAAAAATGAACCTTCTCCTCTTGTGTGATTTAAAGCCTCTGAAAACCCACGGAAGGATCAGCTCCGAGTCAGTTCCAGTGAGTTTTTAAGTACATGTGTTTGGGGGACACAATTCATGGCATCCATCAGTACCTGGAGGGTGAAAGGCCTGGGAAGGTGTGTGTCGGGGGGGAGGAAGCACGGAGCACAGTGAGTGGACCTAGCAGCAGTGCCTAGCCTCTCCTAGGACTCTTGGCAATGTCCAGAGACCCTCTTGACTTAATAACTCAGAGAGGAGTGTGGGGCCGCTGCTGGCTTCTGGCTGGGAAAGGCCTAAGACACAGCTGAACTGCCTGTAATACACAGTGCAAGCCACACAGCACCTCCAAAGAATTATCTGGCACATGACGGTTCGATAGTACTTACCTGGCGTTGTAATCCTGAAGGCACGTGGTTCGGGACCACCAGCCTACATTTCTCCTAGTTGTATGGTGATGGTGCTGTGATGTTTGGAAAGGGTGGACCGGAATGGCTGTAATCCTTCCGTTTGCCGAGCTCTGAGCCGCGTTGTTCTGTTCTGTAAGTGATGAATCAACAGAATGGAGCAGGGATGGAGTAGTGGAATCTCAGCCTTCACTCTGGAAGCCCAGGTTCGGTTCTCACCAGCGCCCTGCAGGTCCAGCCCCATCCGCCTGTCGGGGTTGCTGCTGTGACCCCAGACAGGTTTCAGCAGTGCTCCCAGGGAAGACAGGCTGGACCGATGTCCCCACGAGCACCATGCCAGAAAGGAACTCCGGCCGCCCTCAGTGTGACCTTGTGTTATACGAGGGTCCTGTGCAGCCAGGCTGCTCCGGGGGCCTACTGGGTAAGGAGTTGTACCGGCAGTCCAAAGGCAGGCAGTTCAAATCCATCCACCACTCTGTGGGAAAAACACAAGCAGCCTTCTGTCATGTGATTTCTCGCCCCTAAAGCCCACTGGAGGGTCAGCTATGACTCAGTCCCAATGCGGCAGCATGGACCAAGTGCAGCTGACAAGTCCACAGATGATGTCTAAAAGCTAAACACCAGAACTAAAACATCAGTAAATGGCCCTCGTTTTCATTGAGTAAGTCGACACACAGCTGACCCTCCAGCGGTTCCTCAGAGGCTGTAAGTCACACAGGAGGAGAGAGCCCATCTAGCTCCCCGGAGGATTCAGACATCTGGAGAGGTGCTGCCTCTGGGTCAGCTGTGCAGCACTTTACACACTGCACCACCCCACCCCCTTAAACCCCAAGCTTGTGTGTGCTTGTTAGAGGTGGTGATAAATGGAAAAGAAACAAGCTTGGGGCTCTGGGGGTGGAGCATGGCCTGTGAAGCTGTTGCTTTTACGAAGAAACCTGGCAGAACCCTGGCTCTGGAAATTATGTGCTTACAGACAACTTTGGTACCTTAATGTGGGGGTGGAGATGATGGATGGATGGATGGATGGATGGATGGATGGATAGATAGGTCAGTGGATGGGATGAATGGATGGGAGGGGTGGGTGGGTGGATGGATAGATAGATAGATCATTGATAGATGATAGATAGATAGATAGATAGATAGATAGATAGATAGATAGATAGATAGAGCTGGATAGATGATCGATAGATAGATAGATAGATAGATAGATAGATAGATAGATAGATAGATAGATAGATAGATAGATGCAAGAAGAAAGCAGCCTGGGAAGCAGGTGTGTGGAGTGCTCTGAGCTGAAGCTGGGGACTAGGTGTGGGCTCCTGCCTCCCCCTGGGGATAGTCATGGACTTAGTTTGGGTCCTTATGGAAGCAAACTGCCTTCTTATCTCCCATGGAGCAGCCGGAGGGCTTAAACTGCCAATCTTTTGGTTAACATCAGAGTGCATTATTTCCTGTGTCCCCATAACTCCTTAAAACCCCACAGGTCTTGGAGTTGGGATTTCTGCATGTTTTTGAGGCTGCAGGTCACTCAGTACAGTACGTAGGGATGGTGTGTGGGGAGAGCTGCTCCCTTTTCTTACCATGGACTGGATCAGAGGTTCTGGAAGTCCCTACTCCAAGAGTGTCACCTCTGTGAGCCTCAGGACTTGGTTGCGCCCTGTTTAGCTATTGTTGCAAACCTTAAAGTTGAAACTGACCCGTAGCTGCCCTTCCACAGCTTTGCAGAGGCAGTAAGTTGCGCAGGACTCCTCTCGTGGAGGAGCTCATGGGTTTGAACCAGGTGCTTTTGCACTGGCAGCGCAATTCCAGGCTGAAGGGTTTGGAAGACAGCAAAGCCCGTGCGAGGTCTGCATGGCAGGTTGAGCATGTGAGGAAGCAGCACACACATCACCTTTCCCGCCATGCAGTTCCCATGCCCACGTCAGCAATGTGGAACATCCGTCTTGCGCACGATGTGTGGTGGGAAGGGGACTGGAACTCTTCCCTTCCTACCCTGTCATTTCCAAGAGAAATCACACCCCTGGTCAGCCTGAGTCCTCGCCAGTTCTTCTCCTGCCCCTGTGACATCTGGGTGCATTGCAGCAAACACCCTCTGATGCTCTGCCCTCACCGCTCACGTGCTCACCTGTGCACCTGCAGCTTCCTCAGGAAAGCACCGAGCCTGCGGCTTGAGAAGCCCGCCTTCCCTCTAGGAAAGTGACCTCTCTGATGCCCCTGGGCAAGGGAGGGAGGTCTGATCCCAAGAGCGGGGAGATCTGTGACTTCAAACCACACAGGGAAGCTGCTGCTGCTGTTGTCAGGTGCCGTCAGGATGAGTACAACTTTTAGTGACCCAATAAACAACCAATCTGACCCCTGTCCTGTCCTGTCCTGTCCCGTCCTCACCGTCTCGGACACAGCCGAGTCATGGCTGCAGTCACAGTGTCAGTCCACCCGCTTGAGGGTCTCCCTCTCTTACACTGACCCTCTGCCTTTCCGAGGATCATGTCCCTCCCCAAGGAACAGCCTCCCCAGCAACATGCCCAAGTGGGGTGGAGCCTCATCTTCCCTCCGAGAACACCCTGCACGCCCCGTTCTAGACAGATCTGTCTGTTCTCTTCTCAGTCAAAAGACGGAGGTTAGGACCTGAATATCTCTCGGAGGACACCATTCAGCCCATCGTGGGTAGTGACTGGGAGGGGCAGGACGTGGACAGAGTGCAGTTCATGAGTGCTGGGCCCAGCCCACAGCTGCTTTGCCATATGGCCATGGTCTGTGTGCACGTCCTTTCCGCGTGCGTTGGCCAGGTGTGGACGGTGAGGCAGAAGGGCCAGGCTTCTGGATGGTGCAGAGTGTGCTGTGAACTTGCGGTGGGGACAGGGTTCCCTGGCTGTCACCACAGTGGTGTGACGTAGGACAGCCCCCCCCCCCCGTAGCATTTGTCAGCGGAGGTTTCATCCCCCTTGGGTGGAGGGGCTGCAGAGGAACTGAAGTGTCAATAGACAGTCCCCCAAAATGTGTGAGAAGCAATAAACTGTGAAGCTGACCACTGCGGCTGTGCTGTACCCAGACCCTGAGCATGTTTGGGGGGCTTTCGGTACAGCTCCACAGGGGAAGGTGCCCAGAGAGACATTGATGGTGCACTCAGCCCCACTGAGAGTTGCACCCACAGAAAGCCAGTGCCCGGGAAGGGTGCCGGCCCTGGGACACCAGCCCCACAGCCTCCTGGCCTCTGCAGCCCCTTCTACGTCACTGACACAACACAAAACTAGTATGGTTGTTAGTTGTCAAACTGGGTCCTGCACCGTCGTCTGGGGTGTTGGCCTGCGAGGCCTGACAGGGCCAGTGTGTCTCAGTCCCTGTCCCTGAGGTCACCGAGGGCTGGCCTTCCAGCCATGTGTCCAGCAGCCTTCAGGGCGATCACGGGCCCCTCACCTCTGATGCTTCCCGCTCTGCCCTCATCTGGAAGCTCTGCCGAAGTCGTCCCTAGTGATGACAGTCCTGCAGTCCGAGATGCCAGTGGACTGGCTCCCTGTCTGCACATCCACCTTGCTGACTCTCCGTTCTCTCTCCTCACAGGTCAACAATGAGAATGTCGTGAAGGTTGGCCACAGACAGGTGGTGAACATGATCCGCCAGGGGGGCAACCATCTGGTCCTCAAGGTGGTCACGGTCACCCGGAACCTGGACCCAGACGACACAGCCAGGAAGAAAGGTGCGCTTTCTACCCCGTCTTCCCACCCCATTCTCCTGGACCTCCCACCCCCCCTGTCTGTCCTGCCCCTCAGTCTCCCAGCTACTCCCAGTTCTCCACTCGCTCTCCCCAACAACCAGCCAATGCCTACACTCTGTGGTCCCAGCATCCCACTCTCCCAGTCAAGCCCAGCACTCTGTCGTCCCAGCGCCTCACCTTCCCTGGCCATCGCTGAACCAACACTTGCCTCCTGCTCACCCCGTCCCCCCACTCCCTGTCAAGCCCTGCCTCCTGCCACCTCAGCACCCCACTCTAGTCTCCACTCTCTGGATTCCCCTTTCCAGGTATCATGCTCACCTGCTGTCCCCCTCTGGGCCTCTCACTCTCCCAGTTCCCCCCTACACCCTGCCATTTCACCCCCCAATCTCCTGCGCCCTGCTGTCCCAGCCCCCATTAGACTGTATGCACAACTCTGAGTGCAGACATATGCCTGGTGGGGAGGAGTGGCCTTGGAGGGACGCTATGGGTCAGATCCCTGTCTGTCAACAGAGCATTCCGCCTGCCCAAGGCTACAGCAGGCCCAGTATGTGCAGGTGTGGGGGTGCCCTCTCCTGTGGGGGAGCCAGATGTCTCCCCACAGTAGGGAGAGAGGGGGTATTCAAGCAGGTACAGCCCTGGCGGCATGCACCCAGAAGGCTGTGGGCAGGGGGCTCCAGGCTCAGCTGCCGTCCAGGGCCAGTGACGAAGCCAGTGGAGCCCACTCAGTCTCTGTCTCCGTGTCCAGCCCAGCCAGGGGCTCCAGCTCCCTGGAGGAAGGACCGGCTCAGTGAGAGGTGTAAACTATGAACATGGGGGCACTGAGAGTCTCCCTCCAGGTCCTGCATCGGTGTGGGGGAGCCCCACAAGCTGCTGGAGAGTGAGTTCACACAGAGAGGGCCTCGGCAGATTGGCGGGGGCGGGGACAGCCTTGGCACTTCCGGGGACACACGGGCTGTGTGTGGACTTGGCTGCCACACAGCGCACACACCGTTCACTCTGACGTGTGGCCAGCACACAGCCGCTGCGCCTGCCCCTCGTCCTGCACGTGGTCAGAAGGTGACAGGGGCCACCGTGCTCCAGGAGACGTGGGCTCGGTGAGGGACGAGGAGGGGACCCTGAGCGACATGCGTCCTCTTCTCTCTCTGCCCGTCAAGCTCCCCCTCCGCCCAAGCGCGCTCCAACCACCGCGCTCACGCTACGCTCCAAGTCCATGACCTCAGAGCTGGAGGAGCTCGGTAAGCCTCACAGGGCCACCTGTGCCGCCGTGTCCACGCGCCCGCCACGCCCAGGCCCTGCATGTGTGTGTCCCCGAGCGGCGGGCGGCCTGAGGACTCGGGCTGGCGGGGCGCGGGGCTGGCAGGGCACTGGGCTGGGCCGCTGTCCGTCTTCTCTAACATCATTTTGTTTTGAATTTTTGGGCCTCTCACTAGTGGATAAAGGTAAGCCCCCCACGGTGTCCCCGAAACAGCCCCTCAGCTGTCTAGGGGACCCCATCGCCATCCACTCGGCCCTGCCCCTGACATTCAGCTCAGACCCGAGCCTCAACCAGCGTGGATTTCAGGGAGACAGCGTGTGTTCTGAATCATGGGCTCCTGGTGGCCAGTCCAAGGAGCAGAGCATGGTTCTGGGCTGGCCAGGGGGGGTGGGAGGGCACGAGTGCCCACCAACGTGTCAGGGTCCATTGCAGTGGTGGTTGACTTTGGGGCTGATGTGAGCCTCTGGGGTCCCTGCCCATCACTCTGCGGGGTCCTGGGCTGCCCTGGAGAGGAGATTAAGGACTCAGCCCTGGTGGAAGAGAGGCCCAAGCATGTCTAGCAGCAAAGGGTAAGCGTGTCACTTTCCCTGGGCTTGGCTCAGCCTGGGCCAGGCATCCGGGGCTGGGATCTGACATCAAGGCAGCCTGAGTCTAGTCTCACGTGGGAGAGACAGAAGCCCCCTGTCCACCGTTCCATCAGTCTATATCCCCGGAACGGCTTCTGGAAGAATGCTGGTCCACTCACCAGAAACCACTCGCCCTCATCCCTGGGATCAGAAAGGTGTTCCCACGACTGACACACCCCATGGGGCTACCCAAGCCCCTTACCCTCTCCCCCAACCAGAACCAGTGGACCTCCCCCTGCAGTCCCTCCTCCATCCTCAGAACCAGGAGAGCCCCCCCCCCTTCCAGAACCACGGCCTCCCGCCTGGGCCCACTCCCTCCACCCACAGGAACCAGTCCCTTCCTCTGCGCCCCCAGCCAGCAGACTCCTTTCTCCCAGGCCCCCAAAGCCAGTATCTATGAGAACAAGACCCACTGGGGACCCCTTAAATTCTCCTGTTGTGCCTTGATCCTGTCTAGGGAGCCCCAGCTCTCTCTTGAGGTGATGTCATGGGATCTCAGCTTCCTGGGAGTACACACAAGCAAGGCATCTTATTAAAGGGGAGCCCCCACTATCCACACACACAGGCGCCCCAGTGGGCCCCTCTCCCCGCAGCCCGGGGCTGTCCATGGGCCACTTCTGTGCACGCTGTCTGTTCTGGTAGGGCCTGGCAGGGTACTTGTTAGAGGAAAAGTTCCAGAAAGTTCTCTGTCCATCCCAGGGAGAGCCATGTTTGCAAGGTAGATAGGGCAGGAGGGGCCGTGTCCCTGAGGCAGCCAAGAGCCTTCCCACCCCACCTCTGGCCCCACAAGCTCTTGTCCCGGCCACTTGACCCCAAAGACGGCCCGAGACGAGGTGGCAGCCCCCGCGGTGGCTTGGGCCTCTCACGCTGCCCTTTCTGTCCACAAGCCTCCGTCCGGAAGAAGAAGGGTAAGCGGACTAGCAGTGTCTGTCTCCGCTCGTACCCGTCACCCGGGTCGCAGCCCGCGCCCGTCACCGTGCTCTAGAATGTTCCGTGAGCTTGTGTTGTCTTTTCCTGTTCCGGGCCCTGACTGAGGGACCGCGCCACGGACACACGTCCGCGTCCATCTGTCGTCTGCTTTGCTTCCCTCCTCTGTGGCCCCTGAGCGTGTGTCTCCCGGGGCCGTGTCCACGTCGTCCAGGGAGGCCCGGCTGCCACAGCCAGGCAGGCCTCACCTAGTAGGCACCCAGTGAGCAGTGCAGAGTCCTGTGGGCGGTGTGGCCCTTGACTGTGTGTCCTGGGCTCCCCGAGGCCACCCAGCTGGGTGTGCAGACGGGCACTGAGCCCACCGCTGCCCCAAACTGGGACCAGGTTGCTGCCTTTGGCCCCGGAAGTTTCCTGTCTATGGGGCATAGTGTCTGTCTGGGGTGGGAGGTGGGAGGGCGTGCACCGCTGACACTCACACCTCATGTGCCCACATGGCTGGTGTGGGACCCCGTGGTCCCCTCTCTGACGATGTCCTCACTCAGGGATGCCCCTCACTGTCTGTGGAGGGGCTCCGCTCAAGGCCAGCACAAAGCTGGCTCTCTGGGCTGGGGCGGGGGTACCCTGCATCATTGGCCTGAGGCCTGCCTCAGACCCAATGTCTCGATCAAGGGGCTGGCCATTGAGACTCCATGGGGCGGCCACGCAGCAGGTCTCTCACCTGGAACCCCCAAGCCAGACACTGGCCGGTGCCAGGACTCAGGCCCTGCTGGCCGCCTCTCTCAGGAGCCTCCCTGAGGCCTGCACCGTTGCCCCCAGGAATGGCTAGCACAGCATGGGGGGCTGGGAGGGATCCCAGAACGATGTCTGCTGAGCACTTCTGTGAGGGCACCCTGCTCGAGGTCTCGGCCAGTCGGTAACCTCGGGGCCACAGGAAGCTTCAGCGGTCAGGAAGGAGGGGGTGGTCCTGTGCTGGCTGTGTCACTGCGCCATCCTGCCCCCAGGACTGTGGGTCGTACACCCCCTGATCATGGCGGAAGGTGCAGCAAGGGCCTGCGTGAGGGAGGGTCCGACCAAGTAGACCAGCAGATCTGAGGTCCAGACTCATCCTCATGGACACGGATAGATGTGGGGGCAGGAAGACCACAAAGGGCCTATCTCCTAGGAGGCCATGGTCTGGGCGTCCGTGTCCTGGGGGGACCAGGGTCCAGCAGGTGGAGGGGATGAGGGTGTAGCAGACAAGGGAACCAGAGATCCAGCAGGTACAGGGAACCGGTGTCCAGGACAGAGGGGCATTGTGGGTCCTGCAGGTGGAGAGGCTGAGCACCCAGCAGGAAAGAGGACCAAGGGTCCAGCAGGTATGAGCACTAGGGGTTCAGTAAGGGAGGACCTGGGGTCCAGCAGAAAGAAGGGACTGGGGATCCAAAGGTGGGAGGACCAGAGGTCCAGCAGGGAGGACCTAGGGTCCAGCATGTGGGGGTCTGGGAACTCAGCAGGAAGGAGAGACTGGGTGTCCGGCAGGTGAGAGGACTGGAGGTCCAGTGAGAGAAGACCTAGGCTCCAGCAGGTGTGGGTCTGGGGATTCAGCAAACGGGGGAGACTGAGGGTCCAGCAGACAGAGAGAACCAGGGTCCAGTAGGCAGGGGGGCCCGGAGCCCAGCAGACAGAGAGAACCAGGGTCCAGTAGGCAGGGGGACCAGGAGCCCAGCAGACAGAGAGAACCAGGGTCCAGTAGGCAGGGGGACCAGGAGCCCAACGGGTGGAACAAGGGATTCAGCAAAGAGAGACCAGGGGTCCAGCAGGCAGACATTGGGGGTTCAGCAGATGGGGGGCTGGGAGTCCAGTAGGCAGGGGAATCAGGGGTACAGCAGGCAGACATTGGGGGTACAGCAGGCAGACATTGGGGGTTCAGCAGGCAGGGGGACCAGGGGTACAGCAGGCAGACATTGGGGGTTCAGCAGGCAGACATTGGGGGTTCAGCAGGCAGGGGGACCAGGGATAGAGCAGGCAGACATTGGGGGTTCAACAGGCAGCAGGACCAGGGGCACAGCAGGCAGACATTGGGGGTTCAGCAGGCAGGGGGACCAGGGGTACAGCAGGCAGACATTGGGGGTTCAGCAGGCAGGAGGGGTAGGAACCCAGCAGGCAGGAGGACCAGGGATCCTGCAGCAGAGGTCATTGGGAATTCAACATGGGGGTGGGGCATGGAGTCTAGCAGGCAGGGGAACCAGGGGTCTAGCAAGCAGGGGACATTAGAGGTTCAGCAGGCAGGGGGACTGAGAGTCCAGCAGGCAGGGGGACTGAGAGTCCAGCAGGCAAGGGTACCAGGGGTCCAGCAAGCAGTGGTGACTCTGTGTCCTGCGGGGGTTACTAAGGGTTCAGCAGGTGAGCGTATTGGGTGTTCAGCAGGTGTGAGGGAGTGGGAGTCCAGCAGGCTGGGAAACTGGGGGGCCACCAGGCAGAGGGCCTGGGAGCTGTTCAGCAGGAGAGAGACCTGGGTGAGCCTCAGCTCCCTGTCCACGCAGTGGGACCTGTGCCGGCACGTGGCAGGAGCGTGGAGGTGTGCTGTCCACCCACCTGCACCAGGCTCCTCTCAGGCTGCCCCAGAGGCCTGAGCCACGCTCACATGCTGAGGCCCGTTCGACTCATGTCAGCCCTCCATCAGGTCTCTGGGCTGTAAGTTTTCTCCTGTGGAGCAGCTGCTGGTTTTGAACTGCTGATCTTTTCCTTAGAAGGCCAGCATGTAAAGAATGAGAGTGAGCATCCCTGAGACTCCAGAGAAAGCCTCCAGTCCCAGCTCTGCAGCTGCTGGTGAGCCTGGGTCCTAAAGTCCCTCTTCTCAGGTAGCAGCAGGAGGTTGCTGAGGACTCACTGTGGCCCCGGATTCTGTGCTGTGTTGTCATAGGCAGCGCTGGACCCTCTGGCCAGGTGGCCAGTAGGGTGGGTTCTGGTCCTCTGGGGCCCTTCTATGGGCAGCCACTGACACCATTTCCCAGCCCAGCTGAGGTCTGAGGGGGGCCCTTTATCTGTTCCCCATGGTGCCACTGTGTTGGTATAAAGAGTAGCATCTGGAAGAGACGCAGCCCCTGGCTCTGCTTTGATAGCATCGTAAGCATCCAGTGCTTTTGTCCGTCTTGGGGGACACGTCGCAGTCATAGAGAAAAGCCTACAGTCTGTGCTCTGTCCCCCCAAAAGGGGACCCAGACAGGTAAGGGAAAAGAGTCTAGAGGGTCAGACACAATGATACAAAGGACAGAACCCCACAACCTCAAACCCTGAACCTCAATCAATGAAGTTGGTGGCCCCAAAGCTGAGAGTCCCGAGAAGCTTACAGCTGGGAGCCCAGAGAAGGTTCTGGGAAGTGTTGGTGATCGTACAATGCCCTTCCTGTCCAGTGGGTGTCGCAGGATGGTGGAAACAGAGTCACTGAGGTTCTCATCGGTCTGGGGAGGGCCCCAGGGTCTACACCTCTGCCTGCACCTGGTTCAGGGCTGGGGTTCCTCCTCCTGTCTAGGGGAGGTGTGCAGAGTGGGGTGTCTGCTGACATGGGGGCACACTGCATACTTTTCTGAGTGACCTGTGCTCAAATTGCTTCCGGTAGAAGGCAAACATAGGCTTAGGTGACAGGCAGGACACTGATCTTCCTCCCGTCCTCCTCTCATCCTTTGTGAGGGCAGGGCAGTAGGTGCTGCTTCCTGTGGGGAACAGGAGTGCATGACCCTCTGTCCCTACCCTGTGCACATGCCCCGCCCTTGCACATGCCCCCCTCTCTGTGCACCCCACCTGGTGCACATGACTCACCCCTGTGCACTCCCATCTGGTGCATGTACGTGCCCCACCCCTGCACACCATCACCCCCTAGCCCCCAATCCTCGCACACACCACACCTCGTGCACACACCATGTCCACACACACCCTCAGCCTCACACACACCCCATCCCCTGTACACCACACCTCATGCACATGCCACACACACACACGCCCCTGCACACTTCCACCCCAGCACATGCCACACCTCATGCACATCATCCCCTCCTGCATATACCCCACAGTCCTACCCCTGCACACGTGCCACCCTGCATACACCTCACCCCTGCATACCCTTAACTCCTTCCCCCGACTCCTGCACATGCCACACCTCACACCACATCCGCACATACACCCAGCCCTGCACATGCTCTGCCCCCTACACACGCCACACCTCACGCGCATGCCTCCCACTTCCTGCACACACTACACACACCCCTCTGCACATGCCCCACCCCTGCACATACCTCACCCCTGCACACCCCACCCTGCACACATCACACATCATGCACACACCTACACGCACACACCTGCACACGCCCTGCTCCCTGCACACACCACACACACAAACTCCCCGTCCTCCTGCACATGTCCAACACACACAAACCCCTGTATATACCCTTCCCCCTGCACACACATCCCACCCTGGACTCTCAGAATTTATGATCTTCTGACATCACCTCAGAAGAAAGAAAGCCTTCTCAGAAAGTTAAAGTAGGGTGACTGGGGGCTAATTTTCATCTAGTCATGACTGGGTGACATTTTAAGAAATGTTGGTCCTCAAGTGTGTGGGTTCTAAGCCCCCAGGGCTCCACTGAAAATCACAAGGGGCTGGGCCCACTGGACCTCCTTGTCTCGATTGCGAAGGGTCTGTGTCCAGCCCTTGTGAAGGAAGCTGTAATGAGGATATGCAGCCAACAGCCTTTCTTTAAGGCCTCATATCCAGCAATCACTACCTCAGAGACCCAAGATGGGCAGGCGTAGGTTCCCAGTCAACATGCCCCAGAGACCCTGGCCCAGAGGGAAGTTGTGAAGACGTCTGTTCAACAGACAGTCTGACAATCTGCTTCATCAGAAGGATGCTTGTGCTTGAGCTAGGGACAAGGGAGGGAGAGCAGCTGTAAAGTGAAGATGAGGTGCCCGCTGTCCAGCCAGGATGGCAACACACACCTTTGGTTACCTGAGGGCTGCACTGGATGGCAGTGGGGGCTGTGGGTATTCTGTGCACATGTCTGTACCTCTTACCGTACTCTTAGCTGAGCCAGGTGGTTCTAAATATACACTTTGCTTCCAATGAACACTAGGAGGCAGCACACGGCCAGCGTAGGCTTAACTGTCAGTGACCACAAAGGGGCAGGAGCAATACTGCATCTGCGTGCACATAGCCGTCAGTGACCACCAGGGGTAGCACACCTGTATGTGCATTATTGTCAGTGACCACCAGGGGCAGCACTTTACCTGTATCCACTTAGCTGTCAGTGACCACCAGGGGGCAGGAGCAATACTGCATCTGCATGCACTGCGCTGTCAGTGACCACCAGGGGCAGCACACCGTATGTGCATTATTGTCAGTAACCACCAGGGGACAGCACACCTCCTGTATGTGCAGTGCTTCCAGTGACCACCAGGGGCAGCACACCTGTATGTGCATTATTGTCAGTGACCACCAGGGGCAGCACTGCTCCTGTATGCCCTTAGCTGTCAGTAACCACCAGGGGGCAGCACACTTCCTGTGTGTGCTTTGCTTCCAGTGACCACCAGGGGCTGCATTGCACCTGTATCCACTTAGCTCTCAGTGACCACCAGGGGGCAGGAGCAATACTGCATCTGCATGCACTGCGCTGTCAGTGACCACCAGGGGCAGCACTTTATCTGTATCCACTTAGCTGTCAGTGACCACCAGGGGGCAACACCTAAACTGTATGCACTTAGCTCAGTGGCCCCCAGGGGGCAGCACTCCACTAGCATTAGTTTAGCTGTCAATGACCACTAGGGAGCAGCACCACACTTGTATGCTCATTATTGTCAGTGACCACCAGGGGCAGCATTGCACCATATCTGCTCAGCTCTCAGTGACCACCAGGGGGGAGTAGAGCACCTGTATCCACTTAATTGTCAATGACCACCAGGGGGCAGTGCACCTCCTGCATGTGCATCACTCCCAGTGACCACCAGGGAGCAGCACCACATCTGTGTGCCCTTAGCTGTCAGTGACCACTGGGACCAGCACACCCCCTTCTGTGCATTGCTCCCAGTGACCACCAGGGGCCAGCATCACACCAGTGTTACCTTGATGCCTCCGAGACGACCCAGCCCCTCTGTCCCTCTCCATGAACTGACTCATGTTGGAGCCTCAGCTGCTCTCTGGGAAATGAGACCAGCCTCCCTGTGGGGTCCCTGGGAGATGAGAAGTGGGACTGACAGCACTTTGGAACTCCACAAGAGTGGAGACCTGTGGGCCTCAGCTTACACACACTGGTCCCCAGCACATTTCCAGGGAGTTGGCCACATGTGCCATTCGGCCTCTTGCACCTTCTGGTCACACTGCACTCCCCCGAGGTGGCCAGGGGTGGTCCCAAGCCTGCTGAGGAAAGAACCAGACAGTGGCCCAGTGCATTGAGTTGGGTGTGTTAATGTCAGATGCACCTGTGTCCAGAAGGGTCCAAGTAGACTCCAGGCCTCTTGAAGGTCCGTCTGATTGACTGCAGCCGCAGCAGAGTCAGACACCCACCCCAGCACCAGGGCCATGAGCTCCAGCTTGTGTTCCTGGGGGTTCGGGGCTCCTCTAGAGCTAGGAAGACACTCCACAGGCCATCACCAACAGAGCTCCTGCTGGGTTCGAACCACTGGCCTTTCAGTTAGCAGCCAAGCACCTAACTGCCTCTTCACCAGGCCTACCACTTCTGCTGAACTAGCTGGGCACAGATGCGGTCTTGGCTCAGGTCTGTGAGGGGACAGCAGCTCACTGGGATGGAGGCAAGTGGGGATGGTGTGGACACCACAGCAAAGGGGTCAAGGGATGGTGGTGGGCAGCGAACAGCCTTGTTCAGCTGAGGCCCAGATGACGTGGTGGTTAGACCCAGGTCAGGTGATGGTGAGCAATGTGAGGCCCAGGTGAGGTGATATGAGGCCCAGGTGAGGTGAGGGTGAAGTGAGGGTAAGTTGAGGTGATGATAAGGCCCAGGTGAAGTGACATGAGGCCCAGGTGAGGTGATGGCACCCAGGGTGAGCGAGAGGCTGGAGCTGGTGTGCCCCCACCTGCAGAGTGACAGGAGAAAGGGTGGGCCTCTTTCTTTGCGTGGTGATGGCGTGGAAGCTTACCACCCACAGAGTCCGTGGAGGGGTGAGGTCAGCAAAGGAAGCCTGTGGGGTGGTGGTGAGCTAACAGAACAATGTGTCCATGCCTGTCCCTGTACCTGTAAAGATGGCTGCCTCAGACACCCCATGGGACAGTGCAGCTCTGTCCTGTGGGGTCACCATGAGCTGGAATCCACCAGATGGTAGTGGGTTGTTGGTTGGGCCAGGCCAGTGCTGGATGTTGAGTTGAGCTATGCTGCAGCCTCTGAGTGGGAGACTTGGGGACCCTGTGACAGTGAAGAGTGTGGGTCCTCGGGAAGGTTGCTGTGAGCTGTCAGGTGACTCCCCAGCACGCCAGCCCAGGGCGGAGGTCTGTGTGTGCGTCTTCTGGTGGGGACGTGTTTCTGGTGGCTTCGTGGTGAGGAGCTGCACTGCTGACGTAAAGGCCTGCTGTTTGAATCCGCCAGTGCTCCGTGGGAAGACGGCGCTCTCCTCTGGGTGATTTACAGCCTCTGAAACCCCACTGGACAGTCAGCTAGGGGCCGGTTCCGACTTGACAGCTCACAACAACAAAAACAAAGTCTCCGGCTGTGGAATGTTCTGGAAGATGGTTTCTGCTGAGGGGTAAAACCACACACCCCATGGTCCAGAGCAGGGTCTCCGTGATGACCACTCTGACATCTTCAACCCAAGGTCCACACCCTGCGGGTCCTGACTGGTGGCACTGTGGTTAAGGCTGACAGTTCATACTTGCCACGTGCTCCTCAGGAGAAAGATGTCTGCAGGGACAGGGCGGGCTCCAAGACCCCCCGAGACACTTCCTGCCCCGTTCGGTCACTCGCTTCAGAACCACCTTAGGACAGACACTGGCAGTCGGACTTTGGAGGGAGGTCAGCATCCGTACGTTCCTGGTGGCAAGGACACACGTCCCAGGGTGAAACGGGGAACCAGGAGGACATCTAGGAAGCTTCCTTCCTCAAGTTTTATATTCACGCTTTTCTTTCGGGATTTTTTTAATATACATATATCTAAGGATCACATATCTCTAATCCTTGGCTTTCTTTTTCAAAAATAAATGGGTGCCAAGAACAGTGTCAGTTCACTGAATTGTGAGTGTGGGTGTAGTGTTGACTGAAGTTGGGGATGTCCATCTCCAGGACCACAAAAGAAGAATGGAGGGCATGGGCCTGGAGACTGGAATTAGCGTCCTGAATCATGTACGTCACAGCCGTTGAAAGGGCAAACATTTCACTGTAGAGGTTTCATTGCAATAAAATTTTCAGAAAAAGTAGTTTTGGTTTCTACGATTTGAAGGAAGAATCATGACCCCAGACCTCCTCCTGCTTCCTGGCCACACCCCCACAGCCTGTGGGGGACAGCAGACCCTTACACATCTGAGCGCCTGCAGCCTGGCCGTGGGGACAGCCCCAGCGCTGTCCTGCGTCAGGACAGTTAACGTGGCACACTCGTGGTGCTTTGTGCAGCCCGGGCCAAGGCCGGGGGTTCCTGGGCAGAGGGGCTGTGTTCTGTGTTGCCGGTGGTTTCCTCCCGTCTGTGTCGTTGTCGTCCCTCCTGAGCGAGGGTTAGGAGAGTCATCTGGCCGCGAGGGGATGCGGGTTTAGCATGGACGCCATGCAGATCCCAGCCGGGCTCACATGAACGGTCACTGTCCGTTGTTTCTAGCTCTGCCCTTTTGTCTTTCAGATAAGCCCGAGGAGATCGTCCCGGCCTCCAAACTGTCACGGGCTGCCGAGAATGTGGCCGTGGAGTCCCGGGTGGCCACCATCAGACAGCGGCCCACCAGCCGGTGCTTCCCCTCCGTCTCCGATCTCAATGTGAGTGCAGGACCCCTTGGGGTCCCAGAAGTGGGTGGGCCCTGGCCAAGGGCTCCAGCACCCCACCTTTGACACGGGCAGGGCTCCCATCTTCTCAAAAGGGGCCCCAGTTCTGCACACAGGCAGTGAAGGCTGGGCGTGTGGGGACAGGCCCCTTGGTGGCTGGTGTGGCCTTAGCTCAGTGTCCAGGTCTTCTGGCCTCCATGTCCCTTCCCATGGGTGAACTCCCTTGGGTAAGGCCCCTGGGACCCAGGCCCCCACTGTCAGATGGAAGTGCTCGAGTGGGAGAGAGGCCAATACAGGTTGCAGGGCCTCTTCACAGGGCCTCCCTCAGGTACTCTTCACTAAGGTCTCCCTGCAGGGACTCCTCGCACGGCCTCCCCACAAGGCCACCCGTAAGGCCTCCCCCAGGGCCTCATCCAGAGTTTCCTCCAGGGCCTCCCCGCAGGCCCTCCTTGCTAGAGCCTCCCCAAAGGCCCTCCTCCAGGGCCTCTTCACTAGGGCCTCCCCACAGGACTTCCCCACAAGGTCTCCCCGCAAGGCCTCCTCACTAGGGTCTCCCTGCAGGGCCTCCCCACTGGGCCTCCTGTGAATGTGGCTGACAGTGAGGCGTTGACCAGCTCCCAACCACAGGCTGCCTCCACTGTGGACACACACCGTTAGGTCTCAAGGAGCAGCCTGGGGCCAGCCCTGCGTCTCACTTACAGACACATGCTGGCGCCCGGCTGATCTAAGTCTACTTACTGTTCCTCACTTTGGACCCGACTCCTGGCCCCGTGCGTGTCCACATAGAGCTGTACCCCACGGGGCTTCAGGCTGGTTTCTGGAAGTAGACCCCCTTTCTTCTGAGGCCCCTTGGGGTGACTGAACCCTCCACCCTTTGATCAGCACTGATGCTCGCCCCGTGATGCCTCAGGGGCATCACCTGTGGATTCACATGGTGACTGATTCAGCGTCAGGTTGCCATGCTCTGCTCTGCCCGGCCCTTAGTGCCCTGCCAGTCTGTGTGCCCACCTCGTCCCAGACCCTCTCCAGCCGGAGGTGGGAGGGAGCAAGGCAGCCCACCTGTGGGGGACCCCAGCTCCTCACTGGACAAGGACCGTCTACCGTTTTCATGGTCACCCCACTTCAGAGAGGAAGAAAGAGGGCTCCCATCGTGTAGGGAGAGGGGCAAGGTCTGTGTCCACGTCAGGCCCTGCTTGTCCACTGCCGTTTCCTTTCCTGCAGAATGTTGATCCTGGGCCCCTCTCGGGGACATGTGTCTAGTTCCACCAGTGACCAGGGTCCAGAGGGTGTCCCAGCCCGGGGACATCAGGGGACCAGGCCTTTTTGGGAGGGGCAAGAGTCGGGCAGGAAGAGGCCGGGAGTCGTGAGGGGCTGCCCCTTATGTGTCCTTGGGGACAAGATCCTTAGGGTGGGGCTGCCCCAAGCCCACAGGGATGGGACTCTGTCCATAGGGCTGCCCCCTGAGCCCATAGGATGAGGACCTTTGAGTGAGGCTCCCCTTGTGCCCATGGGGATGCAGACCTTTGGGTGAGGGAGCCCCTTCATGCCCACCGGAATGAGGACCTTTGGGAAGGGGTCCCCCCCACTTGCCCACAGGGACAAGGACCTTGGGGTGGGGGTGCCCTCTGTGCCCATAAGGATGAGGTTCTCTGGGTGGGGCTGCTGCGTGCCTGTGGGGACAGAGGCCTTTGGGTGAGGTGGCCCCGTAGACCTTTGTGAATGGGGACTTCTGGTAGGGATGGAGACCTTTGAGTGGGGCTGCCCCCTCGCAGCTATGGGACAGGGATCTCTGGGGAGGTGCCCTGTGGGCATGTGGGGAAGGGGACCTCTGGGTGGGGTTACCCG
Organism: Elephantulus edwardii; assembly: GCF_000299155.1. NCBI lineage: Eukaryota > Metazoa > Chordata > Mammalia > Macroscelidea > Macroscelididae > Elephantulus > Elephantulus edwardii. The sequence goes on from NW_006399876.1 coordinate 4,476,974, forward strand.
CAGAGATAGGGATCTTTGGGTGGGGTGCCCCCCATGAGCCCACCGGGATGGGAACCTCTGGGTGGGGGTGCCCCTGTGGGCCCATGGGGACAGGGACCTCTGAGTGGGGTACCCCAATGGACCTGCCGGAACGAGGACTTCTGGGTGGGGGTGCCCGTGGGGATGGGCAGGGTATCTCACCAGCCTCTGCTTGCAGTCCGTGTACGAGCGCCAGGGAGTCGCGGTGATGACGCCCACCGTTCCCGGGAGCCCGAAGGTCCCATTCCTGGGCGTTTCTCGAGGTACGATGCGAAGGCAGAAGTCCATAGGTAAGAAGTGTGGCCTCACCCGGAGAAGTTGCCCCTCGGCTTGTGGCCGGAGCCCTCGGCGCCCGCTGGGAGTTGCGCCCCTGGTCTATGGAACCAGGCCCCACTGCAGGGCAGCCGCCTGAGGCTGGGCAGCCGGAACTCCCAGCACAGATACTGAAATTGGGGTGGCCTTCTAATTGGCAAGCAGGTTTCTGGGGCCATGCCAGCAGCGGGTGGGAGGGGGTGGTGGGGCCGGCAGGACGGGCCAGGCCCCCATTCCCACAGCAACGGGCTGCTGCCTCGCGCTTCGGGACGAGCTCCAGGGGACACACTTCTGGGGGTGGTCGAGTCGGGGCTTGAATGCGGGCGACATGCCTTATTGTCTTGTACGAACCAGCTCCATATCTTCATCCTCACACAATGAATCCTACAAATGGTGTTATCGGCCGGGGTGACGTCCCCTGAGAAAGTCGCTTTGCAAGGGTCCAGCCTGGCATTTACCTTATAAAGTCCCACAGAGGTCATGACCGTGGCAGCAGGACACCAAGGAGCCGCTGGCCACTTACAGAGACCAGTGGCCGCTGGGCCACCGGGGAGCAGGCTCGGCCCTGGGCCTGCCTGGTTCTGGCCATGCTGCTGGTGCCTGGCAAGGTGGCGGGCATCTGGTGAGCTTGCCATGCGTCCGAGGTGCGTCTCCGCATGCAGTAACTAGACAGGACCACTGGGCCTCAGACTCGGCCAGCCGGCCAGTGAGCTCAGGGCTGGGCGAGTCTTGTCATGTGTTAACCGTGTGTGACCTGGTTAATAACAGCTCATTTCCTCCTGTCAGACAGCAGAATCTTTCTATCAGGTCAGTGAACCCTCCGGTTTGGGATCCGTAATCTGAATGTGACCCGGCTAACTCTATAAGGCATATTCCTAAATTATCACTCCTTGGGAACACGGCTGCCACCGGCCGCCTCATAATCAGAAGCCTCACCCCGATTGTCCCCCTCAAGGAGTATGTGGTTTTTGGAATAATAGCCTTATTGAGTGGAGGTCCCCGTGGGGATAAGTCCCTGTGGCTTGTCACAGGGGTTCTTGGATGTGAAGTGACTCGTTTTGCTCCCCTGGGACCCTGCATGCCCACCCTTTAGACTCTAGGTGGTTTGTCTGTCTGTCCATATGTCCGTCTGTTCCCTGTCTCCTAGTGTGTACCTTGCTGGTGTTTTCATTTCTTTCTGGGAGACCCCACCACATCGCCCCCAACCAGCACACTCAGAGCACTGTCAGGCTGATGGCGGGTCCCCAGGCCCTGGCTAGAGGGGTCAGCTCTAGAGCTGCCCAAGGACCTGGAAGTGCTCCTGGATGCTGCTCAGAGGGCGTTGGCTCAGGATCCTGTACCAGCCAGGGCCTGGGCTGGTGTCTTTCGGTAAAAGATGGAATCTGGCTGCCTCCCAGAGGGCATGTCCCACAGCCAGAACCACCCTTTCGCTGAGCCAGCCCCCTCGAGCCAGCATTCCAAGGGATCAAAAGATGCCCAGTACACACAGCCCTGCTCCATCAGCAGAGAAGTTGGGCTGCAGGACCCAGAGGAGACAACCTGGGAGAGGCCAGTGACACCGATTGAGCAAGCTGGAATGTCTGATGCCCAGCCCTAGTGGCCCATCCTCACCACACCGCAGATACGGCTGCCCCAGACCCTTACAGCCTCACATGGCTTCAGATGGGACAGCCCATGGGGGTGCCAGCCACACCCCTGACTCAGCACACATAATCTCAGAATCCCAACACACATGCACTCACATGTATGCACATGCTGGCACACACCTGCAAGTGTATGTACACTTGAAAAAGTGGTCACATGTGCACACAAACATGCTCACACACTTGTTCCTACACACAGCCATGCACATGCCCAGAGGACAGGCAGGTCCAGGCCCCGCCCGCACTGGCCAGGCACATGCACATTCATGCACACACATGCACACCCCCCACGAGCACACGTTCACACATGCGTGCACACCCACACACGTGCACATGCCCACACAGGTGCACACGTTCACACGCATGCACACCCACACAGGTGCACATGTTCACACATGTGTGCACGCACACACGTGCACACGTTCACACATGTGTGTCTACCCACACACGTGCACATGCCCACACATGTGCACACGTTCACACATGTGTGCACTCACACGCGTGGACATGTTCACACATGTGCACACACCCACACACGTGCACACACCCACACATGTGCACACGTACCCACACGTGTGCACATGTTCACACATGTGTGCACTCACACGTGCGCATGCCCACACATGTGCACACGTTCACACACATCCACACCCACACGTGTGCACATGTTCACACATGTGTGCACTCACACACGTGCATACGTTCACACATGTGCACACCCACACACGTGCATACGTTCACACATGTGCACACCCACACACGTGCACATGCCCGTGTGGGCACACGTGTGTGCACTCACACACGTGGACATGTTCACACATGTGCACATGCACACGCATGTGCACACGTTCACACACATGCACACCCATACCCGGGCATGTGTGCACACATGTGTGCACACACACGTGCCCACACATGTGCACACGTTCACACATGCACGCACACCCACACACGTGCCGAGACCCACACACATGCACACACACGCACACTCCTACACACGTGTGCACGCCCACACGTGCACACGCCCACACACGTGCACACCCGCCCACACCCACACGTGCAGACTCTGACACATGCACACGCCCACACACGCACAGACCCACACACGTGCACACACCCACACACGTGCACATGCCCACATATGTGCACAGACCCACACACTTGCACACACCCACACGTGTGCACAGACCCACACACTTGCACACACGTGCACAGACTCACATGTGTGCACATCCTCACACTCAAGCACACATATGCACGCACATGCTCGTGCACACACTGCATCCAGAGACTTCTTTTCTGTTCCCCCTTTTCCTGGTGGCCCAGGAAGGGGCCTGTGACTGACCCCGGCTTTGTGGCTGTGCTGTGCTTTGTGACACATGTCTGCTGTCCTCTGTGCCGTGTGTGGACGTGGTGGACACACCCCTCCGGGGACCAAGGCGTGGGCTGCCAGGCGCCTGCTGACCACTGCCCTGGTGTCTGTTCGCAGGGATAACCGAGGAGGAGAGGCAGTTCCTGGCCCCTCCCATGCTCAAGTTCACCAGGAGCCTCTCCATGCCCGACACCTCAGAAGACATCCCCCCGCCGCCCCAGTCTGTGCCCCCTTCTCCGCCGCCACCCTCCCCCACCACATACAACTGCCCCAAGTCCCCGACCCCCCGAGTCTATGGGACCATCAAGCCTGCCTTCAGCCAGAATCCCGCCACCAAGGTCTCTGTGGCCGCCCGCGCCGACACGGTGACCGCCACCGCGCGGGAGAAGGGCGCCTACTACCGGCGGGAGCTGGACCGCTACTCCCTGGACTCAGAGGACATGTACAACCGGGCCATCGCCGCCCAGGCCAACTTCCGCGGCAAGCGGGGCCAAATGCCCGAGAACCCCTACTCGGAGGTGGGCAGGATCGCCAGCAAGGCCGTGTACGTGCCGGCCAAGCCCGCTCGGCGGAAGGGCATGCTGGTGAAGCAGTCCAACGTGGAGGACAGCCCCGAGAAGACCTGCTCCATCCCCATCCCCACCATCATCGTCAAGGAGCCCTCGACCAGCAGCAGCGGTAAGAGCAGCCAGGGCAGCAGTGTGGAGACGGACCCGCAGACCACCGAGCCCGGCCAGCTGCGCCCCGACGACGGGCTCACCGCCAGCAGCCCCTTCGCCGCGGCCATCGCCGGGGCCGTGCGCGACCGCGAGAAGCGGCTGGAGGCCCGGAGGAACTCGCCCGCCTTCCTCTCCACCGACCTGGGAGATGAAGATGTGGGGCTGGGCCCCCCTGCGCCCAGGACGCGGCCCTCCAAGTTCCCCGAGGATGGCGAGTTCAGCGTGGAGGACGGGGCCGAGCCGCTGGCCTCGCCCACGCTGGCCACGGCGCCCAGGGAGCCCGAGAACCACTTTGGTGGCGGGAGCGAGGTCAGCGTGCAGGGCGAGCCCGGGAGACCGCTGAACCCCACCTCCAAAGTCAAGGGCCCCGAGGCCAGCCCTGAGAATTATGTCCATCCACTCACAGGCAGGCTGCTGGACCCCAGCTCCCCTCTGGCGCTGGCGCTGTCGGCCAGGGACCGGGCCATGAAGGAGTCGCAGCAGGGGCCCAAGGGGGAGGCCCCCAAGGCCGACCTCAACAAGCCCCTGTACATCGACACCAAGATGCGCTCCAGCGTGGAGCCGGCCTTCCCGCCCGCGGCCCGTCCCAGCGCCCGCGGCCCGCTGCGGCGCCAGGAGACAGAGCACAAGTACGAGGCGGAGCTGGGCCGGGAGCTCAAGGCTGATGACAAGAACATGCTCATCACCATCGTGGACACGTCCCAGCAGCGCTCGGCTGGGCTGCTCATGGTCCACACCGTGGACGCCGCCAAGCCAGACGGCTCCCTGGAGGAAGAGGACCGGGCCACGCAGGGGCAGCCGCTGTCCACCCGCCCACCGGAGGGGCCCGAGGGAGGCTCAGAATCCGAAGGTGCTTTGCAGCGCTCCGCTGCCCCCGAGCCAGCCGCCACGCCCAGCAGAGCCATGGTGGCAGCCGGCTCCGTGGAGGAAGCGGTGGTCCTACCATTCCGCATCCCGCCCCCGCCTCTGGCCTCCGTGGACTTGGACGAAGACTTTCTTTTCACAGAGCCATTGCCACCCCCCCTGGAGTTTGCTAATAGTTTTGATATCCCCGATGACCGCTCTGTCCCCGCCCTGGCCCCCGCCGAGCAGGCCAAGCAGAAGAGACCCGACGCGCCCCAGGCCCCCTCCTTGAACTCCGGCCAGCCGGCCAGCTCGGTGGCCACCAAGAAGCCAGCTGGTCTGTCAAACTGCCTGCCTGCCTCCTTCCTGCCTCCCCCCGAGAGCTTCGACGCCGTGACGGACTCGGGCATCGAGGAGGTGGACAGCCGGAGCAGCAGCGACCACCACCTCGAGACGACCAGCACCATGTCGACCGTGTCCAGCATCTCCACGCTGTCATCAGAGGGCGGCGAGAATGCGGACACCTGCACGGTCTACGCGGACGGACAGGCGTTCGTGGTCGACAAGCCCCCAGTCCCTCCGAAGCCAAAAATGAAGGGCGTCATCCACAAAAGCAATGCGCATGCGCTTTATCAGGACGCACTGCTGGAGGAGGACGGCGATGGTTTCGGGGTCCCCCCGCCCGCCCCACCCCCACCCCCCGGCGGGGTCCAGGCCGGCACAGCCAAGATCATTCAGCCACGGACCTCCAAACTGTGGGGCGACGTCACGGAGGTCAAGAGCCCGATTCTCTCGGGCCCCAAGGCGAACGTCATTAGCGAGTTGAACTCCATCCTGCAGCAAATGAACCGAGAGAAATCGGCTAAGCCGGGGGAAGGTGTGGACGCGCCGGCCGGAGGCAAGGCCACCAGCCTCACTGCCAGGTAAGTTCCACCCCGTGGACCCAGCAGACGTGCGTTCTCCTCGGGGATCCACGCAGCACAGCGGGGACAGCGCCTCCGAGGACACAAGGACACGGGGACACGACACTCCCACACAGAGACCCCACGGATGCACTTGCACCAGCCTCCTGTCTGGGCCAGGACCGCCGAGAGGGCCGCCCATTACCCATCGAGTCCCCCCCCACTCACTCGGCCGCGTCTGGAGGGCTGTTGATGACCGCTCTCAGGGGACTCGGTCACCAGGCCAGTCTTCTGGGTGGAATAGAACTGCCAGCCTTTAGGTTACCATAGGAGGAGTGTGGTAACTTAGTGCCGCCCATAGAGGGCCCCAGAAAAGTCTACTTTGGCTCGGGGTCAGTCACAGGAGGGTGGCCATGTGGGCTGCGATGGGGGGGGGGGTGCGCATGTGTGTGTGCACGTGCGCGTCTGTTCTCCCCGCCTCTCCCCGCTGGCTGGCTTGGGGACACGTGAAGGCTCCTCTGGGACCTCACTCTTGAGTTTAAGCAGGAAGGTGCCCCTCCCACCAGCCAGCACACCCTGTCCCCAGTGACCTGCCTGGAAAATGCCTGCTGTTCCCTCAAGTCAGCCACTGGAAACAGGGCCATGTGGGACTGCTGCTTCTAAACCCAGTCAGGAGGTGGACTGAGGCACGCCGTTCTAGAACTGTCCTCAAAGGAGTCTACCCGTGAGCTCGCCGTATCTCTCCCCATGCTTCAGGGCTTGGCTTTTCTCTGTCCCCCGATTGTGTGATAGACAGTTCCCTGTGGGGCTGTTCTGATGTGACAGCTCCCAATGTGACAGCTTGTGGTGTGACAACTCCCCTCCTGGTGTGACAACTCCCAGTGTGACAGGTCCCAGTGTGACAGCTTCCTGTGTGAAAACCCTGTGTGACAGCTCCCAGTGTGACAGCTCGCAGTGTGACTGCTTGCAGTGTGACAGCTCTCCTCCCGGTGTGACAGCTCCCTGTGTGAAAACCCTGTGTGACAGCTCCCAATGTGACAGCTCACAGTGTGACTGCTTGCGGTGTGACAGCTCTCCTCCTGGTGTGACAGTTCCCATGTGACAGGTCCTGGTGTGACAGCTCCCATGTGATAGGTCCCGGTGTGACAGCTCCCTGTGTGAAAACCCTGTGTGACAGCTCTCCTCCTGGTGTGACAGCACCCTGTGTGAAAGCTCCCTGTGTGACAGCTCCCCTCCTGGTGTGACAGCTCCTAGTGTGACAGACCCCTCCTGGTGCAACAGCTCCCCTCCTGATGTGACAGCTCCCCATGTGACAGTACCCATGTGACTGTTCCTGGTGTGACACCTCCTTGTGTGACAGCTTCCATGGACACCTCCCCGTGTCATAGCTCATATGTGGCAATGTGTGACATCCTCCTTCTGTCCGACGCTGCCAAGCTCCTGCTTTGTGGTCTGGGCCTTGAAGTCCCTCCTGACCCGCCTGCCACGCTGCTGTGGAGTCCACTACCTGTCTGTTGGTCAGCTCTGTCACTGGACATCTCAGGAGGCTCAGCTACCACCTCCAGCTTGCGCAGAGGGATGTCTGTAAATTACTCAGTAGCCCCTTAGCAGGACACTGTCCTCCACGAGGGCAGTTTAAGAACCGACGATCCACCAAAAGAAAACGCTGACACGTGGCTGCAGCAATGGGCTCAGATGCTGCAGATTGAAGATGGCACAGGACCCAGCAGATTTCATTCGACTGCGTGCGGGGTCCCTGGGAGTCAGGGTCAGACGACTCAGTGGCCCCTAACAACACCTGCATCAGGCTGACACCAAAGAATATGTCTAACCCCACAGCTGTCAAGTGGACTCCTGCCCACGAGGACCCTCCAGTGGGCTCCTGAATCTTCAGGGGAGGAAACTGCCCCGTCTCCCCGAGAGCGGCAGGAAGCTGGGAACTGCCGACCTTCCAGTCAGCAGCCCAGCACCACGCCTGGAGCACCACAGCCATCATACATACAGTTTCCAGTTCTGACTCCCGATGAGGTTGAAAGGAAGTCCTCAAGGCTGACCCCCTTGGCCCTGCAGCACTGTAACTCCAGGGGTCTCTGATGGTCTCACTTACCCTATTGTCGCTGTCACGCTGTGTGGAAGACAGGACACTGGGTCGCCTTGTCTGAGGGCTGGACTTCGTGCAGAACATTCTCCCATAGGTCTCTCAGCACCCCCAGAGCAGGAGAGTGGGCGCCTCTTATCCTGGTCCTGAGGATGCGAGGATGAGGGCCACTTGCCCCCGTGCACAGCCAGAGGCGAGGAGCTGACATGTGGACAGAGGCCGCAGAGCTGCACTTCAGCACCTGTCCTCTGCCGTCAATGCCACGGGGAGAACAGACCATCCTGGGGCTGAGACGGCTTTGCTGCCCGCAGGCAGGTCCAGGGCCTCGTCCACACCACCTCCACGGCGCAGCCGCCCCTGGCTCAGGCCCCCAGCCCACGTGCTGCCCACCATGGACCAGGGACTCCACTCACCCCCAACGTGGATGCCTCCTGGGGATCACACGCTGAAGTCAGGATCCCAACTGACATGTTTCTAGGTTTTCCTGCCCACAGTGCCCTGGGCGAAGCAGGGTGTCCAGCACCATGGCCTCCAGAGCCCTGCTGTTGACAGAGGAGAGCCTCAGTGTGGCTTCTCTGGGCTGTTCCATTATTTACAGCCTGAGTTGCTCACACAGAGAATATTCAGCAAATGCCAGGGATCTGTCCCCAGGCACCTCCAGACAGGGCTCCGCTGAGGAGAAAGCTGCAGGGCAGCAAGGGGAAGCCACGTGCCAAGGACACTGCAGGGAGGTGTGAAGTGGACGTCTGACCCCCAAGCTGTTTCAGCTTGGGCTGCTGGTCCCCCACTGGTCAGGCATCGCCCTTTAAGAGGAAGTGTCTCATTAGCCTCTGAGGAGCGAGACCATGTGGCAGGTAACACACCTGAGCCAAGCTGAGCAGCCGGCTCTAAGGGGCCCAGCAGCTAGCCAGAAGCAGCGGCAGTCACCAAGTGGCCAGCACCACCAAGCTTCCAGAGACCAAGGACACACAGCCAAGGCCATGCTTGGAGCAGGACCAGGTCGGCTCTCCCCTGCAGAGGGCCAGGGACGTGCTCAGAGTGAGACCAGAGGCTAGACAGACAGAGAGGTCAGTCACCTTGGTCCCGGCTGCCATCGTCACCTTTGCTTCTCTGCCACTAACAACTTCGCCACATGTTTCAAAGACCGATCGATTGGTGCGCTCAGGGATGGCAGCCATAGACACAGGCGCAGTGACAAGTCAGAGGAGGCCCGTGCCCATGGGTCCTGGACAGAGCTGTCTCAGCCTGGCTGTCCTCGGTATCAGTCAGTGTCCCTCCATCTCCTGAGACCCCCCCCCCCCCCCCCCCACCCCCCCCCCCCAGTATCCAGCCCTGCCGGGTCCAGCCTCCTCCTCTCCCCTGTGTCGGGCACTAGGTGAAGGGCTGGGTCCTCTCAGCCAGGTTGGTGTCTCACCATCACCTCCAAATACATCTCGGAATTAAGTGACCCTGGACCAGCGGAGGCATGAAACTGGATGCAGAGAGACTAGTACTGGGGGACAGAAGTGTGTTGCACTGGGGAGACAGATCCGCCGCGCTTTCTGGGGTGACAGACAAGCTGCAGGACAGAACTCTCATTTCCATGGAAACAGGTTTGGATGGCCGATTCAGAGACCTGCCCAGCCGACTGAGTGGGCATCACCTCGCTGGCTCTGAAAGTGCTGAGGCCTCTGAGTCCCCCCTAAGATCCCAAGGGCCGTCTGCTGTCTTCTCATACCTGGTTAGAGCCCCAGACAGCACGGGTCTCTGCCCAGTCAGTGCTGCAGCCCTGCGGTCCAGCCCTCCCTTCCGAAGGTGGCCCTGTTGGCGACACGGCTGGCTCTCGCCGCACGCTGTGGCTGTGGGAAGACTTTTATCAGCGCTGTGCTTTTCCAAACCAAAAATCACACCCACTGCCGAGCCTGCCACATTGCCGTCGAGTCAGAGCCGACTCCCGGCTGACCGTCCGCTGGGTCCTTAGCAGCTGAGGATCACATGGGAGGAGACTGCCCGTCTCTGTCTGGCAGAGCAGTGGGTGAGTTCGAACCTTCAGAGAGGCATCACCTTCGGGTCAGCAGTGTGGCTCCCGATAGACCATGCCAGCCAAGCAAAGGTGCCTCTGCGTGTGTCCAAGGCTGTAAATCCTTAAGGAACCAGCTGCCACACCTCTCCCACCGAGCTCGAACTACCAACCTTCTGGTTAGCAACAAGATGCCTTCACCACGGTGTCACATTGTTGTTACTGTTAGGTGCTGTGGAGTCGAGCACGACGCCAACAGCCCTCGGAACAGCTCAGCTGAGCCTTGTCCTGTCCCGTGCCAACGTCATCACCTCTGGCCCACTAGAGCCCATTACTGTGGTCACTATGTCATCCCTCTTTTGGGGTCTTGCTGCCACTGAGCTGTGGTGGGAGAATACTGGATACCCCGTGACTTCCAGAAGGGCAACGGCTATGTCCTGGAAACGGTGCAGCCAGCGCACTCCTTAGAGAGCAACGGTGTCACCTTAGCTCTTTATAGAGAGAAGTCGTCGAAATCCAGTCCACTTTCAACGGCCAGTTCCAGCTCTGTGACCCTGAAGGAGGGCTGAGCCGCCCACACGGTTTCCAAGGCTGTCACCCCGTAGAGAAGCCACACTCCGTCAGGCGTGCCGGGGGTGCAGACCACCGGGCTCAGTCCTCCTGTCTCAGCTCCACGGGACATTGCACTGGAGGGGCTGTGTGGCCGCTCTTGTGGATGTGCATGCTTTGCTTTAGGCCTGGCTCTCTTCCCAGGTGTGTGATGCTGGAAAGCCGTGTGCACCCTCACCCCCAGCCCCAGCCCACCTGTCCCCTGCCTCCACTGCTCCTGGCTGTGAGTGCGCAGAGCCACTGTTTGACACGGGGTGACGGAGTTAGGAGGCACTTGCCGTCATGCTGGGGCAGCAGAGTGAACACGCGTTCATTCATGTGAAAAGCGGACCACCCCTTGGGCACCAGGCTAAGCCCGGGGTTCATGGCTGAATAAGAAAACACCCATGGCCACACCCTTGTTTGCAAGTGACATCGAGTCCCAGGCATGACAGGTGCAAAGGTGGCGGGGGCTGCCGACGTGTGCAGGGCAGCACATGGCAGGGAGGTGATGCTTGAAGCACTTGAAGAACCAAAGTGGGCAAGGAGTGCCAGGGGTACAGGGCTGGCGAGTGCAAAGGCCAGGTGGCCACCCAGCACTCCCCCCACCAGGGAAAGAGCACGGCCAGCTGAGGGGGCTGGGCACGGGGAGGAGCTGACCACATCAGAGCAGGAGCAGCACTCAGACATGTGAGCAAAGGCTGGTTCCTTGACCACAGCCCAGCGGCTGTGTAATCGCACAGTGGCCACAGGAAGAGCCCCCGGCAGGCCCCCGTGGGTGTCCAGATGCAGAGCCGGCGGTGCAAGGAGGAGATTAGCAGCACCAGGGCACTCTGCCTGGCCTAGGGCTGTGCTTTGACCCAGGTGCAAACACAGGTCCCAGGAAAGCCAGGCATCGCTCCATCTTCTACTGGTACTTCCCGAGGAAAGGCTGTTATACTCCCCCTTTCTGTTGTTGGGGCCTCCATCTGTGGAAGGCCCCCACCTGTGGAGGACCCCTGCCTGTGGAGGGTCCCTGCCTGTAGAGGGCCCCCGTTTGTGAAGGGCTCCTGTCTGTGGAGGGCTCTGGCTTTGGGTAGCCCCCTTCTGTGGAGGGCCCCCACATCTGGAGGTCCCCCCCACCTGTGGACGATCCATGCCTATGGAGGTCCTCCACCTTTGGAGGGCCCCCACCTATGAAGGTCCCCTGCCTTTGGGGTGCCCCACCAAACTGAATTAGTAAATCGTAAAAAAGCCTTTTGAGTGTTTACTCCTGATCCCTTACCTAGTGCAAAAGAGCACATGTCATTCACGGCTCCACGTGGATTTGGCTTAAAAGACGGCGTGGAGAGAGGCTGCCCAGGAAAGGGCGTGTGAATGAGTCTGTGTGTGCTAAATCAGGGCCGCACTTCCCACGCGTATCACCCAGAACCCAGTGGTTGCTTGGCAACGTGATGATGTGCGCCACAGAAGTACCCAGTGCATCACTGCAGTGGGGTGAACGGGACATCATCTGCCGCTGAGGAGGGCGGCCGGCAGCCCCAGGCACCCGCGCTTGCCTGGTAATCCCTTTAGAATCTCTTCTGCCTCCCCATTCGGTAGGGAGTGTGGCCAGCTCGGGGAGGGGCAGGGGTGGGGGCATTATCAGCTGTTGTAGACCAGAGGCAAAGCATGCAGCCCAGAAGCCCTCCCAGCTGGGTGCACTGCTCTGTCTTTCATTCACAGCATTAGGAACCAGCCCCGTGCTGGGGGCTTCGGCCAGCCTCCCTGCAGTGCCCCTTGGACAGCTCCTTCCTCATTATGCGCCTTCACACGGGGCTCCGTACGTTTCCAACGCCCACAGGGACTCCAGTTCTGGACCAGGACGTGGGCCCCGCCTACGTCCCCATCAGCAGGGGGCTGGCACGGGCGAGGTGGTCTTGGAGGCGGTGCCACTGCTCTCATCCCGGGCAAGGGCTGCTGCTGCGTGTTCTGGTCGCTTTTGCAGTGTTGTCTCAGCCGTTCCCTTTTGTGCTTTCATTTGCTCCCGTGATGGGTGTGAACAGAAGAGGGTCAAGCTGAGTGGAAGTAAGTGCAGCCCGCCGCGGGGCCTCTGCTGTGTGCTCTGTCCTCCTCCTTGCTGCCCACCCGTGTGACGTGTCCGGAGCCTCTCTGCTCCTTGGCAACACAGCTGCCTGCACAGCCCCCCACTTCTGGTCGTGGGACCTCACTGGCCTTCTTCCCTCACACCCACTGCGGGGCGGCCAGCCCCTGGCTTAGAGATGGCCACTGCTGTGGCCACCTGGGAAGTCACCTGCCTCTGCTTCACAGAGCCTCGTGAGTGACAAGGTCACCCCACCCCTGCTGCCGTGGGGGTGTCCCCCAGAGTCTGGGTAACAGGCACAGCCACCAGGCATACACACTCAGCTTTCTGGGTTCTGAGCAGGCCCTGGGTCTCAGCTGAGCTAAAGTGTTCCTGTGGGGAACTTTCAACTATGCAGGATCCCCCTGCCCAGGATGCACAGAGAGCCCTAAACAGCCCCCAAGACCCCCGCTGAGGGGGCCGATGCCCCACCCTGAGTGCACCCACCACCTCATTTCCAGTTTTATTTTCTCTTTGTACCACGTTAGCCTTCCGATGGAGACACGCTTGAGAGCTGGGGGCAAGCTGAGGCAGGCTTCGTTTGATGAGGAGCATTCCAGACGTCTGGCCTGCTGTCTCGTCCACCCAGGCTGGACCTGGAGAGGGTCTTCCATGCCTGCTTGAGCACTGAGAGGGGTCTGCAGGCTGCCTCCTGGAGCCTCCCAGGCCCACAGCCCACCTCACAGAGGCTGCTGTCCCTGTGTGGGACGGCCAGGGCCAGCAGAACTCTGATCTGCCCCTGACGAGGTCAGCCGGGTGCTAGAGGGGAGCCTTCAGAGGCTGGCATGTGCCTGCTGGTGCAGCCAGTATTCCAGCTCCAACAGTTGGCACACCCCTACGAGAGGCCCTATTGGGAACACAGCCCAAGGGACCAGATGTGAATGCTGCCTGGGTGGATGCGTGTCCCTGGAAATGGTTCTCCTGGCAATGGGATGGACGTTTGCTGGAACACTGCTCCATGCTTAAAGCAACAGTCGCTCACGTCAAGTCGGGACCTGTCACAAGGCTTAGAGGCAAAGAAGTAAACAACTGGTGGGTTTATTCTAATACACAGTAGCAGAGAAAACCAGCTGCTGCTTCGTTGAAGGATAGAGCTAGCCAGGGCACAGGTGGGCCTGCAGGTGCCGCTGGACTTGCTCCAGGTCGTGCCCGTGGGTGTCGTTCTGTGGGGCGTGGCCCTCGGATCCAGCAGGTCACACTGAAGGCCGCAGGAGAAACCCAGGCCTGCCTGGTGCTTCCCGAAGGGCGGTGTGAATCTGGGCCGTTCAGGGCAGACACAGGCACCCACCCTGAGGGCAGAACTCAGTCCAGGACAGCGAAAAGCATGGATCAGGGCTCCAGGGACAGTTCAGTTGGAGTGTGGAGCCAGGAAGCCCGCACTGGCCTTGGCTGGACAGTGAGGGAACAGATCAGGCCAGCGTGAGGATGACACATTCCTGGGCCCGAGATCTGATGTCCACTCCCTAGGAGTTACCCAGCCAGCTGGGTGGGTTTGGCATCACACCAGCCCCCGGTTGCTAGAAAGTCCAAGGCCCACTCTGAGGGAGGACGGTTCCCTCGGATCCTGACTTCCACGGCCAGGACAGCCGGTGTATCCTTGAGCCCCTCCGTGGCCGTCCTGGGTGATGCCTGGCCGCGTGTGCTCAGGGCCCAGGCACCACCGGATGGCGGGGGTGAGGGGGGAAAGCCCTCTCCTTTGGATGCATCAGGACAGACTGATGGGTCAGCGGCTATTGTAGTACGGATAATTTGGTCAAACTCTGAGTGCCCCAGCCCACACAGTCATGAGAATTTCCCCTCCTGGAATGGGGCCAGCCTGGGAGGCATCCTTCCTGCACCCACTTAGGAAGGTCTGGTGACAAACCGTGAAGGGCATGAGACGTCACTGTCTCGAGGGGATATCACTGAACATGGTCTCCATGGGAGGCAGGAACGTGGTGTTGTCATTGGACACATCACACGAAGCCCTCTTTCCACGCCTTTGAGCCCTGAGAGGAAGCTCCCAGCCCACACTCCCACGACCTCTCGCCCAGGCAGGCCCACCCTGCCCATCCACTGGGCCAGTTTGACGTGCTCTGATTCTCTCGGGAGGGTCCTGCCTCCGCTGCTTTCCCCCTGCTCTCAGCCAGCACCCCTTCTGGACGTTCTGGTGTGGTGTGGGTGCCCCCGCTCTGTCCACCCTCAGCATCTCACTGCCCTTCTCTGGTGGCCCGGCTGGTGACCGTTCTCTCTCTCGCTATTTCAGAGGCCCGGACGTCATGAGCGCTGTCTCAGGTACACGGAGCACCACGGTCACCTTCACTGTCCGTCCCGGCACCTCCCAGCCCATCACCCTGCAGAGTCGGCCCCCCGACTATGACAGTAGGACCTCAGGAACAAGGCACGCCCCAAGCCCTGTGGTCTCCCCAACAGAGATGAGCAAAGAGATCCTGGCTGCTCCGCTGGCCACCGCCGCGTCCCCCTCCCCGACCCTCTCGGACGTCTTTAACCTTCCGAGCCAGCCCCCTTCCGGGGACCTGTTTGGCTTGAACCCCGCAGGACGCAGCAGGTCGCCGTCCCCCTCGATACTGCAACAGCCAATCTCAAATAAGCCTTTTACAACTAAACCGGTCCACCTGTGGACTAAACCCGACGTGGCGGACTGGCTGGAGAGTCTGAACCTGGGTGAGCATAAAGAGGCCTTCATGGACAATGAGATTGATGGCAGCCACCTCCCAAACCTGCAGAAGGAAGACCTCATAGACCTCGGGGTGACTCGAGTCGGACACCGGATGAACATCGAAAGGGCTTTGAAACAGCTGCTGGACAGATAAGGACGGCCATTCTTGACCTTCACAGACTCCTTGTTATAAGTAGAGATGGGCTTACGCTGAAATCGCTGGACAGCCAGGCCGGCGGCCACCCCCACCCCGGGTCTGTCTCCTGATACCCAAAGAAGCGTGGGGAGCCCCCATGCTGGCTGAGACCCCTCGGCACTCTCGGGATGGGGGCTCCTGGGTGGTTTCTGTCAAGCTGGACAAGGGGAGGGAGGTGTTCTCACGTGGGAAGGGCCCTCCCCCCACCTCTGGCTCGTGCACACAGGTGACCTCACTCGGCCTGTGCCCCGTGGGCAGACACACAGGATGCGCCTGATACCTCCCCGCTCTGCGTCCGCGTCCTGTCCCGGGCAGCACCCCTCCCGCAGGCCGGGCCTCTCGCCACCTCTCCCCACTCCCCTCTCTCAGTCTCGCCTGCCAGGCCTGTCTACCCGTGCCTCACCTGTCACCGTGGCCGGAAGGGCCAGCAGCCGTTCTTCTGTCCCACTCTGGGCCTTCTCCTCCTGCAGCGAGCTCCGTGGCCGCGAGGGTCTCGGTGGTGGTGGGCGTCCGAGCAGGATCGTGCCAGCTTTGCTGAGCTTTCTTTATTTCTTTCTGCAAACGTATTCGCATCTTTCCAAGGTGGTCACACAGGTGCCACATGGAGTTAGCCAAAGCACAACGTCACGGTCCCCAGGACGGAGGCCTGGCCAGCTTGCCGCGGCCTTGCTCCGGTCTCCTCGAGAGCTGGCTGCCAGGAGGGCCTGGCGTGCGTGGGAGACTGGCCTTCTCCACCTTCCGCCATTTCTGTTTCCACTAGAGATGGGTGAGCTGGGCAGAGGTCAAGGGGGAGCGTCCACCCTGGCATGGAGGACCGGACCCAGGCTGGTGACAGGTGTGCGCTGCCCCTGAACCACCGTCCTCACAGGGTTTGCGGGTACAGTGCCCTCCGCGCTGAGCTCTGCCAGGGGCAGCACCTGGTAACGTAGCTGGGAAGATGGCACTTCAGGGCCTTTTTCTCCGTCTCTGGCTGTCCAGGCATCCCACCAGCTTGTCTTAATTGTCCGGCAAGTTCTTTGAGGCTCCACTGGGTATGGCGTGGCGACGGGACCCAGGGTTGACAAGATGGGTGGTTAGAGTGAGGAGGTTTCCTGGGCTCTGGTCTCCCCTCCGCCGGGCCGTCCACGGGCCCTGCCTCCTCCTCGTCCCCCCAGTGTCCCTCCTCCCATGACAGAACCTCTTTACTTTCTAAGCAAGGCCATCAGTTGCACATGCGGGAGGGGAGATTGAGTCAGGCTTCCAGCACATTCTCCCACGTTTGGCAGGTATGTGAATGTCAGGGTCAGGGTTTTGCTTTCGTGATGATTTCAGAATCGACCTAGCCCATCTCTAATTATAAAACATGATTTATTTTCTTTCCTTTTTTTTTTTCTTTATGCTCACAATCAAGTGTCTGATTAGGTCTGGAAAAGCCCTAGAATGAATACATAAAATTTAGCAATTTAAAAATCTCTTTCTTTACTGCAAGTTTAAATAGTTGTACAGGTAGTTTATAAGCACAATATTTTAAGAGAAAAAAAAAGTGGCTGGTCTGCTAGGCAGCCTTTGTTCCACTTCGTGCTAGCAGGTTAAAGAAAAAAAAAAATAAAAACTTTTGTGATTTAATACTACTATTTCTGTGGAATAATTATAAAAAGTCTGACCTTTTTAAAACAACCTTATTTGGATGCATCCGAACCAGCAGCGCTGTGTTATATTTTCTATCTTTGCTAGAACTTCGTCATCAAAGGACAATTATTTCTTCAAAAGTGGTTACAATTCACAATGCAGCAGTTTCTAAAAAAAAAAAAAAGAACAGAACACACACACACACACACACACAGAGACACGCACCCCTTTTCCAACCACACACTCCGAATTTGGAAAACAAATCTTCCCAAATGTTTTCAGGTCAATCCTGGGACTTGGACGATCAGTCTAACAAGGTGTCCATTGAGGAGTGAGGCACGTTCCTCAGTCCACTCTCCACTGTTCTCCGTCATCAGATGAGTGAAATACACTAGAGAAACTCCACGCTGAGAGCCCACAGGAGCCCACAGAGGCTGCCCGAGGTTTCAGAAAACAGACACATAAATGGTGGTTCCGCCTTATCTGTCTTCCATTTGTTGACCTCTCAAGGTTCAGTACGTAGACTGCTTTTCCCTTCGTCTACAGCTGGTGTGACCTCTCTGCTCTGTGCCAGGCAATGCTAGAGAAGTGGAAGGGAGTCGCTGGTGGACTGTCATTGGTACCAGGGGGTGGCTTTGGGCCCCACTGACCTCTGACAGATGGTGGGTGACAGCTGGCTGTTTCTCCCTTAAAACAACTTCAAGCCACACGCAGCCAACCCGATGCAAACCAACCAACAGACACGTAACGAAATGTCTGGTTCTTCCAGTGTCTCCTCCTCACAGTGTTAATGGGGCCCATCAGAACCTGCAGGGACCAAGACAGTCGACATGTGGCCAAGGTGCATCGGCCTCCAGCTCTGCTCTGACCAGTCTGTTCCCGAAAGCAATAGCTCCTCCCCTCAACTCGCCGCCCACTGTTCCCCGTGGGCCCTGCCCACGACCCTCTTTAACGGTAGACAAACAGTAAACTGCTCATCTTGAGATCACACTGGTAGTATCCCAGGTTTCACGATCAACTTTTGTTATATACTGTAATTTAAATAAATTGCATTTACATAGTTTCTGTAATATTGTGTATACAAAACCCAAAGCTCTCCAGATGTAAATGATGTAAGCTGCCCAGACACCTGCTTCTCCAGGGTGTCCGTGCACATTTTAAGTTCATTCATACACTATAATGATGACTCAGTGTGACTGTTGATTTACTGGACTTTACATATCACAAAGTTAATTATTTGTGGTACTTAAGTTAATAAAATGGTGATTTTTTTTTCTGAGTTCTTGAACAAGCTAGCATTACCCAGTTGATCTGGTGATGACTTCTCATGTGTGGGCCACAGGTACTGGTTTCCCACTGACAGCATTTTTGGGGGGTTTTCTAGATACACCGTCTCACGCCATGGTTTGCGTGACCACACGTATCCCCATTATCTGCGTTGCTGTTACTTTTGTGCTTTTATTCTTTTTAGACTTTATTAAAAAACAAACAAACCAACGAAGCTCCTGTGACTGCACTTTCTCCCAACCCTTCACACGCCTCTACGGGAATCAAAATTCCTGTCGAGACAGGAAATGTAATTGCACTAAGTTCCTGGTTCTGATTGCAGAGAACTCTGGATTGGAAACGTGGCCATGATTGTGATTTCGTGTAAGGTTACCTGGAACTCAGCCGGCTTTACCTCTGTGAACCTGACCAGATAATCTCTCTCACCCACGGGGACAGATGTTCCTGCCATGGGCCCGAGTTGCCTTCGTTCCATTCCATTTCTTTTTTCGGTGTCTACATGGGAGTATTATTTCTGAGTTGTGGAGAATGCCAAAAGCCGTGGTCGGGGCACCCCGAGACTGCAGCGGGGGCTGCATTTCCGTTGGCTGACATGAGGAAGCCAGACTAGACTGTGATCTCTCTCCTCCGAGCAGAGGCCTCCCCCTCGGGCCCCGATTGGCTGTCGTCCTCCCGTCCAGCCATGGGTGGATCTTGTTGACACGAACCCAGCAATGTTCCCATAAGTGGGCAACATACTAAGGCTTGGGGCGACAAAGAATTGAGCCAGGAAGCCACAGAAGATCTTTTCCGCTCTAGGAGGCTTGGTGACACAGTAGTTAAAGTACTTGGCTGCCAATCAAAAGATTGGCAGTTCAAACCCCCCAGCCTCTCCCAGGGAGAAAGCAGTGGCCGTGTGCTGCTGAGGACTCACAACCTTCGAAGCGCATGGGGCAGCTCTGCTCTGTCCTGAAGGGTCTGCTCTGTCCTGCAGGGCCACCGTGAGTAGCTGGACACTCACTTGGCTTGGGGGGTCCTTTCTAAAGAGCCCAAGGGAGAGGTGAAGTGCTCCGCTGAGCATTCAGAGTCCTATGGTTTGAACTTGGCAGTCACACCGAGGAAGGGAGATGGGGTAATCAGCTTCTGTGAAGGTGGCAGCCCTACGCTATCATTTTGGGGGCCCCCCCTCTGAGTCAGAACCGACTCGATGGCAACAGACTTTGGTTTTATTTTAAACTGAAAAGAGGGATCTGTTCCGTGGCCTCCTCGGTGGAAATCTGTTCTCTTTGGCGCCCGGGCAGCGTCTTGTGCTGTGGTGCGGGCTCCGGCTTGGACGGCGCTGCCTGGGTTAGTGACCAGTTCTCCTTGAGCCCGGCCGCCTCGGCCTCTGACTGCCCCTCCTGATCGTCTAATGGTTTCTCCCAAACTCTTTTTTTTTTCTTGATATAAATACTTTCATTTGTCTTGTTAGAAAGTATTTCTTACTGGGAGGCTTTTCCTTTTACCTGTGCTTCATCTGAGATGTTTTTAACCACCCAGTGACTGGAAGGCCTTCGAGTATCCGCAGCCAGCCATGTCCACACGCACAGAGGTGAGCGTTGTTCACCTGCCCAGGTGCAGGGGACCAAGCAGCTGCCCCGGCTTCAGGGGGCAATTGGAGGATTTCTGGGCGTGTTTCTCAGACGGCAGCGGACCCAGTCACTCCCACATTTAATCCTCCCTGTATCTGTGAGTCAGTTTCTTGACTGTTTTTGTACCATGTTCCTACATTTCACGGTCCTTACCATTTTCTGTTTAAAACTGAAAACCATCACTGTCCATCGCTTCTACTCTGGAATTCACTGTTTATAGCAATTCTGAAACTTTACTATGAGCCTTCAAGTAAATACAGAAAAGAAAAAAAAAAAGGAAAAAAAATAAAGTGTGTGCCTTGGGTGTTTTGAACCTGATCTGCATAAAACTATATTGTATTCAAATGTTGTATATTAAAATGGAAGGAAAATATATCTTACATGTATTCATGTAGCTAATAAAATAGTTATAGTGCCTTGTTTTCTGAACTGAGAAGCCCATATCAATGCACAAGTAAAGAGAGAAAAAATGCGACTCGAGAAATACAGTGTTGAGCAGATCTAGCTCCAGCGCTGGACCCTTTCTTACCCTAGGGCTGTGGTACAGACACAGTCATTTCAGTTTAAAACAAATAATAAAAAACAAAATTGAAATAAGACTGTGTTATTAATTAATTCCATGAGAAGTCTTCTGTGTCATTCTCAGTATCTTTCATTTAGTTAAAACACAAAACCTGGTTAAGAATTGCCAAGTTTTAGAAAGTCCCAGAGTCCGGGACATTCAACTCTACGTTTGCTTGTGTTGTACCGCCCTCTGGTGACACTTGTTGGTAATGCCTACTGGAAGTCTGCAGTTAAGTGCTCTGATTTTAAAAAGGTATTAAAAAAAAAAAGAAAAGAAAAAGAAATATACAAAATGTTCATTTTCGTGATGGACGATACACATCGTGGAAAAGCTATTTCAATTTCCCACCAGTTTAAAAAGTCACAATGTCTAGACCACTTTTTTTTAAAAGAAAACGTAAGAGGAACATCTGCTTCTTGTCTCCGCACGTTGGGCTGTACGTGAGGAAACATCTCAGTACCAAGGTTCCACAGCAGGTTTTGGCATCCTGGAAACAAGCTCGGGCCATCTACGCATTCCAGGGCCCACCCCTCTGCCCCTGGGGCCGGAAGGACCACAGCCATGGTGAAAGTGGGCAGCTCAGAGCAGGAGCACTGTGGCCTCGCCTTCTCGGGGGAATGGTCAAGCAGCCAGACCGCTGACATTTCAGGAAGTGGACAAAGGCCATTGGCTTTGCCCACCAGCTTGTTCACACGCCAGCCTGCCACCTGAGATTCCCCAGTGCCCATTTGCCTCAGAAGACTTGTGAGTGCTGCTACTTATGGGGCCAGAAGATGTCCTCACGATCTGAGGCCACAGACTTGGCCGATGAACCAGGACTCTGAGCGGAGTGGTTTAGGATAGAGACGTGACAAGTGCCTTGCTCAGAATGGCTGTAAGAGCAGACTCTCACTCTATGTCCGAATCTCAGAACCAGAGAACTACGGGCTTCTGAGAGCCTTAGTTTCCAGGTGGCCAGAGCCCAGGTCAGGTGTCCACTTGAACTTGGGCACATTCCCACAGGCGGGACAGGCCAGAGGTGTAGTCCATCCTCCATGCTGTGTGCCAGACACTGCACTGGTGCTACGTCGGGAGGCAGAGCCTTCCGGTCTCACTCAGCAGAAGATGACACCGTCTTGCCAAGGCCAATGGAGAGGCTGGCACCAGGATTTGCCATTCCGCATCCCTGGATAAATTAATCTACTGGTAAGGAGACCATAAGGTGGGACCAAGGAAGCCACTGCTCGTGTCTGTAGGTGAGACCAGGACAGCAGCCTCCTCTGAAGGTATCCCAAGTGGCAAGGGGGCCTAGAGACGGAGCAGGAAGAGAGGTCTTCACGGATTGCTCATCTTGGGGGTGTGGAAGGACCTTCAAGTCAGAGATAAAGCGGTGCCCAAACTCCTTGACTAGAATCAAGGGTCCCCAGGCCTCACATGTATAAGACAACGTGTACAAGACCCCACAGCTCATGTTGACGTGACACATGGCTTCTGGTTTAGGGCTCACAAGAATCCCTTGAGCTGGGGCACACAGGGGCAATGGGATCCTTTACTGAGGAGTTGAGTGAGCTTGGAGAAGCCTAACTTTGTCTCTTGTGTCCTTAAAGCAACGGGAAGGGACTTCCTGGATGAGCCCTCACTGGGATCTGAGCTACTCTCAATCCTGTCCGACCCAGACCCCCATGCAATCCTACCCTCTCCTGCCTATAAACACCCCAGAGTCTCCACAGCAGGCCCCTTTGAAGTTCATGTCAGCCTGAGCCCTTTCTGTAGTTTGCACCCTGGCTTCCAAACTGATACAGTCCCGAGGGTGTGTGCCCTCCTATGACTCCGCTGCCAGACAATGCTGGGCAGCCTGGCCTCTCTTCACCATCGCCACCACTGGTCAGAGAAACGATCAAGCAGATGAGGGGTGGGGGAGGAGAGGCCAGGATGCAGAAGCAAAGGATGTGGCCTCGGCCTTGAAGCTCACCATCTGGGCAAGCTGAAAACAGAGGCAGCACCTTTAAGGCAGAGCCCAGTCCACGGTGACCCTGGAGGACGGAGCAGGAGTGTCCGGCTGGCATATCTGTACAGAAGCGGTCATCGCAGTCCCTTCACCCACGGAGCAGCTGGTGCGCAGCCATCTCTAACCCTGCAGTTAGTCACGCTCTGTGACCACAGTGACCTCGAACTCCAAGTTCAATGCAGAGCTTATCACACACGGTCACACCACTGCTGAAAGGTCCCCGTCCCAGGAGAGCTGAGAGGACAGTGCAGTGGAAGGGGCCGTCCCACGTTCATCCACACAGAGCCTGGGGGCCTGGTGGGCTCCGCGGTCCTGCCACGCCCTACCCTCCCTGCAGCTCTCCTGTCCCTGTCACACACCTCTCCAGACCACCCTGTCCCCCCGAAGCCTCTGGACCATGGTTCTTCCCCAGTCCGGGTAGCCGACTGCTATGGGCAGGTCCACCTCACCAGTGTCACCCATGGAGCTTCCTCCTGGACACTTCCTGCTGCCAACGGCCGGCTTCTCAGTTAGTGTCATCTTCCAATACACTGGCTTCGTCCCCAATTTCCCTCCTGGTGCCCACCTCACCCCCCTGGACAGCTGGCACTGCAGGGTCCCTGGCTGAAGGGTGGATAGAACCCCCTTGTAGCACCTCCGCCTCCAGGGGCATTATCCTTCAAGGCCACCTGGGTAGGAGGGGAGCCTTGGGCCCACCAGGGAAGCTTCTGGAACCCCTGCCCTCCCGGTGCTGACCTGCAGCCTGTCCCCTGACCGCTGTCCTCAGGGCCTGGCTCCGTGGTGCCCTGGAATCAAGTCCTTGTGTCTCCTAACGGGCCAGCCCACCGACTAGCATGTCCCCAGAGACACGCGGTTCCCCAGTGAGCAGGGTGCGTGATCCCCACTGATCGCCCCTCTGGCTTGGGGGACGCTCCCCCCAGATTCAGGGCACAGCACTCATCCCAGTGGCTGCAAGAGAGCGGTCATCTAGAGGTGGGGGGTGTCATGGAGACATGTGGGAAGCCCCGTGGACATGGCGATGACCACACGGGGGGACGGCTGAGGGGGACGTAGCTAAGGGGACAGAGGCTGAGAGGGCTGCCCACACGGGGACAACAGGAGGGGAGACAAGGGGTGGCATGGGTGGTGACCAAGGGGGGGCCACGTGCGGGACATAAGGGTGTGAAGTCTCTGGGGTCAACATGATGGGGACCAGCCAGACCTCCAGCCTGTACCCCAGCCGCTGCCCCCGCAGCTGACTACCTCTGTCCCCCTCAGCC
>NW_006399876.1:4500981-4543037 GCF_000299155.1 Elephantulus edwardii
ACCCAGGCGAAGACAAGCCAGGGGAGGACACACGTCCGCGTGACGTGGACCAATCATCACAGGTAAAGAAATTCGGAGCTCATGATTGGCCCAACTGCCGCAGGGCCCAACTCTCAGCCAATCCCCACAGACGGCGGTGTGAAGCCCCACCCACCCCGCACGCTCATTCGGCCGCCGCTGGCCTGGCTCCGCCCGGGGAACTGCCGCCGCTGGTCGGTGCTCGGAGCGCTCACAGCCGGGAGACGCGGGGTGGGGGCCCAGGAGGCTGTGCAGGAGGCGCGGAGCCTCACCACGTGCAGCACCTGTCAACACCTGCCTGGCCCGCTGAACACCTGGGGGCTGCTGTGCGGTGGACGCATAGACGACCCTGCAGCGGGATTTCGCAGAGTGCACGGGAGATTGCCCACCATGCTGCCGGAGCACCGCGTGGATTTGAACCGCGTGCCTTTGCATTGCGGGGCAATACTTACCGCAGTAACTGCGGATAATACAGGGTCGTGTAGATTTCACTTTCTTTTCTGCGATTTCTGAGCACCTCTCCCAGTTGTGTTTGCTTTTCCCTCAAGCCTCGTCTTAGGGTTTTGTACTGTGAGGGGCTTTGTCTGGAGTCCTGTTTTTCAGCAAATCACACTGAAGCCTAGAGAGTCCAGTGTCAGAGAACACAGTGGCTCCTCGGGTGTAACCTTTAAGGCAGCAAATCACCAGGTTCAAACCACCAACCTTTTGGTTCACATGGCCAGGCTTCTCCAGTCCCACAGTTTCCTGTGTTTACATTTCAGTGCACTTACACCTTTTTTTTTTTTTGCTTTCTTTTCTCCTATAAAGCCTTTTCCCTCCTCCACTGTCCGGCCCTCACGGGCATGGAGGTAAAGGAGCCCGTGGAGTGGAAGCAGTCCTTCTCTTGACAGTCTTTTAACTGGGTGTTTAGGACAATCTCCAATTTACTGTTATGTCAGTGGGCACAGGTCACATCAGCACCAACACGCTCTGAAGGAATAATGGTTCTTAGCTTGTCTTCACCACTCAGGGGGACTAGTATGTTCCCTCAAGGTGGGTGGATTTAGGTGAAAAAAGGCTTATTAGGGCAATAAGAGGGAGACATAGCTGGCAGAAGGTAAAGGTAGGGAATGAAAAGTAGTTAAAGTGAGAAAAGAAAAAGGAGAGAGAGAGAGCAAAGAGTACAGGGGAAAGGAGAGAGGAAGAGAAGAAAAGGGTTATTTTCCCTGGGAAGGTGGGAGGAATCGAACCTCCTGTAATGGTGTCAGGGGATAAAGTGACCCTGTGTGGGGGACTAGTCACAGCCTGGCTCCCTGTAGGAAGGGTATTATTTCCTGATAGAACTCCTTGAGGCTCCTGCCAGATGTATTATCACAACGTGTTGCCTTGATTCTCTGTTGCTGAAGCTATTTTATATTCTTTTCCTGTTTCTCCTTAGACTCAGCCTGCAGGCCTCTTCTAGAGTGAGAAAGAGACCAGGTAGCAATTCTTATCCTTACTATTCACTCCACCCCCTCACCCCTGCCCCAGACATTCATCCCTGTGTCTGCAGGGAAACTGACATCTGTCTGGCTACTTCCTGCTGACATCTGAACACAACCCTGCCTGATGGTTGAGGGCCTCTCCTTTCCTGCCCTAAAGGATCACTATCTTGTTCTGAAATTGTTGAGACAGGACAGTGTTCAGATCGATTTTTCATAGGATCACCCGAGTTACACTCAACTCCTGAGCCCCCAACAACAGAGGAATACTATGCACCTGGGTCTAGTTTAACATGCCCTGACCACTGCTGGTGTGTGTAGCTCCTTTGAGACCCCACGTCACCTCCAAGGCACACTTGGGGCATTTTCGAGCCAGATGATTATAGGATCCATGCTGGAAGCAAGTGGCAGATTTCCCTTCTACCCATTTGCTCCCTTGCTGACACGAATGACATGACCAGGCCTCTGTGGAAGCGAGGGCCTCTGGTCGAGGTTTGAGAGCAGCTCTGCTGGAAGGGAAGAACAGAGGTTTTTAATTTGCTATAATACCAGCCACAAAGTCTGTGTCAGAGACCTCTCCAAAGTACTGAAGAGCAACACAAGTCTGGAGACTAAGGTGCGCCTGATACAGGCCATGGTCTTTGCAATTACTTGCTATGCATCAGAAAGCTGGACAATGACTAGGGATGATAGGAGAGTTGATGTCTTTGAGCTGTGGTGCTGGAAAAGAGTATTGAATATACCATGGACTGCTAGGAGAACAAGTTCGTCCTGGAGAGGGTGAAGCTAGGCTGGATCAGTCCTTGGAGAGGGACGTCATGCTTGGGAGGGTGGAGGGACAGCACAGGAGAGGAAGACCTTCGAAGAGATGGATTGATTCAGTCACTGCGGTGTTGGAGACAGTGAGATTGGCACAGGACAGAGCAGGGTTTAGGGCTCCTGTACACAGGGTCGCTGTGAGTTACAGGCGACCGGAAGGCACATAACACCAACAGCCAGCCCCAGGCTATTCGGCTTTCAGCTGGCCCTTTTCTCTCTCCAAGCCTGTATTGTTGAACACTGAAAAAGTGGTGGCCGAAAAGTACACTTGAGACTCTCCGAGGGCCTAGAAGGGTTTTTCCTGAAGTTTTCTCCTGATCTCCAGGACAGACTGATAGATGAGAAGGGAATTCACCGCTCGTCTCCCCTCGGGGGATCCAGGGCCCAAACTTGTCACTTTCCGCATGCCTCCCTCCAGTCTGTTTCTAAATGCTGCAGGGTTTTCTTTATCTTGTGTTATTTCTAACTCAGAACAGTGTAGAGGCATCACCCAAACATCTTGCATTCCCTCTGAGACAGGTCTGTGTGAAATCCCACCAGCTCGACCCGCAGCCCCAGCTCTTCTTCTAATTGGTAGTTCCATAGTGGGTCTATCTTGGGGACTGCGTGAGCTCCATATGTTGGTAACGTGCATATTATCAGACCAATGTCTAGCAGCACTGATAAGTCCGAGCTGCTCATCAGGAAAACAGTGGAAAGACAGCAAAACTGTCCAATCTTTCCATGTTAAAAAAAATGCTCAAACTCCTCAAAAAATTAAAGGGCAAATAGCACTGGGAAAGTCTGCTGTCAGGGACATCTTCAGAGTACTGAAGAACAATGATGTCAGTCTGGAGACAGGTGTGCCTGATTCAGGTCATGGTCTTTGCAATTACATGCTATGTATCAGAAAGCTGGACAATGACTAGAGCTGATAGAAGAAATAAAGCCTTTGAGTTGCGGTGCGGTGCTGGAGAAGAGTAGTAAATATACCATGGACTGCTAGAACAAACAGGTTTGTCCTGGAGAGGGTGACACCAGGCTGCTCCTTGGAGGCAAGGATCCTGAAGGTCCATCTTACTTAATTTGGACATGTTGCAAGGAGGGACCAGTCTTTCCAGAGAGATGTCATGCTTGGGAGGATGGAGGGACAGTGCAGGAGAGGACAGCCCTCAACCAGGTGGACTGACAGTGACTGCAGTAACAGGTTCTCATGCGTCAGAGACTGTGAAGACGGCACAGGAGAGGACAGGGTTCAGATCTGTTGTTTACAGGCAAACTATGAGTCCTACTTGACTCGACGGCAGCTAACAACACGTTGTGTTAGGAAGCTCTGCTGGCCTAGTGGTAAGAAGCTGTGCTGGAAGCCCAAAGGCATGTGGTTCAAATCCACCAGCAGCTGCTCCACAGGAGAAAGATGAGCAGTCTCCTCCTATGTGATTTACCGCCTCTGAAAATCCACTAGAGGCTCAGCTATAGGTCAGTTCTGACTCAACTGTAAAACAACACTGTCAGGTGCTGTGGAGTGTGATCCGACTCAGTAACCCACACAGCAGAGTGGGACACGGCTGGGCCTGCCCCATCCCTGCCATCACGCTGTCAGCTCCTCCCCGAGGGGTCTCTCTCACTGACTTTACCAGGAACCATGTCCTTCTCCAAGGACTGAGCCCTCCTGATTGTCCAAAGTACCTGAGACTGTCGTGCCCCCTCACTTCTAAAGGGCACTCGGCTACTTTTCCAAAGGGAAGTGTGTACATTCTTCTAGCAGTATTCACCACCACAATTCAAAGACGTCGATTCTTCTTTGGTCTTCCTCATTCATTGTCTAGTTTTTGCATGTTGTTGTTTGGTGCCATTCACTCCAACTCAGGCCTGTGAACAATAGATCTGAACCCTGCCCTGTCCTGTGCCACCCAGAGGTCGGTGGACAGCACCTCAGGCCCTCACAAAGGGATGTGTGGGCCTGAGGTGCCGTCTGCTGACCACTTAAGAGATAGGCCCTTCTAAGGAGCTGGACCACGTTGTGGGGGAAGGCATGTGGGCTGCAGCGCCAGTAGCCCTGCCACGCAGGTCATCAGAACAGGACACACCAATGTGGCCAGTGGTCCTCAGTGTCTGCCGGGCCACTTCTGTGTGTCTGTCCCCACCCAGGGTCACCTGTGGCCTGGCCTACCTCCCATGGGACAGTCCCAACTCCTCAGAAGGACCAGGGTTGTCAACACTGCTCCTGACACACATGAGCAAGTCACATGTTCGTGAAGAGGCCACATGGCACATTGCTGCAGGGGACAAGGGCTGCGAGCGTGCTGCACCCCAGGCTGGAGGGGTGGACAGAGGGAGCTCCATCCAGGGCTGACAGCAGACATGCCCAAGGCCCCTTTTCACCCCATCTGTGTCCCATGCCCAGCTCCCCAGTGTCCTGTCACCAAAGACCACACCGGAAGGTTAGAGGGAGCCATGGAGGTCTGTTAGAGGCCATCCCACCAGGTGTGTCACTCTCAGGGTCAATGTCAATACAGAGTCTGCAGCAGGTGCACTGCAGACTGTCCCCATATGTTCCTGCCCCAAAGACAGGCATCTGGGGCCAGGGCCCTTTGCAGTGTTGGAGCTGGGGCGGGGGGCCCAACAAAGACAAGACAGGACTGAGGATGCGATGGCTGCAGCCAGGTCAAGGGCGCATGGGGCCTGTCAACAGGCCCGCAGCTGCAGGACGCCAGCCCACCCACGGCTGTTTCTCTTGGAGATGGGGGTAGCAGCTTGGCCAGACGCTCTGAGTACACTGTCCAAAGTGGCCCGTGTGAGAAGCACTTCGTCGTCAGGACCCACGGAGCCTGCTCAGTGCTGGTGGGCACTGCACCTGTGGCCAGCCCATCCGTGTGCCCTGCGGCCCTCAGATTAAGGAGGGAGCTTGCCCCTTGCCCCTCGGTGCCATGCCGGTGAGAGCAACATCTCTGGTCATATGTCAGCCTCCTCAGGACTTGAGAATGGCCACCGAGAAGAGTCAAACAGCACCTTCTATTCTGCTCGGAGCCCTGTGGGTAAGGTGGGCGGATGGCCAATACCTTACAGAAAGCACGTTGGGGAAAAACGGCAGCCAAGCTGGGCGTACACACGGCGGACGGGGACATGTGGTCAGCTGGGTCTGTGCGGCCAAGATGGGGGACGGGACCTGGAGGTGACAGAGCACTCACCCACAGACAGCAGCATGGCTACGCAAGTGGCTCAAAGAGTTTATTTTGAATACTTAATTTAAAAAAATCATACCTATATGAGGTGTACTACAGAAACGGAAATATAATGAATTGCGTAGAAAACCCAACAAAGTCCCAGAGAGGAGGAACTGGCGGGAGCGTTTGGCCGCGGTCTCGGCCAGGCACAGCCCCGAGGGTTCCAAGTCATGCACCTGCCTCGCCGGCATGGTGACTGGTCAGCCATCGGCTTCCCGGGCTCGGGCACCCAGGAGGAGCCAGAGGAGAGGCTTTGGTCCAGCACTAACTCGTTCTCCTTGTGTCCAGCCAAGGCGTCAGCGGGAGGCTGTGGTCACCTAAAGGGACTTTTGGCAGACACGGCAGTGTGTCCTTCGAAAGAAGGACATTCCTGACCGTTGACGACAGAAAAGGCACTGCCTCCTGCGGTTCAGAGGTCGCTGCCGCCACCAGATGCCAGCTCACTGCAGTGGGGGCCTCGACACCCCTCAGCTCTCCAGGAACCCCCCAGATCTCTGCACTGTGGCCAAGAGCTACAGCCAGGCAGGCTGGGGGAGTGAAGAGCTGTTGCCTGGGCAACAGGGCAGGTCAAGGAGAGGCAGTAAGGAAGGAGGGCAGGGGTGAAGATGGGGTCTCCACGTGGGGCAGAGATCCCAGGCTTGTCAGTATTGGGGTTCACAGTGGTCAGAAAAAGTATGGGACGTCCTTGCTAGCTGTGTACCTCGACTCTCAGTTTGGGAGCCGTTGGGCCTCCTTGGAGGACAGGCCCGAGTCTGCGTGGCCACAAGGCCAGCATGTGCCACCTGCCTCCATGGGCCTAAAGCCCTGCACTGGCTCCATGCGACAGTCATTTTGGCAAAAGAAAAGAGGAAACACCTTGAGTGCTGAAAAACAATTTCCCAGGTCTTCCTAAGGGACATGATTACAATATATTAGCAAATTTTGTGGCATAAACATTTCCAAAGCATCAGCGAAAGTATTAAATATAAAGGCAGTATGTCTCCCCCGCCCTCGGGGCAGGAACCAGCGAAGGAGAGATGCCGGCGAGGCCGGCGGGGCGGCTTACTGCCGCAGCTCCACGTAGTTGGCTGGGAAGAGCCCGTAGCGGCCCTTGCAGACCCCACGCCACCAGCCGTCGTCAATCATCTCGATGTTGGTGATGATATCATCGGGATCAAAGGAGATCTCATCGTCACCCGCTGTGAGGGGGGCACAGGGAGGTTAAAGCAAAGGACTTCACCTGCTACGCCGAAGAGCAAACCATGGGGTCAGGCTGCCAGAAGCCGCCCCGGGGAGGAGGGCAGCCTTCTACAGGGTCCCGTCCATGAGGACTGGGTGGGCACAGACCACGGGAGCCCTTCAGAGCAGCACACAGGCCCTCAGCAGAGGCGTGCCCCCTCCAGCAGGGACAGGTCCTGGACAGGCTTATCTGAGCTCCCATCCCTGGCAATGCCTATGGCCAAACCCACTTAGCAGCTCTGAGCAGAGTGACCAGCTCGTGTATTCCTGCAAAGGTCCCGACCTGAAAGCCCCACAGAGCAGCTGTACCTGTCCTGTAGGGCTGCAGAGTCAGATGGACTGCCCAGCTCCTCAGCACACCACCACATGGCCGAGGGGACAAAGACGGGCATGCCTGGCTGAGGGTGCGGACAGGGGGGATCCCCTGCACCGGGCATCAGAACCGCAGCATCACAAGTGCTCACTGACCCCACTTGTCAGCAGGGAGTCTGGTGGGCACCATACCAGGTGTCACACCACATCTATGGCCCTCCTGCACCAAGCTCCATGATGGCAGGCTGGTGCCAGGCTGTCCCCAACAGCACATGAGCTGCCCAGCCCAGCCCAGCCGGTCCATGGACACTGAGTGGCACAAGGGGGAGGGAGGCATGGGCTCCCACCGGGGTTTTCCTTGTTTTTGAGAGCTCATTGGTGCTGTTACGATGCTGGTACGTGTGCACGCGCTGTTGTCACCGATGCCAGAGACTGGTGACAAAGGCAGCAGGCAGTGTGTGTGCTGCTGCCTCTGAC
The DNA here is from genome assembly GCF_000299155.1 of Elephantulus edwardii. Taxonomy (NCBI): domain Eukaryota; kingdom Metazoa; phylum Chordata; class Mammalia; order Macroscelidea; family Macroscelididae; genus Elephantulus; species Elephantulus edwardii. Next base: position 4,508,492 of record NW_006399876.1, read on the forward strand.
CCGCCTGAGACAGAGGACACCACACCATGAGACCAACGACAGGACAGAGCGCGTGTGAGAACGCGTGTGTGAGAGCACGTGTGAGAGCATGTGTGAGAGCACGTGTGAGAGAGCGCGTGAGTGGGTGTGCACTGTTGACAGTGGTGAAAGGACAGCATGTGCACCTTCTGCTGCCCCTGAAAGCAGAGACTGTGGACAACAAGGAGAACGACAAGGGAGACTGTGCTGTGTTTGTGGCTGGTACCTCTGATGTCAGAAACTGACTAGCAGGGTAGACTGAGGGTGTGCATGCTGTCTGCAATGTCGGCACGCCTGTGTGCAACAGGGGGTGGGGAGAGAGAGACGGGGGTTGGGAGGGAGAGAGAAGGGGGATAGGAGGGAGAGAAGGGGGATGGGAGGGAGAGTAGGGAGAGGTGGGGGATGGGAAGGAGGAGGGGGATGGGAGGGAGAGGAGGGGATAGGAGGGCGAGAGCACACAAGAGCGAGCACGCACACATACAATACATGAGGCGGCTGATGGCACAGGTGGAGTCTGGACAGGTAGAGCCTAGCTAAGGGGACACACGACCCTGGCCCTACTGAAGTGCTCGTGCCTGGCCCGCCCCTCCCCAGTGGGCGGCCAGTTGTCAGGGTGGCTCACCAGCCTGGTAGTCGTAGAGGGCGATGGCCGTGATGCCCAGCTCGTTCTCGTACTCGTCATAGGTGTTTTCCTCTGAAAGGGACAAGAGCACGTGAGCGGCAGCCCCACTGTGACGTCCAGACACCTCACCAGGCTGGGGGTGGGGGTGGGTGGATAAAGACCCTCCAGTGTTCTGCAGAGGTCCTGGGGTTCAGGCCCTATAGAAGGACATGAACCTCCAGGGGCGAGATCCAGACCCTGTTATGAGGACTCTGTATGTTTTCAGAGTCCCCCAATACTTACCGCCCAGGTGAGAAAGGGCAGGTCACAGAGCTGGCAGGTGGCCTCATTTGACCTGTGCCACTTAGGGACCCTCAAAACTTGTCTAACAGGGTCTCACAATGAGCTAACACCAACCCCAGAACCCTCTCAGGTCACACCTCAAGGGGAGGGTGCCCATGTCAGACGCACCACATGCTTTGAAGGGACCACTTGAAAAGTCATAGCCAACAGAGTGTCCGGAGGCCATCATGTGCCGGGGTCCTCAGAGCTCGAAGCTCTGTCCTTGAAGACTCCCCCGCAGCGGCCCAAGCATGTCCTGCCCTCCACCCCGCCGAGGGGTGATGTCACCCCGCACCTGTGTGGTACTGGGCCTGGGTGTTGGTGGTCTCGTAGACAGCCTCGGGGGCATAGGCAGTAGGGACCTCAGCCTCGCAGTAGTCGTCCGTGCTGTACACGGGCTCAGGGTCCTGTGCGGAGCTGCTGGGGCCTCTGTAGGCAGACTCTGCCCGTAAGGAAACAGCATCCTGGGAAGAGACAGACACATCTCAGCACTGTGCCAGCTTGGGAAGGACGCACACACGCCCAGCCAGGGCAGAGACCGCGGCGTGGAGAACCGAGGCTGCAGCACTCAGGAGGACCCCTCCTCCCACAGCCTCACACCTGCACCACCCCACTATTCCTTAAGGCTCCTGGGCTTCTCGATTTCAGATCCTTCAGCCCCAGCTGGCCTGGGCAGCCAGACCTGTCTGACAGGGCCCCACACCACGGGGATGACGAGAGCTGTTGTAAGCAGACCCTCCCTTGAGCACCTGGGCCAATGTGCAGATGGAGGAATGAGGGCTCTGGTGCCCAGCACTGAGGGAGTCGGGGGTGGTCAGGGCCCATGGGAGGGGATCCATGGTCAGAGAATGGGGGAAGTGCCAGGAAGATGACACCAGTAAAGATGGGCAGCTGAGAGCCGCTGCCCCCAGCAGGGATATCTGACTGTCTGTCTCTGTCTCAGAGACACACACTCCTAGGTGGACACGAAGGACCCTGGGTGTCCAGAGTGGGAGCAGGCACTGAAGGACTCCTGCTTGACGGCGGGGCTTGATCTCAGGCCGAGGGTCAGAGACCTGCGAGCAGCATGGAGCCAAGCACCCACCTCGTACACGGGGCTGGAAGGTGGCTCCTCGGCAGCCGGCTGGGGCGTGGGGGACACGGGAGGCGTCTGCTTCTGGGCTCTGGCTTCCTCCTGCGATTGAAGGACAAGCAGTGACCAACAGGGTCGCTGGAAGACGGGGACAAGCCCACGCTGGGCGCACGCCATCACAGGACACTGGGACTCTGAGGAAGGGGGCTCTGGTGGCCTAGTGGTAAGGAGCTGTGCTGTAATCCCAAACACAATCGGTTCAAATCCATGAGCTGCTTCACAGGAGGGTGGGCAATTTACTGACTCTGAAAACCCGCCCAAAGGTCCGTTAGTGGGGCACTTCCGACTCAAACAGCAGACACACCACCACGTGCTGTGAGTCAGGCTCGCCGGACCCAGGGCCTCATGCCCACGGGGTGCTTCCAAGCCACCACCCAGGAAAAGCCCCAGACGGGGAGGCACACCGTGCACCCCACCACACCCGACTCGGCTCAGACGACGCACACTGAGACCTCTGAAATGATGGGATTCGGACTTAGTGGGGAGCTGAGGGTGTGAAGAAGCTGTATGAGCTGGGGGGTAGGGTGGGGTGGTGTCAGCAGACAGAGGGCCCCCCGAGATGCCATGTCCCAGTCCACAGGCCTGTGACTGGGGTCTTACAGGGCAAAGGGCATCCAGGAGGACTGAGGTGGGAGACCCGCTGGATTATCACAGGGTCCTGACCTGAATGAGGCAGGCCAGAGTCAGGGGAGCTGACCAGATGTGGGGAGGCACCATGTGTCACGGCATGTGGGTGTCACTGGCCCTGGAGGAGGAAGGGCAGCATCTGGAGTGCCCATCAGACAGCGCTGGCCTCCAGGGTGAACTTAAGGTGACCAACACCAGCTGCTTTAAGCAGCAGCTGTGGAAGCTACATCCCGAGCTGGAAAGGGCAGCGCGTCCTCGGTCCTCTCAGGTGGCCACGGCTCCGGAGACGACGTCACACCCAGGGACCCACAGCCATCTCTTCCCCACTGGCCAGGCCCCCGCTCTGCCTGCCTCCCTCAGCGGGGACACAGATAAGCAGTTCCCTTCCATAAGAGTCAGCCCTCGGACACCTTCCAGGCAGCTCTCACTTCCTGCACCGTCACCAGGAGTCGGCAGGGACCTGCCGCAGCGGTCTGAGGCCGGTGGGACGGGGACGAGAGTGGTGGCAGAGCCTGCGGGCCTTGCTGGGAAGATGGCCCGTGTTCCTGCTGCCAACGAGATTCTGACTCTGATCAACCCGTGGGCCAGCGCAGAGCTGGCCAAAGGGTGTCCCAAGTGGTCACTTTCGGTCCAGCAACTAAGTGCATGCTTGCTGCTGGCCGAGAGGTGGGCAGTTCTAACACCGTCTGCTCTGTGGGAATATGATGACGACATGATGAGGAGGGGGCTCCGTCAACACGACAGCCTTGGACACCCCCGGGGAGCTCTGCCCTGTCCTCAGGGCCCTGACCCTGTCCTGGGCGTCACAACTACTGCTCCACAACCGCTTTAGTTGGGATCCACACAGCACTTTCCCACAGTCAGCACGTGGGCTCAGGCCGCACGTCCCGGTCAGCAGCCAGCCAGACACAGACAGACAGACAAACACACACACACACACCCCACCCTGGCACCTCTTCACCCACCGCACACTCTCCTACATCTTCTCACAGACCTGACGCCCTCTCCCAGGGCCGGGGCCTCCCCCCGCATGGCACCTCTTCTCCCAGGGCCGGGGTCTCCATGCCGTCTGGGCACTGACACAGGAGTGAGGAGTGGAGGGAGGGAGAGGGGTGTGTCTGTCTGTCTTGAATACTGTGAATGAAGTATGTTACCAGTATGTTACTGAAACCTGTGAAGGCCAACAGAGGACACTATACATATTAAAAAGATGAGCTGGCAAATATTCTTTACAAACAGTAAGAAAAGTTTCCTGTTATTAAACTGGACAAATCAATTCCCAGCAACCCTCCACTGGGTTTCCAAAGCCCTCGCTCTTCATGGCAGGAGACTGCCGAGGAGTCACTGGGGGATCTCAACTGCCTTTGGGTTAACTGTGCACCCAAGTGTCTGCTCCAGCGGTTAGAGAACATTTAACAAACTGCAATAATGTATCAGAAATTTTTACCAACAGGGTGAAAAGAAAAACCTACTGACTGGGAATAAAATATGTGGCAATACAATCTCAGACAAGGTTTTTATAATAAAAGTTTACAGGACCTCCACAAGAAGACTGATAACCCAATTATAAAATGGGCAAAAGACAGGGAAGGACTTTTCACCGAGGAAGATAATTCAGATGGCCAAAAGACACATGAAGAAATGCTCAACATGGCTGGCAGTAAGAGATGCAAATCAAAACCACAGTGAGATCCCACCGCATCCCAGTAGCAGTGGCAAGTGAAACAGGACAGCAAGTAACAAATGTTGGAGAGGATGAGAAGAGACTGGAACTCTCAGTACTGCTGGTGAGACTGTAAAATGGTACAACCGCTCTGGAAGGCTGTTTGGTGTTTCCTCAAAAAGCTAAACATAGAAATTCTGTATGATCCAGCTATTCCACTGCTAGGAATATACTCCAAGAAAAAAGAACTGAGACCCAAACGGAGACTTGTACACCAGTGTTCATAGAGTTATCCACCATCAGAAGAACGTGGAAACAGCTCAAATGTTCAACCACAATCCAACGGACTGAGAACGTGCGGTACACTCCCACGATGGACTGAGAACGTGCGGTACACTCCCACGATGGACGATCGTCCAGTCCTCGTGAGCAATGATTTGGGAAATGACTACATAACTTGGGAGGGAAGGAAGAGCCTTATGCTGAGTGAACTGACTCAGTCCCACAAGGACTGTCCAAGGCCCATAAATTTTGTATAAGAACATTACTGTAGAAAGAGAACTGGTCAAACGCGTGTGAGGATCTGGGGTGGTGGAGGGAGAATAGAAGGGGGAGGATAAATTGGGCGGAAACCATAGGGTCGCACGATTTGGTGGGTGGAGGGGTAAAGGAAATGGGAAAAGATCCGGTGGGGGTCTGGAAAGACAAGCTAATGTGGGTGCAGTTCAATGGAGTCGGTAAAACATGATGAATGGGAATGATTGTATGAAACATAATGCATACACACTTTGTAAGCAAAGGAATATAGTTAAAAACAACAAAAATAAGAAGAATAAGCGCTGTAGTAACAGAATCTGCCGCCTCCTATCTCCCTGCAGGTGGGGTTGGAGTGCTGGTGTGTGGCGTCGAGTCAGAACCGACTCACAGTGGACCCTCCAGCGGGCTTTCAGAGGCTGTAAATCACATGGGAAGAGACTGCTCGGCCCTCTCCAGCACCGGGGCTGGGGGACTTGAACTGGCTGCTTCTGGGTTGGCAGCCCCTCCCCCGGCCACCAGGTGTGTCGGTGGCATGCTTTCCGATCTCACTGCAGCATGGTTTCTCGTGATAAGGTTCTCAGGGACATACATTCCTTCTGTGGAGTTTTCAGAGCCCCTGTCCCAGAACCGGAGGATGTGGACTGTAGATTTACCCAGCAGCCCTTGTGGCCCAGTGCATGGCGAGCTCAGCAGAGCAGCTGCCCACAGGTCGGTGGTTCCACCTCAGAAGCCGCTCCACAGCAGAAGCGGAAGCAGGCTCCTCCCATAGACGTAGACTGACAGCCTTGGAAAAGGCGCCTGGGAGAGGTGCCGGTGAGAGCGGAGACCAAGACCCAGGAGACACAAGGGGCCAATGCAGTGGACAGAAGAGGCCAGAAGGGCCCGGCACCCGGGCAGGCACACTCAGGCCCCTGGAGATCTGCTGTCGGGAAGGCGCTCTAGGGTGCAGCATAAAGGGCTTGGCTGCGGAGCAGTGCAAACCTAGTCTACTCCATGGCACAAGGGTGAGGCCACAGCTCTGCAGAGAGGACAGCCTCACAACCCACGGGCCAGCTCCACCTTGTCCTGGGGTGTGTGAGCTGAATGGGTTTTGGCATGTGTGGTCCCCGTGGCCGAGTTCAGAGGAGGGCCTCGAGCCGGCAGTCCCTGCCCTCCCAGCCCTGGCCCCGCACCTCCAGCTTCCGCCGGGCCTCCTCCTGCTCCTGCTTCTCCTTGGCCATCCTCTGCGCCCGCTCTGCCTCAGCCTTCCGTCGGTCCTCCTGTTCTCTCTCCTTCGCCAGGTTTTCAAAGTTGGCCCTGATGTTGCTGGTCTTGCTGTTAACTGCAGAGAAAAGACACGTGAGACCTCAGGACAGAGGCAGCGCCCTGCCTTGGGTCAGCGCCTCTGCCCTGGGACAGCATCCCTGCCTCAAGTCAGCGCTGGCCTCAGGACAGCACCCCCACCTCGAGTCAGCGTCTACTTCCAGACAGAGCCCCTTCTTCAGGGCAGCAGGGGCCTCTAACAGCAAGGGTCCACCCACCACACTCTCCTCACTGCCCTTCCTACAAGGGCCAAATCTGTGACCAGGCACAGCCTGCCACCCAAGAGCTGTCACAGCCTCTTAAATCCCAGCTCTCCCTCACAAAGGCACGACCACATCCTAAACCCCAACTAAACGACTAAGGGGGCTCTGGTGGCCCCGTAGGAAGAAGCTGCACTGCAATCCCAAAGTCAAGAGATTTGAATCCACCAGCTGCTCCACAGGAGAAGAATAGGCAATCTCCTGTACAATTTACTGCATGTGAAAACCTGCTAGGGGTCAACTCAGACTTGACAGCACACAACAACAAGGGCAGAAATCAATGTGAGGACAACACTGTCTCCAACAAGAGCTACAAACATGCGCAGCCCTGCGCCGTCTGTCCTGACATCGCAAAAAAGGGCATTTTAAGAAAGTGACGTTAACCTGCAATCACTTTCTTATTTTTAAATGTTAGTAAAATTGGCTTTGATTCCCATCTGCAAACAGCAGCAGTTAAAATGCACACAAGAAAAGCAGTACCTCGGGGCCCATGAGGATCTAGGGGTGAAGGGGTCCCACATCACCCACCTGCTTCCACAGGGACTGTCTTCTGGTAGGTGGAGGATACCTTGGAAACGTCTTCAAATGTGGACGCAGTCTAGACAAAAAAGCTCGTCAGTGAGGCTGCCCACCACGCACATTGTCCAAGGCAGGGAGGTGGGTGGTGGGCCTACGAGTCAGTGTCAGGACACAAACGCATAGACCTGGAGCCTGTGTCTGCACCTCCCCAGGGCACTGCCAGCTCTATGGACATGCCCTCTCCGGCCTCACCATCATCCCCAGGGACACCCCCACCCCTGCTCCTGGGTTTGGTAATGTGGCAAGAGTCTGGGACAACAGCATGTGAGGACATTCTCAGACAGGCGTGCTGTGCAAACTGCACCACTGTGCAGGATGTCCAGAAGGAGAGATCTGAGCACACAGCCAGGGGCTGACTCACCTCTCCACTCTCCCTGGGCCTCCATCACCTCTCTGCTCTCTCCAGGCCCTCCTGCCTCATCACCTTGTCACCTCTCCATTCTCCCAGGACCTTCCCGTTTCATCACCTCTCAGCTCTCCCTCCCCTTTCCACTCCTCCCCTCACCTCTCCTCAGGACCTCTCAGCTCCTGTCTGAGGCTAAGCACCTGGCCACCCCTTGGGCACTCACACTGTGAGCCAAGCGAAGCGGTCCCTAAAGCAAACCTCTTTGAGGTGCTTTCCACTCAACTCTTGTGGCTGCTGCGAACCCACCTACAGAGCTGCAGCCAACGCCTCACTCTCACCCCCACTCTGCAGTGTGCTGGGATGGCCTTGGCTCAGCCCTGGGAGTGACATTCACCCCTATGTCTGGTCTTGCCCTCAGCTCACCTGTCTCCTGACCCCCATTCTTCCAGAAGCACTCCTACCTGTCCTGCAAAATTGCACTCAGGCCCTGACTCCTCAGAGCCTGTCCCTGACGCTTGGCCTGACTCACGTCCCGTCCTTGCCCCAAGCCTGCTGGGATGATGCCTGGAGCCCTGGGACATGCTGGGCTCCCAGGGTGAAGGGTGTGTCTACAAGGTGGAATCTGGGCTTAATGAAGGGGGACTGTTGAGGGCCACCCTGCCTCAGGGACAAGTATAGTGGGGTCGGAGCCCTCACACCTCTGGCTGAACCGAATGGATATGGGAAGTGCCCCCTGCCTGTGTCTGCATGCGTCCACACGTCACTATGATGCAGGCTGGAGAAAGCATCACCTAACAGTCTGTGGTGGGACCATGGCCGCTGACCCCAACCAGGGCTGAAAGTCTCAGAGCTGACTCGAGGGAAGGGGTTCCTCTCACAGGCTCAAGGCTGTCCAGCAAAGCTGCTCCCACAGTGGACACACTCATTCCCCTACTGTTCAGCACCACAACCAGTGGCCACGTGCAGCTCCCAGGTTCAACCAACATGCCTAGAGTCCCCAAGGCACTGACTTCCCATCTGACTTGTCGTTTTATCAGACAGCCACATGCCGGGTGGTCCTGGCTCTGAGCTCTATTCTGATGGAGGGGCCTGGAGGGCCGGCAGAGCCCAACCTAGTCTGGACTTCCCATAGAAGGATCTGGAGGCCACCAGAACACAAGCCTGTCTGGACTCTGGGTTTCTGAGCTGTACACTGGGACAGACAAGGATGGACAGTGCTACAAGTACAACCCACACCACACCCTATCAAGGGACGTGGAGGGCCAGCAGAGGCTAGGCCTGTGTGGACTTCCCATCAAGGGGTCGAGGGGTCAGGGGAGACACCAAAGGCTGGGCTTGTCTGGACTCTGCTTTTCAGCTGTCCCCTTGTCGGGGACAGACAGGAATGGGCAGTTCTGCAAGGACAACCCACACCCAAGCACACCACCACCTACATGGCTCCAAGTCACTGCACCCCTCCACCAGTGCCCGAGACTGCCAAATCTTTACAGTAGAGTCTGCCTATCTCCCTCTCACAGAGCGGCCGGTGGGCTCGTTAGGGCGTGCATCACAGAAACCACCACGCCACCAGGGCTTCTGCAACTAGGACCCTCGCTCACTGCCATCCAGTCAGAGCTCACGGCTGACACGTCACTGAGTTCCAAAGGCTGGAAATGGCATGAGAAGAGATGGCATCCCAAGAAGCTGGTGGGTTCAAATCCCCAGAGGGCAGCCTTTGGGTCAGCAGCACATCTCCTGGACTACCCTACAAGATGGCCCACGACAAGTGGGTGGACAATGGCGGGGCATGGCCTGGCACCTGGAAAGCACAGCTCAGACTCCAGCTGGTGCTGCAGTGGGAACAGGGGTGCCGCTGCAATGTGCACTTGTACCCCTGACGAACCCTCCTACTGATGGCCCAGGTCCTCGCCACGTCACCAATTAGCCCAGCAGGGATGCCGGAGAAGGCCTGGTGGCCCCTTGTCAAGAATGGCCACTGCATGCCCGACGGAGCCCTTCACGACAGGCTATAACGCGCACAAGGACACACGAGAGGAGCAGGGTCCTCTGTCCGACCCACACCCGCTGCAGCGAGCAGGGAGGGCGCCTGGAATGGGCACTGCGGGGAGAAGGGAGCAGAGCACCCTCCCACTGAGGGGCTGCACAGTCCCGGGGCCACAGGACGTACAGACATCTCTGAGGGGACAAGTGCCCCGCTCTCTGGATTTGCACATCAACAGAGAAGAAATAAAACGTGTGGGGCCCAGCCGTTCTCTGACGAGGCGCCCCGAGCTGTGGCCCCTGCTTAGCGGCAGGGCCCCTGGGCCGACCGGCGACACTCACCTTGTCCATGCGGTCCTTCTGCACCCCGTATTTCCCACCGAAGCCTTTGGAGTAGTCTGGAAAGGGCACGAGAGGCTTGTTTCAGGTGAAGGTCATGCTGAGTGCTGACCACAGAGGCATGCAACGGGGTGGGCGGGAGAGGACGGCGGGGTGGCCAGCCCGGGGGCCCCGGCTCTACCGTGGTGTGAGGACTGTGGTGTGGGGCCCGGGCAGGGAGAGGCGGGAGGGGAGCATGCTATCTGCATTCCCGGGGACAGGGACAGTGGGGTCTGGGGACGTGCACAGCGCTCCGGGGGACAGCACAGACTTCACACCCAGCGCCTCGTGCCCATGCGCCGTCCTAGCGAGCACCTGGCCGAGGCACGGCTGCAGCCTTTCCTCTTTCTCAAGAAAACAAATGCCACGTGGGAGTTCTGGCAGCCAAACACGGACCACGTCAAAATCACGCCGTGCACGGTCACGGCCTCGCCAGCCCACGCCCACTGCATGCGACGTGCGGGCACTGCCGGGGAGGCCCGCGGCTGAGTCGATGCTGACTCACAGCACAACCCGACGGGCATGGCTCCCAGGGCCGCGTGGCTGCCATCTTCAGGGGAGCACACTGCCAGGCCTTTCTCCCTGGGCGCCGCTGGCAGACCTCACGCCCGGTCCCAGCACCTGGACACAGCCCGGGACTGAAGGCCACAACCTGCATGAGCCTGTAGTCAACAGCCAAGCGCCTGGGCCAGCACCAGGGGACAGAGGCTGGGTCAGGCCTACGTCCCGCTCTGTCCAGGTTCTAGTGACAAAGGCTGAAGGGGACACCAGTCGAAGAAGAGGTGAGCCTGCCATTCCAACTCCCAGCACGTACACAAAGCCTCTTTTTCAGCTTTGTACACAAAATGTTTGGGATCTGGGTGAATACAGTGTCATCAAAAACAAACAAACAACAGACAACAAAAGCCTTCCTGCCCTGGCCAAAACAAAAGAGACCGAGAGACAGAGGGACACAAAACCACAGTTGACACGCCTGCCTCAGGCCCTCACTGGCCAGTCGGGCTTCACCAGGGCCTTCTGTGTGGTGAGGGCGGGGACACTGCCACTCAGCCAACCGAGGAGAAAACCCTGAAGACCAAACCCACTACTGCAGTGGGGCCCAACTCAGACTCTGCTCAAGTGTCCAAGGCTGTGAATTTTGATTGAGGAGAGAGCCCATCTTTCTCCCCAGGAGTGCTTGGCACATTTGAACTACTGAACTTTTGGTTATCAGTGTGTGTTACACACGAGGCCTCCATATCCAGAGAGGACAACACAAAATCGGCCAGTGTGGGACCGCACTGGGAGACCAGACACTGGGTCCAGCACCTGGACTTGCTGGAGGACCCGGGTGTTGGGGGACAGGGGTCTGGGGCCCAGAGATAGTGCCACGATCTGCGGTCCTTTAAAAACATGAATGGTGGGGTGCGCACCCCGCTACCCTGCTCAGCATGGGGTGAGCATGGTGACCCATGAGGGCACTGGGCAGCACACGGGCCTGAAGTCTGTGCTGCCGGCGGCCACGCTGGGGACAGGGGCTGGTGTGCGACTGTGCCTTGCTGGGACTCGTGCTTGGCCAGTTTCTCCTTGTAATCAAACCCCACAGCGGACGAGTCCTGCCTCTCGGACTGAACACCAAATTTGCCTCCGAAACCGGCCTTATAGTCTGGGCGTCCACAGGTGGCAGGTAGAGAGAAGCACCGGGGAAGAGACATGGATTTAGTGGTGGAAGTGCGCAGACTTGCAGACGTGCTGACCCGCGCTGTGTAGGGGGCCTCGGCCAGCTCCACGCTCGGGGCTCACAGGTGGAGGGCAGGCCAGGTGTGAGAAGAGAAGCCTGCCCTCCCTCAGGAGGGGTGGCTCCGAGGCTGGCACGGATGGGGTCCCACCCAGCCCGCAGACAGGAGCCCACCCCACCACCCACTTCTCTGCCGGGAGGACGGTGGCACCAGACCGTGCCCAGGTGCAGGTCTCTGAAAGACCAGTCCCAACCTCCTCGTCCTTAAGTACTTTTTCCTCCCCTCAGTCCACTCTGTCCAGCACAAGGTCCCATTTCGTGGGGAGGAAGCACTTGTGCATAGAAAAGTGGGGTGTCCCTCAGCAGCACGACTTCAGAGCAAGGACTGCAGCTGCAGACACATCCCACACACTGCCCCTCCCTGCCAACGTGGGGTGGGGACCCCGCACAAACTGGGTCCTGTCTATGATTCCTGAAGACTGTACTCACTGCTGTCTATGACACACGGGAACCCTACACCTACGGGCTCCTGTGTGTCAGGAAGACCCAGAACCCCACACACACTACCCGTCTAACCTGGGGACCCTGCACACACCACCCCTTCCTCCCTCACTCCCTGCGAGAGATTTTGGCATGTATGTGTGCGTGTGGACCCTGCAGAGACTGGGGCGTGTGTGTGTGTGTGTGTGTGTGTGTGTGTGTGTGTGTGTGTGTGTGTTTGAGATTGATTCCCCGCAAGTGTGTGTGAGAGATATTCCGTGTGTGTATGTGTGTGCACGTGAGACTCCCAGGGACCCCGCGCGCACGCGCGCGCGCACACACACACACACACACACACACACACACACACACACTGCCGCTGCCTGTCAGTGATTCCCCGGGGACTCTGCACACACTGCTCCTCTTTGTCTGTCCATCTATGAGCCCCGGATGTGTAAAAGCCCGTGAATTTTAACACTAAGAATGTTGTTCAGACCTATGGTGGCCCAGGGCACATCTAACAGAGAGGGGACAGACAGATACACAGAAAACACAGCACTGGACAGCTTAAACCTGAAAGGAAAGAAGAACGAGTTTTGGGGCACTGGGAAGTGAGTTTCAGGGCGCTGGAAGGCGCAGGTGGAGTGGGAGTACCTTTCTGGGACTCGTGCAGCTGCACCTTCTCCTGGTGATCCCAGCCAAGGGCACATCTGTCTTGTCTGTCTGTCTGCACACCAAATTTTCCTCCAAACCCTTTCACATAGTCTACACATGCAACGAGAGGCCACAGCAGGTGTTAACAGCCAGCAGGGAGAGGAAGGCAGGTCTGTAACACAGTCAGGCATACACGCCGGGCACAGTGGCCCTGTCTCTGCAGCCCCACGGACACCGCCCGGTAACATCCACTGAGGGTCTCCTCGGGCGTGACCTCAGGCCCAGTCCTGGGCAGACAGAAGCACGGACACATGCGCCACACAGCACCACACACCACTGCAGACACACACGTGCAAAGGGGCCAGACGGCAGCTCAAAAACCCTACATGGGTCAGGTCTGGACCTCCAAACATCCGACAGTGGGGGCAGGACTGGCTCTTCTGTGTGGACCTCCGCTCACTCGCAGAGCTGTTCACTAGGAAGGCCTGGGGGTGAGCCTGCATCCCCCACCCCACCTGTCTATCAGGGTAGGCGCCGCTACCGTGGGAAGAACAGAGGAAAGTGGAGACACCTTTCTGGGACTCGTGCTTCTCCGTTTTGCCTTGGTACTCGAAGCCAACAGCACTCTTGTCCACTTTGTCCTTGTCAATCCCGTATTTGCCACCAAAGCCTTTGGAGTAATCTGCAAACAAGAAACAAGACAGTTCACCTGCAGCAACAGGCCAGCAGATTCCGCGGAACCGAGACTCAGGGGCGGAGGGCCACAGCAAGGACCGAGCCATGGGAAGCAGAGAGGTGCCCCTTAATGACAGTGGTCAGATTCAGTGGTGGCCTCCCTTGGCGTGTCTGAGACCGGCAGTCCCCAGCAGGCCCCCACAGGCCCCTCTGCTCCATGACCGAGAAGGTCAGTGTGCTGGGAAGATGTCCAAGAAACAAGGTAAAGAGCAAAGCAGCTCCGAGACACATCAGTTCTACTCAAAGCTGCGACACTCGAGATGCTGTTTTACACCAGAGTGTGTTACTGGGACACCCTTCACGACTGGCCTGGAAAGGGGCGCAGGGGCGGACCCAAGCCCCTCAGCACAGCACAGGCCAGGATCCCCAAGGAATGCTGAACCCAGAGACGCTGAAGGAAACGAGGACTGTCCTCCAGAATGGATAGAGGGGGCCTTCCCTGAAGTCAGCACCCTGAATTAGGACTGCTGGTCTCCTTAAGGGCGAGACCCAAACCGCCTTGCCTCGGAGCCCACAGCCAAGCCTCCTCCTGGGACAGCTTCCATCCCAGCTATATATCCTCCCCGCTCCACGCAGCACCCCTCCGCTTTTCAGAGCCTCCTGCCGATGCCACAGGGCAGGTGCCAGCTGACCAGCATCAGCCCTGGGACCTGTGGCTGCACCTTGAGGAGCTGTTTCCTGGGTTCTCCTTGAAGAGAAACGTACTGCCTCCCGACTTAGGAGACTGCTGTGTCCGGCTGGGGCTCCAGCAGGTTGAGGCGGTAGGTGCACGGTGGAGAGGACATCCCCTCCCTTCTCCTGCAGAGCTGCTGGTCGACTCAAACTATGCAAACCATGAAGCCACTAGAGCCTTTCTTCACGATAACAGGAAAGAGAGACGGCGGGCAGTGCGGCTGGCCGGGACTCAGATGCTTCTGGAAAGCTAGCCACTACACCCCGAGGGCGGTCCTCCACTCTGACACAGCTGGCCTGTCAGTGGTCAGTCGACTGGCCATTCAGACGGCAACGGGCCTTTTGGTCACCACTACTCTGTGAGCCAACAATTCCATTTCTAGAAGTTCATTCTCTGAGTAACACCGTCCATGTAAAGTACAGTCACTGTAGCTACCTCTCCAAGTGAAAGCCTGGATGCACTCGGGGACGCAGCTGAGTAAGCTACAGGGCTCCACGCAACCAGAGCTAAGGTGTCATCTCAAACAGAACAAGCACCCTGCACTCAGGTCGCAAGCACAGCAAACGCTGTTTGAAAATAAAAATCAGGGACAGGGTAACCTAACTTGTGGGGTGTAGGGAGCCCGTCCAGACTGTTTCTGTTTAATGCCAGGGAAGAAGCGGGAAAGGACCTCGCTTCTGCCAGGGGAGGAGGAAGACCAACCCGGTGGCCAGGCCCGCCCGCTGTGCCCGCAGTGGCCAGCCGGGACCACGTACCTTTCTGGGACTCGTGCTTCTCCGTCTTGCCCTGGTAGTCGAAGCCCACGGCACTCTTGTCCACACGGTCCGCCTGCACGCCGTACTTGCCGCCGAAGCCGCTCGAGTAGTCTGGGAGACACATGGCTGGGGTGAGTGACCGGCCACTCAGTGCTGGGGATGCTTATACAAAGGGGCCAGCCTGCCAGGCGCGCGGGTCAAGGCGGACTCGGACACTGGACGGGCCAGGCGGAGCTGCCGGTTCTCCGAAGCCGCCAACTTTTTTATATATATACTGGTTTGCTTACTAAGTTCGTACACATTGTATTTCATACAATATTTCCCATTCATTATGCTCTCTAAAATTAATCACTGAACTATGCCCACCATTACCCTGTCTTTCCAGAACCCCACCAGATCTTTCCTGTTTCCTTTAACCACCTCTCCCTCCACCCTCCAAACTGTGTGACGCTATCTTTTCCCCCTGCCATGCCCACCCCTCGGCTCCCACCACTCTCCCCTCCATGGACCCTCATACATGTTTTACTAGTTATCTATTTCTACAATAATGGTCATATGCAGTATTTTTTCCTATGAGACTGCATTAACTCACTGAGCCTAAGGCTCTCCGGTTCCTCCTAAGCCAATTTTAGAAACTGTTGCTCCCGCATACTGCGTGAATGTGCCACAGTTTCTCAAGCCATTCGATTGGTTGGACATCTGGGCTGTTTCTATGTTCTTGTGATTGTGAATAATGCTGCTATAAACATTAGTGTTCAAATCTCCGTTCATGTCTTAGTTCTAAGTTTCTCAGGGTATATTCCTTGCAGTGGGACAACTGGGACATATGGAATTTCTATGTTAAGCTTTTCTGAAAAAAACATCAAAACTCCCTCCCCAGTGGCTGTACCATTTTACAATCCTACTAACAGCGTATGAGAGTTCATCTCTCTAAATCCTGCCCAACATTTATTGCTTGCTGTCCTGTTAAAACTTTGCCACTGCTACTGGCGTGAGATGGTATCTCACTGTGGTTTTGATTTGCATCTCTCTTACTGCCAGTGATTTTGAGCATTTCATCATGTGTCTGTTGGCCAACTGAATGTCTTCCTCCGTGAAAAGTCTTTCCATGTCTGTGCCCATTTTGTAATCAGGTTATCGATCTTCTTGTGAAGGTCCTGCAGGATTCTGTAAACTTTTGTTATGTGACCCTTGTCTGAGATAGTATGGCCAAATCCTTTTCCCCAGTCCACAAGTTTTCTTTTCACCCTGCTGGAAAAAGTTTTTGATGCGCCCAGGGATTCAATCTTTAGAAGGCCTTATGCATCAAGTTTATCATCTCTTGGTTGTATATTTCTGGCTGTATTTATCAGCCTTTTTATACCACTCGCTATACCTTCTAAGCTTGGTCCCACTTTGTCTCTTACGATTGCTATGGTTTGGGGCTTTACCTCTCACTCTCTGATCCATCTTGAGTTGATTTTTGTGCCTGGTGAGAGGTGTGGATCCTGCTTCCACCTGCCTGGTCTATTCTTCCAGAGCACATGCTCCAGGAGCTGTGGTGGCCCACGGGCAGGTCTACCTGAACCCAAAGGCCACGACTCTCTGGTTTCTCAAAAGGACGATGGGCAATCTCCTCCTGTGCCATGTCCAGCTCGGAAACAGGACCAAGAGTTCTGTCTCAGTGGCAGGAAGTTTGAGTTCTTCCTCTGAACGGCTATGGATCTGATCCGTTAGAGGGCAGTTCTTGGCGTGAGAGAAATGCAGCAGCCAAGGACTTTAACAACGAGCTGCTCCTAACTGGTGTGGCCGTCGTGGGTTATCAGAAACTATCACCATTAATGAAACTGAAGTGGGTAGACACTCACCACTGCTGAATTGGACTGGCTTAAAAAAAAAGGAAAAAGAAAAATAGCTGCTCGCACTCAGGTCAGAGTGCAGGGAAAGCCAGAGTGAAAGCGCTCCACAGAGAAGGTCCTAAGCTCCCGAGATGAACGAGCTGAGCCCCACGCCCCCTAAGTGAGGCTCACCGCCCCACAGACTCAGTGAGACAAGCACAGCAGAACTGCAAGGGGCCCGGAGGGTGCTACAGACCAGCAGAACTAAGCCAAGAGGAACTGCCCCAGAGCAGGCGCCACGAGGGGGACTGTGCGGGATGCAAACAGCACTTCACTCCAAGGTTCCCATCTTAAAGGACAATGTTGCTTCCTGCTGATATTTCCAGAGGGAGAAGCTTCCCTGTGGCCGTGTGTGTGTGTAGCAGCACCTGTCAGAGGTAGTGGGTGTCTCCTGCATGCAATTTAATGAGCATCAAAGAACTTCAGATCAACCTGACCTGGCAGTGGGGCTCCCGGGCAGACAAGCCTCCCCGGGCAGGACCTGGACTCAATGAGGGGGGGTCCCCAGCAGACAAGCCTCTCCAGGCGAGGCCAGGACTCAATGGGGGGGGGGCTCCCCAGCAGACAAGTCTCCCCTGGAGGGGTGTACACAGTGTGCAGCAGCATCAAGCTGGGCCGCAGGCCCTGTCCGTGACTCTGGTGCCTTCCACAACTTACCTTTTTGCGAGGCGTGCTTCTCAGTTTTACCCTGGTACTCAAAGCCCACAGCCGACTGAAGGAAAAGAAGACAAGGCAACGACTTAGTTTCCAAACACCTCCAAAGCCATTGCTGATTCCACAGCACGAGAGAAAGGTTTTAAAACAAACCAACTTATTTCTGACCTTTGAGTTCCTAAGTCAAATGCACATCCAATCAGCATCACAAGATGTGAGCTCCAGGGCCATGCAGCAGGACACACTGTAATGTAGGGTCCGCCAACCCCGTTCCCGACTCAACACAGAACGACTCCCTACTGCCCACACCTCCATACCCGACTGTCACATGAGTTCCCCAAGCATGATCTCAACACCAGGAACAAGAATGGTTGTGGCTTCCTCAGTCGACTCCCAGGCCATGCCCAGGGTGGGCACCGAGCACACGTGCCGGCTTTATGAGGTTCCCCATCACCTCTTCTACAGAGTGCTGGTCAACAGCCCAGCCCTCAAAGTATATATGACAGCCCCGAGCCAGAGTGTCACGGACTAGAAGGAATGACACAGACATGGTGCACTGCCAGGGTGGATCTGTGTTCTGCCTGTGTCCCTCACGGGTCAGTGACAATGGGCACGGCCAGGTGGACCTGTGTCCATCCTGTGTCCCTCACGGGTCAGTGACACACAGCGGGACCCTGGGCACACCAGGCAGACCTGCGTCCAGCCTGTGTCCCTCACGGGTCAGTGACAATGGGCACGGCCAGGTGGACCTGTGTCCATCCTGTGTCCCTCACGGGTCAGTGACACACAGTGGGACCCTGGGCACGGCCAGGCGGACCTGCGTCCTGTGTCACTCACTGAACCAAGCAGCAGTCATCAGTGGCACGCCAGAGAGTACACAAGATTCCTAGTTGGTAGCACACACCAGGACTCTGGGCAGTGCCAGGAGTGGACCTGTGTCCCAGCTAGTCACCACCACACTGGGGATAAATGAGGGGACAGGTCTCGCCTGAACTAGCTTGACTAGGTGAAGGCTGGCAGGTACTAGGGTTCCTCAGGGGACAGCTATCCTGGATGTTTGGTGAACAGAGGACTGCAGGGACCTGGGAGCAGACAGCGAGTGGCTGCTCCAGGCCTGGTTCTCACGCCCTCAAGCCCACCGCCACCCCGTCCACGCACAGAGCGCTGCAGACAGCTGACGGCCCCTCTCGCCTCCACGTGTCTATCTCTCTAGAAGCAAACTGTCCCACTGGCCTCCTACGGAGTGGCTACTGGGTTCACTACTGGTCACGTGATGAACCTCTGTGCCACCAGGGCTACCCCACGTCGTCACCCTGTCAGGAACCACGGGCACCTCACGAGTGTGCCTGCCCACCACCACCTGCAGCCACTGACAAGTCAGCAGCATCTCTTTGGGGCACATCGAGGTTAGGAACACTCAGCTCTGGAGGGCGCACCACTCCATGTTCCCCCAAACCCTCCAGTCGTCCACTCACCTGGTCCACTCTGTCCACCTGAACACCGAATTTGCCTCCAAAGCCCCGGACGGAGTCGACCTGGGAGCAGTGCTTAGAGAGCGTGGACTGGTACTCATGGCCGACAGCTGACTGAAGAGGAAGCGAAGCAAGTGTTACACATGAACGTCACTACCTCCCCAACTGTCCAGTGCAGGGGGCGAGGGACGTCTACACCTTCCGTGGACACAGGTGCGTCTCGCTGAGCACACGGGCCATGACAATTGTGGGGTTCAGACTTGGGCAGAAACACAAGCTGTTTTGTCAGCACCTTGGCTGCAGGGCCCCCAGGTCCCCCAAGTTCTGGGGCTCCCTGACAGAGTGGGAGAAGGCAGAGCTTCAGCCAGCCCGGTCCACACACACCACGCGTGAAGCCCCTGGACGCCAGAGTGCCATCATACCAGCCCCAGGCAGAGGTCCTAGTGCACGCATTTGGCCTGCACAGAGCTCCTGGCCAGGCCACGTCACCCTACTGTAACGCGTCCCACGACGCGGAGGCCGTGTCAGCCGCACGGTGCGCCCCGAGCTGTTAGGGGACTGCTCTGTCACTTCATTACTCTGGGTTTGGTTCTTGAATATGTGCATCGTGGTTGGCTGGATTCATGTGTCCAGGGCACATTTTGGGTGCAAAGTATAGACCCAGACTCAGCATCAACCAAGCAGGTCCGCTGTGGCCAGCCACTTGTGAGACAAGCACGTAGTCCCAGTGCCACCAATGTCCCCGGCAAACACTCGGTGCCATCAGCTTTATGGGGCCTCTGGCTTCCCTTCCCGTTCAGCAGAGCTGCCGTGTGACAGAGACCCCCATGGTCCCCAACAGCTGATCCACAGTCTCCACTCGGCCTCCCCTGCTCACCTGCCCACTTCTCGTCCTCGGGCCCCTCCAGGGCCAGGCCGCCACAGCTCCCTTCGGAGAGGGTGTGGCCCACAGTGACCGTGAGGACAGGGACCTTGGGAAGGCCTGCAGCACCAGTGCATCTGCTTTCTTCAGGACTCCACTACGTATGTCCACTAAGGGGGTCCCCTCGCCCCGCAGTGTCCTTCAGCCCACACTCGGACCTTCAGGGAACCGCTGGGTATGGGATGTAAACACAGCAGCAGTCTCTTCTGAGCCGGCAGGAGCCTGAGGGTACCAGGTCTTCCCGCAGCCCAGCAGAAAGAGCATTCACCCACCACGCCAACGGTCACTCTCCCTCCTTACGCTGGCCGGACTGTCACTCGGCCTACCCCCTCCCCACTGATGCATGTCAATTCAAGGTCTGAGACCTCAGGGAGAAACCAGCGGCCTCAGCCACCAGTTTCCCCAAAGACAAGCCCTTGGGGTACCCCAAACACCCCAAGCCACACCAAAAGTCAGAGGTGCCATCAAGAGAGCCTTCTTTGGTGCAACTACTATGGAAGGTGGTCTGGCACTTTCTCAAAAAGTCGGAAATTTATACCATTTGACCCAGCAATTCCACTACGAGGAATATACCCTAAAGAAACCAGAGCTGCCACGCAGATGTGTGTGCACTAATACCCACGGCTGCATTATTCACAACAGCAAAGAGATGGAAGCAAAGTGCCCATCAACAAACGAACGGACAGAAAAACCACGGTACGTCCACGCAACGGGACACTATGTAGCACTGAAAAACAAGGAACTTGTTCAACACTACACAACGTGGGTGATTTGGAGGATATTAAGCTGAGTGAAAGATCTCAGTCACAAAAGGACAAATATTGCAAACACTTATTAAACAGAACTGACATGGATACTGGGGAGGAACGAAAAAAAGGGATGAATAATGAATAGTGCATTGGAACAGAGAAAGGAAAGAACGATTTAAAAAGAATGTATGATTAGGCATTACTTGCATAACAACAGTCTAGAATAAGAGGTGCATAGCAAAGTGGGCTGGGGGTGGGGGGGAAGTGGGAAGAGAGGAAATTGTAAAACAATGAATTTATTTTTTTAAAGTGAACTGGGGAGGGGGTAAGGAGGAAAATGTACAACAACGAATTGATGAAAATCCAACTTTTCTGTAAACTTTTGTTAAACTCACACACACACACACACACACACACACAACTAAGATGCACCAGGGGGTGAGGAGGTGGGAAGAGAACCTTCTTCTATATAAGCCCATGAAAACGGTTTGAGAGACCCCTCCTACGAAGACAGCACTGAAAGTGAAGAAGGAAGCCCCTGCCCCTCCCAAAACAAAGGCATTAAAGTCCAAGGAGGCCGCCTGAAGGGCGTCCACAGCCTCAAGATCCACACGTCACCCACCTTCCGGCGGCCTAAGGGACTGAGACTCCGACGGCAGCCCAAATGCCCCCAGAGAGCGTCCCCAGGAGAAACAAGCTTGACCGCTACGCCATCATCAAGCTTCCCCGACCACGGAGTCAGCCATGAAGTAGAGAGATGGAAACAACACACTGTGCTCACTGTGGAGGTCAAGGCCAACACGCACCAAATCAAACAAGCTTTACAGGAGCTCAGTGACACTGACATGGCCAAGGTCAACACCCTGATCAGGCCTGATGGAGAGGAGGAGGCCTGGGTTCCACTCACTCCTGACTATGAAGCTTTGGGTGTTGCCAATAAATTTGGGATTATCTCAACTGAGTCCACCTGACTAATCTAAATACAATTTTTTCTCACGAAACAAAAAAGAGAATCTTCTTCCAAAGACCCAGTTAGGGGCAGCATGGCAACCAGCCAGCTGTCTGATGAGGACGCTTTATCCTGGAGACTGCCTCTAGTGACAGTGACAAGATCCATCTATCACCGTAAGACCAGAGCAGGGACCCCGAGCCTCAAACCGAGACCCACTGCTGAGAGTAGCCACACTCCCTGAGAAGAAGGGGTGCCAGCTCCCAGCGTCCACAAGAGGCCCCTCCACCCTCCTGCCTCGCCCGGCCCACCGTGTCACTGCCGTCTCTATCACACAGTCAGTTGTTAACACAGCCAGTGTGAGCTCAAAGTCACCCTGACACGGAGCAGGACCATCTCGGGTTCCCAGGCAGTGACGGTGCCGGGTGCAGGCCACCAGGTTTTCTTTCTCAGAGTAGCCAGTGGGCTCCACTCGACAAGCCTTCGGTCAGCTGCCAAGTGCTTACTCACTGCACCACCAACATACACAACACACTCTGCAGCAGGGGGATGCTGGAGGTGGGGGAGCACCTCAGGGGGCGGCCAGGTCCTCACTGGGCAGCAACCTGTCTGCACCCCATCTCTGCTCCCTGAGCGTGAGGACATGGTCGGGGTGTCCCCAAACCTGCTGGCACTTGTCCCTGCCCTTAGCTGGGTAGATGGGAAGTGAGGCGCCCTTGGCCCTCTGCACCCTGCCCTGCTCCCTGGGAGTGTGGACACGGGGGGGTGTCTCATCTCTTCTGTACCCCACCTCTGCGGCTTGGGAGTATGGGTGGTATGTGAGTACCCCCAGGCTCTTACACTCTACCTCTGTCCTTTAGAGTACAGACATGGTTGGGGTACCTCCACTTCCTCTGAACCCCACTGCTCCACAAGGGACTGAACATGACTGGGTTGCTCAGCAGGCGCTGTGCACCCCATCTCAGCTCCCGGGGATGTGGATGTTGTGGGGCTCTCATCTCTTCTGTACCCCACCTCTGCTCCGTGAGGACGTGGCTGGGATGTGGGTACCCCTCCACTGACACAGCACTGGGACGGCAGCATCTCTGTCCAGCTCAGATGTCCCATCTGATCCGCGCCCACACCAGGGTCGGGTGTGGAATTACAAATGGGAACTCGATCCTGGCAGGGCATCCACTTCCATGCCCTGAACCAAGCCCACACCTACCGAGACCAGTCAGCAGCTCACAGCTCCAACAAGAGTGTCCAACGCAAGGACGCTCGAGCGTGCAGTCCATCTCCTCTAACTGCCCTCAACGGGTGGCCAGAACTAGTCCTCCAAAGCTAACCTTCCTGGACCTGAGAGAGCCGACAGTGCTGCCTGGACACACGGATGGCCGGAGATGGCTCCCGTTGGCATCTCCAGAGAAGCAGGGATCCCACGGGAACAAGCCCAGGCTCGCTCGCACGTGCTCACGGGCACAAGCAGACTGTCAGAACTGACCCCCACTGCCTGCTAGACACTGGAGGGAGGCCAGCTCTCCTTCGGGGGCGTCAGTACTGACAGGTGGGTTGGGTCCAGAGGGTCTACATGGGAAGTGGTTGGGGTGAGCACATCTGCAGTCTTGGTGTTTCCTGGAAGTGTGTCCTGGGCACAGAGCTGGCACCAGCTGCCCATCCTCCCCTGGCCCCCCCGCACCCCAACCCCAGTGTTTGCCTTCCAAGAGCGTCCCCACTGATGGAAGCACAGTCAGCTAAGGGGCCAACTCTGGCCAGTTAGGCCAGAGCGCAGACTCCGAAAGGTCGCAAGGCCAGCACGGCGCCAGCCACTCACCTTGTCCATCCGGTCCTGCTCCACGCCGAACTTCCCTCCGTAGCCATGCGAGGCTTTGGGTCCCGTCTCCAGCTCCTTCTCCTTGAGGCTCTGGTGCTCCTGAGACACGTTCTCTCGCAGCTTGTGAATGCTGAGGGGAGAGCAGGTCGGCTGGGCAGGATGGCCCTGTGCAGCCTCACCACCGCGGGCAGGGTGCAGCCTGCCACACCCCGTCCTTCCATGTCCCCAGAGGCAGGGCTCTGTCCCCACATGTGCAATGAAGAACACACCGAAACCCGGCTTCAGACTGCACATCCTCAACGCCCCCTGCTCAGAAAACAGACGCAGTCTTCCCTGGAGACAAGGGCAGGGAGCCTTCCTCTCCACCCCCAGGTACGGGGTCTCAGTGCCAACCGAGTGCAGAAAGCTGGCGTGCAGCCTCAGCCAGAGACAGGATGACATGGCCGACCCCTGACCTAGGCCACCCAAGGCCACCAGTGTCCACTCAGACTGAAGTGCTCCAGCCGGGCCAGCCTGGAGGCAGAGCGGGCAGGTGCTCGGCCCACAGCCGCTCCAAGCAGGCACAGGGCTGTCGGCAGGTTCCCAGCCACAGCACGTCCACCTCCGCTGAGGGAAGGTCCCTGGCCTCCCACACTGCACACACCACTCGGACAACAGCACGCTCGCTCCCCGGCCGGCCGTCAATGCGGTGCTGACTGCAGACTTCCTCGGCACGCCAGGGCACACTTCACACACTGCAGCCTGGAGTGAGCACGGCTTTACATGCGCGGGGGGAGCAAAGAGCTCTCGTCACCAGCTTTGTCACGGGCTGTTCCTAGGTGGCAGCCTGGTACCACCCCACAACGGCAGAGGCTGGGAGGCCTGCATTTGAACATCAGCCCCGGGGCACGGTCTCTGCAGCCCAGGTGAAGCCCCCCATGTACGGGGCTGGGAGATGTGCAGATCACCAACACCAGTGGACAAAGGAAGGAGGTGCAGGGAGACCACCTGCCCCTCAGAGCAGGAGACGAGCACTGTCCTGGGCGCCGGGAAGGACCACAGACGGAGAACTTCTGTCAGAGTTCTCATCAACCAGAGGCTGTCAGCCTGCTGACCGTGGGGTCATCCCGGGTCTGCTCTGACACCTCAGTCCTCCAGCCCTTCCCAGCCTCAAGCTGCCTGTGAGGGAGGCTGGAGGGGCAGTGCTGCTGCCCGAACACGGCACAGCCAGCAAAGAACAACTAGTTTTGTGCAGACTCTGCGGGAGGGAAGATAAGCTGGCCACACCACCAAAGCCGAAAGCCGCCTGGTCACGAGGACACGTCACAGTCAGCGTGGGGGCGTCAATGCTGACCCCGGCAGAGCCTGAGATAGAAGTCCGGGCCACTGAGCATCCAGAACCTTCCGTCCTGACAAAGAACAGCGCGAGGGCGGGCACGGGCGGGGCGCCAGGTCAGGAACAGCGCCGCACCCCCATTCGGGCCTTTTCAGAGGAAAACAACGCTTCGGTTTCAGCTCACAGTAGCCGGCTGTCAAATCCTGCAGTGCAGTCATTTCCAGACAATAAAATCAAAGGGGGCGGGGTTTAGGCTGAAGCTCTTCAAAAACAGCTCGTGTTTCAGGAACCTCCCGCGTGTAGCATGGAGCCGTGGGGAACGTTCCGATGCAACCCAGAGCATTCCAAAGTAGACCTTCTAGGATGATGCACGGAACCAGAACCCAGACGGTGAAGAACGCGACCACAGATGGACAAGCAGTCCATATGTTCAGCATGAGCACATGTACAGACACGTGTGAACGTGCATACATGTGCAGACAGGTACACATGTAGTCAAGAGCCCTGGCGGGGCATTAGGCAAGCGCTCAGCTGTGAACCGGAAGGTCGGGTTTTGAACCCACCAAACAGCTCAGAAGGGTAAAGACCTGGTGGTCTGCTCTGCACAGGCAACAGCCGAGGACGCTGGAGGCAGGTCTACTGTCACCGAGCATGGGGGACCACGGTGGGTGACAGCACCCACCACTATTACACACACCCCCCACCACCACACGAGGTCATGCCGGCATCAACCTCACAGCAGCCAAGCACCCGTGTCTGTGCACACATCATCTACTGTACAAACAGGTATGTACGTACATACACACACACACATGAATGATTATGTCTATCTCCACGTACGGGAGCTCTGGTGGCTCAATGGAAAGGAACCGCACCGCCAACGCAAAGACATGTGGTTCGAATCCATTAGGTGCCCTATGGGGGAAAGATGGGTAATCAACTTCCCTGCAGCCCTGACAACCCGCTGGAGGGCCAGCTACGAGTCGGTTTGGACTTGACAGTAAACAACACCACCCACACACTCCATGTCAACTCTCACCTGCTGTGGAACAAGTGTGTAAGGGCATCTGTGTGGACACTAATGTGCGCTGTTAGGTGCTGTCAAGTCAACTCTATTAACTCCTATCAACCCCAGGAACAAGGCATCTATATAAAAATGTGTGTGTGTGTGCGCATGCGCACACGTGCATACATTGTTGTGTACCGTGTAGTCAGAACCGACGGTTGACCTTCCGAAAGGCTGTCAGAGGCAGGTAAACTGCACGGGAGGAGACAGCCCATCCTTCTCCCTCAGAGCAGCTGGGGGCCTCGAACTGTGTGCCTTCAGGATTGGGGTGCAGCTGCGTACCCCGAGGCCACCAGAGGTCCCTCACCCACATACATGCACATACATCTGTATCTCCATATGTTACTGACACAGGCATACGAGCTGTAGCTGGCTGGATGACACCAGTCACCTGCTACACATCTGAGAGCTGCCCAATGAATAAGGGGACAGAAGAACGGACGCCTCTGAGCCGTGGGGTTGGAGCCAAGTGCTGAAGATCCCAGACTGCCTAAACAACCAACGGGTAAAGGAAAGGACGCAGCTGTGTGCCCCGGCAGTTAAGGACAGCAAAGCTGCACCTCACACCCTGAGGGCATGTGGTCAGGAGACTGCTCCTTGGAGAGAGAGTGGACGGTCAGCGAGAAAGAGAAACTGCAGCCAAGAGCCCAGTGGGGTCAGAGAGGATGTGGACGGTTCAGGTCAGTGAGTCGCACTCAAGCCCACAACACCTGACGACAACACTGGGTGCATTCACATCTACCGTCACCACGGTGTGAGTGTGCACAGGTGCCCGTGGAAGCACCGTGACTACCTAATGCACAAACGTGTGCAGGGCTCTGCGTGCGTGTGAGTAAGGGTCTGTGTATGGACCTGGACGGGGATATACAGACACCTGTCACCTACCAGCTCAGCCCCACAAGGGAAGCACCTCTCTCACATGAGGGGACCACAGGCCTGGCCAGCATGTTTTCATCCTTTGGGACAGACATCACCATGACTTACTTGATATGCTCCTGGTGTCCCGACCCCTGCACGGTCTTGGCTCCCCATCTCTGCTCTTTCTCACTCACATCATTCTGAAAAGACAAACCAGTGAGCAGAGGACCCCGCACGCCAGACAGAAGACCACCAACCAACCAAGGCGCCTGGCTGAAGGGAAGCCGTCGCCTCAGGGAAACCAGGAGAATGGCAGACTGAACTCATACCACAAAGTCGGGGTCTGTCTCCCAGTCGTCAGCGCCATCGTCCTGGGTGATGGACACGGTGTGGCCTGCAGAGGCCTTCCACATCTGCAAGAACAAGACCAAGGTTACGGAACTTGGGGAACCCGACACGCTGTGACCACACAGGAAGGGCTGGACAGTCACATGTCAGTGGCACTCATCTTCCCACCGGGCTCCAGGGACAGCGTCACAACAAAAACAAGCGTTAAAGTGGGCGACCCTGGAGGACATTATGCTGAGAGAAATATCTCAGTCACAAAGGGACAAATACTGCATGGTGCCACTGTTGTAGAATGGGTCTGTCATCAGGGTGGGGGTATGACAGAAAAAAGTGGATAAATTATGTATATTGTATTGAAACAGATGAGGAAGAGAACAGATCAGAAGTGATATATGATTGAGTATTATGGTTAGCACGGGAATCCAGAATTAAGGTTGCATAGAGAAGTGTACTCGGGATGGGGGGAAGGGACGTGGGAATTGTATACTAATGAAGGAATTTTTTTTTTCTTTTTTCTCTCTTCGGAGGGGAAAGCGAGCTGGTGGGGAGGGGTGGGAAGGGAGAAAATTGCGGCAATGCATGAATGGAAATCCAAAACCTCTGTTAATAAATAAATAAATAATTTAAAAACAACAACAACAACAACAACAACAAGCGTTAGCGTGCCAGTCCCACTGTGGTGTCCACTGGCTTCGGCACTGCCAGGAGGACACGGGGGCTTCAGCTTGGGGACAGCAGTTTCTGAGAGAGACAGGTAGCTGTGCACGTGTTCACAAGAGCACGTCTGTACTGTCACATCGCAGGACAGCAGAGAAGGCACCCACTTGGCGCCCAACTGTTGTTGTTGTTGTGGGCCGTCGGCTACAAGTCCGTGATCAGAAGGCTGCCGACCCATCGATTTGGTGGCCTGCACAGCAGAGAGCATCGGCCTTCCCAAGGTTAGGTGGCTC
The DNA here is from genome assembly GCF_000299155.1 of Elephantulus edwardii. NCBI lineage: Eukaryota > Metazoa > Chordata > Mammalia > Macroscelidea > Macroscelididae > Elephantulus > Elephantulus edwardii. Next base: position 4,536,244 of record NW_006399876.1, read on the forward strand.
CAGAAAGATGTGTTCCGTTTGAGACGACACAGGTTTGTCTAGCAGAGAAAAGGTCCTTTCTGAGTGAGCATGGCAATCAATTCCCTGTGTAAGTGCAAAGGTGAAAGTGACTCTGTAAGGGTTTATACCAACCAAGCACCCATCTCAAACAGGGACCCATTTTCTGTAGAAGCATGAACAAAGGCAGGCAGGTCTGTCCAGTGTCCGGATAGAGAAGCTGGCTCACTTTCTCTGGCGCCGACAGCCACTGCCTAAGCCACCCGGGCCTGGAGGCCTCCACTGAGGGGGGACAAAAGCTCCCAGACAGCTTGATAATCCCAGACTCGCCCTGCCAGCTCTGCTGGGGTCTAGTCCAAGCTCAAGGTGACTGTTAGATACTGTCAGGTGGGCCAGTTCTTTCTGGAAGTGACTGTGGAGTCCTTGATCTGCTTTTGATACTCTGTTTAGTGATACAGGGAACTAGCTGTGCTTAGAAGTCTTGATAACTGCAATTCCAGGCTTGAATCTGTTCAATTCTTTCAGCCTGAGAAATGTCAAGCTGGGTTTTCCCTTCTGCTTCCGTAACCCCGGGTCTTTGTGCGTATTTTGCTTCTGCTGTCTTGAGTTTTTCTGAGATGTTCCGTTCAGCTCTCTCATCATTCTGCCGTGTGCACGGGTCACGAGTCCCCTGACATTCTTTTGGCCATTTCCTTCTGTCCTCCTTAACAGCCTTTCGGTATTTTCACATATGCGGTCTCTGACGTCACTCCACAACTCACCTTTCGTGTTCGATGTGTCACATCTAGTCTGTATCACGTGGGATCTGCTCCAGGTAACACACCTGGCTTCTCATGGACTTGCCTTCCTTTCCCTCAGATTCCACTTGAACTTACACGTGAGAGCTGACGAGGTTCCTGACCTTGCTCTGACTACCGCTGAACTCCCCCACTGTCTCTCTCCAGAGAGGTACAGTTCACGCGATGTCTCTGCAGTCTACCTGTAGGGCCCACAGGTACAGTCCCCATCTATGCTACTAAAAAGCAGTCATACTGCTAGTCTTGCCAAAGTCCATCACACTGTCTCCAGAGGCCTTTCTCCCTGCCAGGCTGTGTTTTCTAACTGGGAAGAAGCAAATCAGGTTGCAGTGGCTTCATATTCCGGACGCAGCTCTTGTCACCAGAACGGCTGAGGACAGGCCTCATCAGTGCAATAGGACCACCAATGCCTCTCACGCAAAACTGGCTCCCCACCATCCTGGATTCCCCAAACAAGAGCTGCTTCTCACAAGGTTTAGGGACCAGAAGAGCCACAACTGGTTACCATGGGAGACAGAGCCAGATAATCCGGTCCCATGACAGCTCAGTCACACGCTGGCCTTGCTGCCACGCCCTTGCCACCCAAGCCCACCAACCTCGTTCCTCCATGCTGTCTAAAAAGGGCTGCCCACCACAGCAGGACATTTCCAGACGAGGCGCCGGCACAACAAACTCTCCCCAAAAGTCAACAAGAGGGCCGGGAGGGAGGAGAGCCCAGTCCCCAGCTGCATTACAGAGAGTAGCTTCACCGGTAGCCTCCTGACACCAGGCCTTCCAGAGACCAGGCCCAGCACCTCCTTCACTCCTGCACCTTCTGGTCACTTCTCGAGCCCCACACGCACCCTCTACACACACACAGGGAAAGAGAGCACGCACTCACCTTCTGGCAGCCTCTCGAGCCCCACATATACAGCCCCCCACACACACACAGCCCAGCTCTCAGTTATAGCAAACAAGGACATTTCTGCCCTAGAAAATCACCGTCCCTGCCCTGTCGCCGCAGGCCCCCAGGTGCAAGCCCCCCCGCCCCAGGGGACAAGGTGAGGGTGCAGGACACAGACCTTTCTCTCTGGAGGGAGCACGGGCCTGCTCAGCACACGCTGTGGGGAACGCAGGTGTCCACGGCGGGCCTTCCGGGCATCTGGGGCAGCTCTGTCTGCGGGAGAGGAGCGCTCAGCGGCTGCTGAAGGGCGCCCTGGGCCAAACCTTGCGGGTGGAGGGCCTTCCAGAACACCCTGCGGTCCAAGGAAACCCCACGAGGTTTTGGAAAGAAATGAGAAAAAGAAGGAGCCAATCAGCTCAGCCAACTTGCTGGCACTTCGTTACACCCAGCAGCAGCGGGCTTTGGGCTGCACGGAGTTGCTTCTTAACACAGACAGGAAACGACTATCTCTACGGCTGACATAAGGAGCCCTTGTGGTGGAGTGGGTCAAGTGCTGGAAGGCTAGCCAAGAGGTCAGTGGTTCTAACCAGCAGCCTCCAGGGAGGAAGACAGCTCCTCCAGGAAGATCTGTGACCTGGGAAAAGTGCTGCAGGCTGGCACGAGTCAGAAGTGACACACGGCAGTGGGATGTCGGCTGCTCTCTCTGCTAGCGTGCCTCTCCTGCCTGCTCGTTCTCATGTACTGTACGAATAAATCCAGCTCTGTGGGTTTTCAGCAGAACACTGCTCCCCTAGAGCACGTGCCCTCGGCTTTCCAGCCACAGCACCACCCCTCGAGGGACAGAGACCCCAACTCCCAGACATGCTCAGCCACCAAGTCACAGCCCTTTCCTGAGACAGAACAACTAGTCACCGCCCTGCCATCGCCCCAGAGATGACCACTGTCCGTGGGGATCACTCCAAGGACAAGCCAGCCACCAGCCTGTGTTCTGGAGGGGGAGCACTACACCTGGCCAGTGCTCCCTCTGATAAGCCTCCTATCTCGTCTACTTGATCCCTTCTCTGTCTCTCTCTGACCCCATTGGGAATCCTGACTTTGTGGACTGCTGGGTAAAGACATTTGGAGACTGGAACACCATCAGCAAGAATCTACTCGGGGGCAGCTATGGACAGACCCAAACTGACAGTGGGCTAGCCCTTCTAGTGCACTGTTTCCACAAAATCATGAAAATAACAGACTGAAAGACAGCTGGGGTCTGTAGGGTCCTGAGATAATGCCTCTGGACCCCTACCTCACACCACATGCAGACTAACTCAGCAGATTGACATACAACTATCAAAGCTTCAGCTTCAGCCTAGAGGAGGAGACAGAGCGGCCTTAGAAGCAACAAAAGAAAAGCAGACACTCTAGACTTCATCAACAAGAGAAATGAGTGCTGGGAAGGGCATGCAAGCCACCAAACGGCAAAGATGTCTCCAAACTACAGACCTGAGAAAGGACCTGTGTCAAGATCAAGTGAAGAGTTTATAACCCAACAACAAAAAAAGATAACCCCATCAAAGACACTGGCAGGAACTCCATCTGAATATGCCCTTCTCCAAAGGCCTACAGCCCATCAACACATGAAAAGACACTCCATGCCGTCATATCTGCTGTCACAATCGGAGGCTCTGAGTAATTCTGCATGACACACAAGGGAACCAAGCCCTGCCTGGCCCGTCCTCCCAGTGCTCATGGACCACCAGAGCGCTGTACTTCCGCTGCTGATTTTTAGAAGTGCGTCTCCAGGCCTTGCTTCCTAGTCCATCCTAGATAGCAAGCTCTGCTGACCCTGGTCAGCATCACACACTCCAGTGACAGGCGGGACCTGGGTGCACACAGGACGGTGACTATGGGCCACCCCCAGGTCTCCAGGGACGGGCAGGAGCTGGTGCACACAGGGGCGACCATGGCTCACCCCCTGCTGTCCTGCACAGAAGGGGAGCGCTCCAGAGGCTGCGAATCACAGTGAGGTGCCCACAGAGCAGCTGGCACCTTCGGGTCAGCAGCACAACCCCTGCCCCGAGGCCCTCAGAGTTCCCGACTTCAACCTTCAGGGCAACCAAAGTGACAGTGACAATGGACTTCACACCCTTAAAACCAAACCCATTTCCCTGCAAGAGGTTTAAGGAGGGCGCCTGTCACATGGGGAACAGTGCTGCTATTCTCACAGCTCTCTGACCCCAAGTCCTGCCACCGATGCTGGCCCCGTGGACTCCCGGAGACCTCGGGCCTCGGCCACCACTGGACCAGGCACAGACTGAACCGATAAATATATACCACCTTCAGAAAAAAACAAAACCAAAAGCCAGTTGCTATGGAACTGACAAGCAGCCCTGGTGATGCAGTGGCTGAAGTGGCAGGCTGCTAACCGAAAGACGGGGGGTTCAAACACACCATCCCCCCCAACGGGGAAAAGACGAGACCGTCTGCTTCCTCAGAAACCTCGGGCGCCACTCCCACTGTCTTTTTTCCCCTTAGAAGACAGAAAAGCATTTTCTGTTTTAAATTTTATTTTATACTGTTTTACATGCAAAGTTCATATACGTTGTTTTTCACACTGACCTGTCCCCTTTCCTTCACCAATAATGCTTTGTCAGTAACTTTAGCAGAGGAAAACCTCCCCGCTGTCTTCTGAGGCCTTTGGGAAGGCGGCAGAGGGGTTGAGGTTTGCACGGCGGACTCTGGGAGCAGAACTGCCCCACTGGTTCCTCCTGACTGGGACTGCTGAGGGCAAGAGTGGGCCCTCGTCCTGAGACGACTAACGGATCCTGCTGGCCAGGAAGCGGAGAAACTGGAACGTTGCGCACTGCTGATGGGAAGGTGCTCCGAGAACAGCCAGCCAGTCCCTCACTCGGGTGAGACACCCGCTTTCCACACAAGCAGCAATCACTCTCCCATGGACCCGGCCCCAGGACGGAAACCTGGTGGCCGGCAACCTGCACAGGAACGCTCACCACAGCATTACAGGGAACAGCCAAGGAAGGGGTGGAAACCCCCGAAAGGGCCATGCACAGCTAATGTGAGTGAGCCCCAAAACAGAGTGGCACTCGACAGCACAAAGGTCAGAGTTCTGATCTGTGCAGGGCCAAGGGCCGAGCCTGGAAGCAGGACATGCTCAGAAGATGCAGGGCAGCGGAGCAGTCGCTGAGGGCTGGGAGGGGCTGGACGGTGGGCTCAGGGTCTCCATGACACAACTGAATGCTCTCTGTCAGCTGGACAACCACAACACGACTCTGAAACAACTGCATTTCCTCTGAGCCATCCGCTGACCTGTGTACGGAGAGTCCTCCCTCAAAAAGGCTGCTACTGCTGCTATGTGAAATCGGGTCACCCACGACTCGACACACAATACCTCTGAACCCTGCCCTATCCTGAGCCAATCTCACTGCTCCGGACACATCTACCCCCAATACCCCAGTTCCTGTGTCAATCTGCAGTAAATGCTTCAGTGTCATCTGCATTACGCAGGTTGTTGATGAGTCTTCTTCCAATCCTGACGCTGCATTCCTCCTCATAGAGCCCAGCCTCCCAGATGATCTGTTCGCATGTAGACTAGAAGGTATGGAGACAGGATATGTCCCTGAGGCACTCCTTTCTGGACTCTGAAAACAGTTGCTGCTACAACTCAATACTGGTAGGAAAAGGGGAATTACGACTCTACTGTGGTGCTGATGTGCATCAAGCGTCAGGCTGGTGAGCACACCAAAGGTCAGTGGTTCAAACCCACTAACTGCTCCACAGGACAAGACAGTCTCCTCCCATCAAGATCTACACCTGTCCCAAATGGTCACGACAAGTTGGCAGGAAGGGTGGTCCCTCACATGCCATGAACATAAAACCTCCTCTGTAAGCATCACGTGTAGAAATCAGAATGCCAGGAGTGAGACAGAAACACACACTGCCATGGAGCCCAGGACAGCACCCATGGTCTCCTGCCCAAGAGAGACCCAGCCAGAGAAGACACACGCCCATGTCGCCCACCACAACCTGCCTGCCCTGCATGAGCAGACCCCACCCTCACAGCCTTACAGGGGGTGGGCTCCCCCGACTGCCGCTCCCAGGCCTATGGCACACTGCAACACACTGGGGGTCACTCCTGGAACTGGCACTGAGTACCAGAGAAGGACACAGTAGGCCTGGGGGCGCAGGATGACGTGCTCGGCTGAGAAGGAGGAGCTCTGGGCGAAATCTGGATGAAGACTGAGATCTGCGCCCTAAGGACTCCAGCCCAGGAACTGCTATGGGGTGTCCTGTTGTCCTGGGCAGTCAATCAATGGCCCACAGCTAAAGGGGCTCTAGTGGTGTGATGGTCAAGCCAAACGTGGGACGTTCACACCCACCAGCCACTCCTAATGAGAAAAAGTCCATAAAGATGCTCTGTAAAGTCTAGAACCCCACCTGGGCCCACAGGGGCAGCTGTCCTAAAACCGGGCAGCGCAGGCGTCCACTCCACGGCACAAGGACTAAAGCTTTTAAGACAATTCCCTCCACTGCCTCTGAGTCAGCTTCGATGGGGTCATTTCCGGTTAGGGGGCCCACGTCCCCTAGTTCTCCAGCCCTGCACCTCTGCCGGCCCCTTCCAGCCCCCTTCCAGCCGCTCCCCCTCTGGGTCTTCTCCAGCAGAGCCTGACTCAGCTCCGCCGCTGGAGCCAGTGACTCACCGCGGCCAAACCCGGGAAGGAGGCGGGAGGAGGGGTCTCCGGTGGCCCCCAGCCCGCCCCGCTGGCCAGGTCAAAGGTCTGTGCGCACAGCTGCCTCCGCACGGATTCCGGGGTGTGCTCGCTCTCCAGCGGCCCAGAATCCAGTCCAACCCCGTCACCCCCCGTCCTCCGGACGTGCAGCTGACCAAAGCACCTTTACGGAGGTTTCAAATACACCCAGAAGGAAAGACGCGGCCAAACAGCAATTTTCCGGCTTCCCCAACCAGCGGCGCATCGCGCGTTCCCCGACCTGACCGCCAGAGCTCCGCGCAGGTGCGCGGCTCAGGTGCGCGGCCCAGCCCAGGTGCGCGGCCCAGCCCAGGTGCGCGGCCCGCGGGAGCAGAGCCGGAAGGGCCCCGCCCTCGGCCGCTGGGG
>NW_006399876.1:4544596-4667353 GCF_000299155.1 Elephantulus edwardii
CACCACACACCACACACACACACACACACACACACACACACACACACACACACACACGGCTGCAAAGTAAAATGTAACCCCTGAGAGCTCCCTTGCTCGCCTTCTCTGCTGACAGCATGCTCTAAGCTTTGGGTTCCAGGGATCCTTTGCCCCTTTTCCTTCTTTTTCACTTTACCTTTCATTAGCTCTCCTCTGTCTTCCTACCTCAATACACCTTTTTCACTTTTTTCCTAAATTGTGAAAAACAACCCCGAAGATCTGGAGAGTAAATTTCCTGAGCAGTCACCATGCGCTATAGAGTGCGCCAAGACTCAAGCAAGCGGACCATGGCACTGTGCTAGGGCGGGAACAGCCCTCAGGAGAAGACAACACTGGGCCTTGAATCCCAGAATCTCACAGAACAGTGCTGTGGTGGCCACTCAGCTGAAAGACACGAGCCTCTTCATCAGTCAGGTGTCCATCTACCCATCAGCTACACTTCCATAACCCACTCGTTCCTGCATGTATTGACCCACCCACAGTCAACTCTTTCCTGCATCCATCAATTCATCACACATTCGCTATCCACCCATCCATCCACCATTCATTACCCATCTCCCCATCCACCCCTCAGGAACTCATTCTCGCATCCATCCTCCATCCCCCACCTGCCAGTCATTCCATCCATCCACTCACCCACCTATCATCTGGTTCATCTATCCCTCACCCATTCTTCACTCAACCATGCTCTCCTCATTGCCTTTTATCACCCATCTTCCATACATACATCTATCCACCCACTCTTCCACCCATAAATCCATCTATATACACTCTTTTCTTTCCTCCATCCATCCACTTATCCATTCTTCAGCCCACCATCATTCCCAGGTCTGCCATGTATCATGGAAGAGGCAGCAAAAAAGACATTCAAGCCTAGAGAGAGCTTCAAGCATTGGTCACATGGATAAAGTATTAGGAGATAAATGCTGAGGAATCAAAGGTGGCATGGAATTCTCTTGAAGCAGTAAGGCCCTGGACACAAACGGGAGATCAAGGAGAGTTTCTCTGGGAAAGTAGCATTTGAGCCAAGATCTGAAGACTTAGCAGAAATAAACAAGGTGATACCAAAACCCCACTGTGATTGAGTCACTTATAGTTCCTACTGACCTTATATAAGACAGAGTAGAACTGCCCCACAGGGTGTCAGGCAAGTCCATTTTATGAGAAGCAAACAACCTTGTCCTTATGCTGTCGAGTGGACAGTGGACCCAAACCCTTAGTCCTCCATGTAGTAGCCCAGGACACAATCCACTGCATCACCAAGGTAAAGTGTGAAGAATAGCCCTGGCAGAGAAATTAACACGTGCGAAAGCTCTGATGTAAGAACCGTCCTGTTGCCGAGGGTCTTTGAGCTCAAGCTGGAGGAAGCGTGAAGATGTGGCAGGCCAGTGGGTGAGGTGGAATTAGATCATCCAGAGGCTGGGCAAGGAAATGAGGGGTCTCTGAAGAAAGTCAAGCAAGGGGGAGGCATGCTCCGGTTTGAGGTATAATGACTTCCCTCTGGCTGCCAGTGTGAGGTGGACAGGGGGCCTTCGCAGAAGCCTAGTGCAGCCCATTCTGGAAACTGGGGGTGAGAGGTGCAATGGAAAGAAGTGGGTCAATAAAGAAACATTTAGAAATAAAAATTGTCAGGTTTAACAATGGTTTGGAGGGGTGGGTGGTGAAGAAGATATCAAGTGTCAAAGGATATATATTTTTTTAAATCAAGTCATGATTATAATACAGAAATGAAATGAACACATGTCAAAAATTTTCTTTAACTGATGAATAATGAAGGAGCCAATAAGATACTGCAATATTTCAAAAGAGAAGTCGAAGGAATACTAACAGAAATTTGCAAAACTATTTATCAATAGGCTAATAGTTAGATTTTAAAGAGCACAGCAAAGGAGCTCTGATGGAGGAGTGTGTTCCACATTCTGCCGCCTTCCAAGAGCTCAGTGTTCAAATCCACCAGCTGCTCCATGGAGAGCTTGGCAGCTGTCTCCCAAAGGCTTGCAGCCTCAGAAACTGGACGGAGGGTGGGGATGAGCTGGAATTGGCCCAACAGCACTGAGGTTTTGCTTTGGACACGGATAATTCAAATCTCTTTGGTCAAAGATTGTCTGTCTTATTGTCATTTTTCTTTCTACAGATTAGATATTTTTCTGAAATAGCCTAGTGAATAACAAAAACACTTATGAGACCAGAAGAAGTGGTCTGTGCCTGGTTACCATGTATTCTAGAGCTGGACAATAACTAAGGATGACAGAAGAAGGATTGATGCCTTTGAGCTGTGGCGCTGGAGAAGAGTGTGGGACATACCGTGGGCTGCCAGGAGAACAAATGAGTCTGTCCTGGAGAGGGTGAAATCAAGATGCTCCCTGGAGGCAAGGATTTTGAAGCCCCATCTCACATACCTTGGACACGTAGCCAGGAGGGACTAGTTCTTAAAGAAGGACAATGTGTTTGGAAGGGTGGAGAGACAGTGCAGAAGACGACCCTGAATGAGATGGATTAATACAGTGACTGGAGAAATGGAATTAGATCTGTCACAGACAATGAGATTGGCTCAGGATAAAGCAGATTTCAGAGCTGGTGTACGTAGTGTCACTGAGTCATAGGCAACTCAATGGCACATAATAACAAACATTGCTAAACTTTTTGATTAAACATTCTAAAATGGAATTCTGGTCAAAAGGAAGAAAATGCAGAACAGACTTAAAATTCTCCTAGAACCATGATATTTTTTAAATCAGAGAGGCTGGATATCCCCCCCCCCAAAAAAAAAACCCCTGCTGTTCTAAAATGATCTTTAAACTTTAAGCCAAAATTATCCCTTTAAGTCATATTAAAACAAGACAGTAGTTTAGCTTAACTAGTAATGAATGTCTGCCTTCAGTATTTTGTTCTCAAACATTACCATCTATCCAGAGACGATTGGCACGAACTATTTAAAATACTAGATAGGAACCTTAGTGCAGAAGTGAGTTTATGTTCCTGAGGGAGGAGGATGGAAATGGTTGCACAAAAAGTAGAATGAATCAGTGTCAATGAAATGTACAGGTGGAAATGAATCGGTGACTGACTGTGTTGTGTGTATTCTACAGAATATAAAATCAGGAAATTATTTTAAGAAAGTAAGACACACACAAATGAAGGCAGAGCTCAGACGACCATCGGATACACTGGCACTTGATAGAAAAATCCAATAATCACTTTTGAAGGTTCCAGAGTCTTAACTTTGTCCTTCCTAAAGGATGGCTTCTAGTATCTGAGTAGGAACAAAGACAGGGAAATGGGTTGGCCTCTGGCGGGCCTAAGTCGAGACGGGGGCGTGAGAGTGCGCCTTTGGACGTGCCACCGGCACGCAGCCGGGGCCAGGAGGACCTGCTGAAGGATGTCTGTGGCCTTTAAGAATCAACAGCATGAGGAGCAAGAGGACATCGAAGGTGGGCAGGAAGAGGTGCCAGGCTACGGGGTGAGGCTGGGCAAGGCTGGGGCGAGGCTGGGCAAGGCTGCGGCGAGGCTGGGCAAGGCTGCGGCGAGGCTGGGCAAGGCTGGGGCGAGGCTGGGCAAGGATGGGGTTTTTTTTAAAAAAAATTATTATTTTTGTGTGTACTGTCAAACTGAATCTGACTAGTACAGGAGGAGATTGTCCGTCCTTCTCCAGAAGAGCATCTGGTGGATTCGAACCGCACACCTCTGAGATTGCAGTGAAACTTCTTGCCACTAGGGGTTCTTACGGTGGACATTCAGGTCAAGAGGCAAGAATAACGTAGTTGCTTTTGAGCCCATCACTACAGTAAAACGAAAGCATAACGCCACTGTTCTCAAACAAGACTGACGTGGGGGCTCGGGGGAAGCTAAGAAACGAGGGGCTGAATGATGAACGCTGCAGTGAAAAAGATGAGGGAAAGAACTCTCCAAAAGAAACATATGACTAAGTACTATGTGCATGACAACAGGCCAGAATAAGAAGTGCAGAGCAAAGTGGAGGGGGGTGGGGCGAGAGGAAATTGTGCAACAATGAAACTCTTTTTAAAGAGAAAAGTAAACTGGAGAGGGCAGGGAGGAAAATGTGCAACAATGAATGAAAGGAAATCCAAGTTTTCTGCAAGCTTCTGTTAAAGTATCAATAAAATACAATTTAAAAAAATAGAAAATAAAGCAACCGAGCACTCAGTCATGAAGCCAGTTGCTCAAGGTACCATCTTTTCAGGGGCAACCTCCATGGAGGATTTTATTTGCTTCTGTTATGGACTGAAGTATGTCCCCCTAAAATGGGTCAGCATGGCTAGGCTATGATGCTCAGTATTATGTCCTTATCCTCTCTTTCGTCATTTAATGCAATTACTCTGTGTGCTGCGAACCCCACCTCTACGATCAGAAATATTTCCTAATAAATAGTCTTTATACCCAGACTCTTTATAGCCCTGCTGCCTCCATGTAAGAAACAACAACGAACACAGGGGACTGAATTGGGAATGTCTGCAACCTGCTGGACAGAGAGGTAAGGACAGGACGGTGGGACTTCAGTGCTAGTCTCCTCGACCGCTCCCACGCGTATTCAAACATGTACTTACCCCACACATTCAAACCAAAGGGGGTGCCCACACCCACAGACACTTCCCAGCAGGGCCTTCCATCGGAAGTCCTGCACACAGCGATCCATTCCAATTCAGGCTCCCATCACTGTGAACAAACAGCAAACCCTGTGGCACAGTCTCGAGTGCGCTGAGCTGCCAACCCAAACGTCACAAGAGCGTGGTGGTTCAAATGCACCTTGGGAAACAGATGGGAAGCTTCCTGTTAAGAACAATGGCTCTGGAACTCCTTGAAGGGTCAGTGTGAGTGGAACTGCCTGCATGGCAGAGTTTTTAAGTTTGGGGGTGTGTGCTTGTTTATTTGTTTGAACAGACAGCCCCCAATTTTAGTGGCTTACACAATCCTGACTTCTCATGAGCAATGTGAGCTCGGCTCGTTTTGGTGTTTCTCCTGCTTCCCACGGTGTCCGTTGGGGTGAGCAGAAAGGACTGCAGCCAAGTCACCTGTCTTTTCAGGTGGCCGCACCATGGACTACTGTGGACCTCCTAACAATAGAATAATATCTTAGGATAGTCTGAAATTTGGAAGACCTGGTCAAGCAATCAGGAGACATCCTTGTTGCTGTGTATTCCAAAGAAAGGTAATCTACAGAATAATATCATTAATATCGATGCAAGTGAAATTATGCTAAGCAAAAATAAAAAGTGGTTGAGATAGGACTTCAGAAGGGAACAGCCAAGTGGAACATTCACATGATGATAGCACTATACAACAATAAAGAATTACAAAAAATTCAAGAAACACTGGGAGCTCTGGTGGCCTAGTGGCAAGAAGCTGCACTGCAATCCCAGAGGTGTGTGGTTCGAATCCACCAGATGCTCTGTTGGAGAAGGAATGATAATCTCCTCCTGTACCAGTCAGATCTGATTTGACAGTACACACAACAAAAATGGGAAAAAAAAATTCAAGAAGCACTGCATAACATAGAAAAATCTAGAGAAAATCATGCAAACTGACAAAAGCCAGTCACAAAAGGACAAGTGTTAGAGAAGATCACGGTTATAAAAAGCTAAGGAAAAATTTACACACAGAATCTTTCTTGGCTGGTCGGTTCCCAGGGATGGGATGGGAAGGGAAGGAGATCAGAGCTGTTGTTCTTGTTACACCATCGAGTTGGAACCATCTCATAGCTGATCCTCAGTGGGTTTCCAGAAGCTGTATATTGCACAGGAGGAGATGGCCCATCTTTCTCCTGTAGAGCAGCTTGTGGTTTTGAACCCTGTTCTTTTGAGTTAGTAGTACAATGCCTTACCACTAAGTCACCACAGCTCCCTCAAAAATTGATACTAGAAATTGAGTAAGTAATATACAATAAGGGGTTGATCAGATTATTATAATTACATATGTTAATTGTAATTAATGTTATAAAACAAAGTGTGCATATGTACATGGAGGAATAAAAACCCAATATATGATTTGCAAACTTTCTCTCTCTCTTACACACACACACACACACACACACACACACACACACTCATGTGAAGGTGTAAAGGGAGAGATATAATTACTGAGGTCAAAAGGATCTTGGCTAAGGAAAGAACTAGAAATAGGCTTACATATATTTTATTTACTAAGCAAAGGTACTTGGCTGTATATATTATAACAAATTATGGATAGAATTTCAAAGAACAGCAATCCTGGCACACTTACCTGTGCTTGTGCAGAAGCTACTCTTACACCAAAAGGCAGTCACCTGAACAGAACAAGGGAATACTGCACTTGAAAATCAGCAAAGGTGTGCACTAGGGTTAGATCTTTCCACACACCTATTCAATTGTTATGCTGAGCAGGTAACTTGAGAAGCTGGACTACAGGAAGAACAAAGCATCAGTGTGCGAGAGGAGGACCTTCAGCTAGATGGGACCGAGTGTGTCAGAGCTGACAAGGACGGCGCACGACAGGACAGGGTCAGGTCTGTGGTTCACAGGGTCCCTAGAATTTGCAACAACACTTAACAAAACCAACAAGCACTTGGCCATGCCATGGTTAAACACTTGTTTGCAACCTGACAGGTCAGTGGTTCAAAAGCACCAGCTGCTCCACAGGGGAAAGGTGAAAGGGACTTGCCTAGCAACAGGCACTTGATCTTCCCTCCACTCAGGAGGTGCCCGAGGCCCCAGGAGTCACACAGCCTAGTACCCCCCCACAGTCCCTCCTTTTCTGGTCCCTCCCCTTCTGGTTCCCCTCCCCCATCCTTCTCCTCTGGTTCCCCCCACAGTCCCTCCCTCTCCTTCTGGTCCCCACAGTCCCTCCCCTTCACGTGAACTTGCTCCACTTTCTTTATAATTCAGTCACAATTTGAAGCAACCTTCTTATCTCTCTAACTGTTGGCCAAGGTATCTATCACCCCCCCCCAGGATGCATGCGGGCAGTGAAGCGCTCCAAGCCACCAGCTCAGTGCCCGGAACACATCAGTGTTAACACGGTCGTGGATCCAAGAGACAAAGGGAACATGCAGCAAGAGAAAAACGTGGAGACAGTGAAAATGTCAGTCGGGATCCAACCTCTGTTTGAATTCCTGGAACCCAGCATAGAGAGACTAGTTGGTTCCGTTTGTCGCCGTCTGGTTGAGCACAAGCCACAGCGACCCTGTGAACGACAGATCTGAACCCTGCTCTGTCCTGCGCCATCCTCACACTTCCTGACACACAAGAGCCCACTGCAGCAGTCACCGCGTCAGTCCACCCGGTTGAGCAATTGGTAGGGAGGGAAATGATGATGCTTTCCTTCATCCTCGGAAGCTGGTGTGCTCACGATCTTGGTGGTCCGGTGCTGCCGGGCAGAAATGACCCCACGTGGCAGCTTTCACGCACAGAACTCTGTTCTTTTACGCATCAGGGGGTGGCGGTTAGCGTCGTCTGTCAGCATGGTCAGGATCTTTCTTGTGGTCGAACTACTCTGTGCTGTGAAGTCTAAGCCGATGACGTTAGTAATCGCTGCTGTGTCCCATCGAGTCAGACTGCCCCACAGCTGACCTTCCAACAAGTTTGCAGAGGCAATTAATCACACAGGAGAATGCCTGTCCTTCTCCTGTGGAGCCGCTGATGGATTCGAACTGAGTGTCTTCAGGACTGCAGCGCAGCTTCTTGCCACTGGGCTACCAGAGCAATAGAGGGAACTCTAGTGGTTTACTGATAAGGAATTGCACTGCGGATGCTAAAATACAGTTGGAACCCATCAGCTGCTCCACAGGAGAAGGGCGGGCAACCTCCTCTTACACTCCACCCACAGCCTCTGAAAACCCGCTGGAGAGTTGAGTACTTGATGGGACTCAACAACTTAGTGTAAATAAGGAAGACCAATTAATTACAAAAGGATCTGTACAAATACGTTTTGAAAAAAAAATACGACCAGCCTGATCTGGCCCCGTGCAGGTCTCCTCAGCGGTGTGGACTCAGGCTCCTGTCAGGTCTACGTCTGGCTGCACGGCCCCTGGTGTTCAGCGCCTGCTGTACTCCTGGACTCATCAGTATCTGAACTCAGCCGTCTGCAGGGTCCCCACGATGACCTCTGTCAGCCTATGAAGCTGGAAGTATCCCAAGCCAGGAGCCTCAGGCCCAACCTGCTTGACCACCACCTGGACTCTCATCTCCCCAGACATCGTTCTCCTGAGATCTGGTCTGTAGACCTGGGATGTGTCTTGACAAGGACATGAGTCATTTCCTTGAAATAACTTCTCTCAATCTCTCCATCCATCTACTCACTCACATTGGGTTTGCTTCTCTAGAGAACCCAGGCAGGAGCTTGTTTTTGTTAGGTGCCTTCCAGTTGCCTAGAACTGACAGTGACCCCCCTGAACCCTTGAGCAGAACTTCTGTTTTGGGGCAGTTCATGGTATACCCTGCACTCTTTGCCAACACCACGATTCAACATCGAGCTCAGTGGTGTTGGCAAAGTGTGTATGCCGTGGACTGACACCTTGCCAACGACAAAGAGCTTAAATGGAAGCCCAGCAGGTTCTGAGGGTGTCTTTGTGACATTGATGAGGCAGGCCAGGTGGAGGGTGCTTACCTCAATCTTCCTGGGATGCAAAAGATGTTAAAGAAGCAGGTGAGGAAGCAGAGGTGGGAAAGACGGACACCGAGACACAGGGAACCAGGAACCAGGGCCTTCCTCCAGAGCCCACAGATGCAGAGACAGCAGCCTTCCGCAGAGTCTGCACCCTGACTTAGAGCTTCCAGCCCCGCAGGCTGGAGAAACTACTTGTTTGTTCAAATGGATTGGTGTGTTTATTACAGAAGCAAATAAGTAACTAAGAGGGAGTGCTGGCGGCCTAGTGGGGAAAGAGTGGTGCTGCTAACCCAAAGGCCGGTGGTTCAAGTCTACCCGCTGCTCACAATCTCGTCCCGTACGATTTACAGACTCTGAACATCCCCGGAGGGCTCAGCTGGGAGTCCGTTCTGACTTGTCAGCACTGAATTGCTGAAGTAACAAAGAAATCTGACCTGTAGAGGTGACAACCAACCTCTAGGCATTCCAGGTGTCAGCATGTCCTTGTCTTTTCTGCCATCCTAACTCGAACCTGCTCATTCATGTCTCCATCTGTTACTGGCCCAATTTCCCCAGGTGTTAGTTGCCTTCAGGTCGACTGTGATCACAGCACAGGTAAGAACAAGAGATCTGAGCCTTGCCCCCTCCAGTGCCATCCTAACGCTGACACGCCCAAGGCCACTGTTAGTCACCGAGTCAATGCCTCTTCCTCTCCCCCCTGACCCTCCCCCTTCAGCGGCACGATGGCCTTTTCCAAGGACTGGACCCTCCTGATAACATGTCGAAAGCCTGGGAGACGCGGTTCCACCACCCCTGCTCTAAGGGGGCACCCTGGCAGGCTTGTTGGCTGTTTGGCAGCCCATGGGTTAATTCAGTGCTCTCCTCCAACACCACCACTCAAATGCATTCCCCTGCTCTCCTCCTTACTCATCAACATACTGAAGAGGTTACATTTCTAGTCAAAAAGAATACTTCAAAATCCATCCTGAAGTACAAGGACGTGCTAGAATACTAGCCATATGAATACAAGGAAGATCTGTTAACACAGCTATTATCCAACTATATGCACCAATCACTTAAACGATGAAAAAAATGTAGAATTTCTACCAACTTTTGCAGAGTTACTGTTACTGATACGCAAGTTCAAACTGAAAATGAGAGCAGCTCTGGTGGCCTAGAGGCAAAAAGCTGTACTGCAATCCCAGAGGTGCAAGGTTCTCATCCACCAGATGCTCTGCTGGAGAAGGGACAAGCTCCTCTCCTCCTGTACCAATCAGATCCAATTTGACAGAACACACACACAATATAGTAAAAATTTTAAAAAAAAGAAAATTTCAAACTGAAAATGAGAATGAAAACAAGAGGGTAAAAATACGACCTTGAGTTTACCATACTTGAATTTTAAAACCATCTTAAGAACAGATTAATGCACTAAACACGAATGACCAAAGATCAGATGAGTCGTGGAATGACCTCAAAGGCACACTCTGCCAGAAAGCAAAAGATTATACAAAAACCAGAAAGAAAAGACCAAAAAGAATGTCAAAGAGGAAAGATGGGAAGCCACAAGTCTGAATTCCGAGGGCCAGCCTCTCAGAGCCTGTGTGGGTCAGTTAGAGTCTAGGAGGTTCTCAGCATGCAGACCTGGGCCCCAACACGTGTCCCACTCTCGGCTCTTCTCGGTGATGCTGAGGCCCTTCTCGTTCCCATCCACTTGTTTAATCTCTTTCTTAACTAAAAAAATGAATTTGGCTCAGATTTCACTCTAATCCTATAGAATGTCTTGCCTCATTACCAAAGAAGTTAGAATTTATAATCCTTCAGATAGTTACAGAATGCTGAACTTCACTGCCTAGCTAAGTGGATGTATTTCAAGAATGGGTGGGAGACACAATTCAATTCCCAACACTGAGCAGGAGTCAAGTACTGTTGTTGTCTTCTGAAGTGGACAGGGAACACATTCTACATATTCAGAGAACATCAACTAACGAGGGAGGCAATATGAAAAGGGATTACCCAAAAAAGGCTAATTTGCACAGGTGTCTTCTCAGATACCCTCACCATGGAGCAGTATATGTGCAGAATTTATTGTAGATGCTAGTAGGTTGGTTGGTGCGGAGTTTAATTGTTGTTGTTGCGCACTGTTGAATCAGATCCGACTGGCACAGGACTCCTCATACGTCACCTTTTTTTCCCACTAAAAAGGCTGGAATGTTAGGCTCAGACCAAGGTCAAGGGGGAGAATAAAGAATTCAAAGAATATGATATGTCAACAAAAATAATGAGGGGAAGAATGATGTATACTGCATTGAAACAGATGAGGGAGGGAACTATTTGAAAGGGATCTATGATTGGGTATTATTGTCATGACAGGAGTCCAGAATGAAGGCTGCACAGTGGAGTGGACTTGGTGGGGAGGGATTGTGTAACAATGAAAGAGTTTTACTTTTCAAGAAGAGTGAATGGAGGAGGGGTGGGCAGGGAGAAAAGTACAATGAATGACTGGAGACCCTAAGTCTCTG
This sequence comes from Elephantulus edwardii, assembly GCF_000299155.1. Taxonomy (NCBI): domain Eukaryota; kingdom Metazoa; phylum Chordata; class Mammalia; order Macroscelidea; family Macroscelididae; genus Elephantulus; species Elephantulus edwardii. The sequence continues at coordinate 4,555,735 of NW_006399876.1, forward strand.
TAAACTTTCATTAAAATTAGTAAAAAAAAAAATGGCCTTGCCCACCTGGCTGAACCATAAACCACAATGGAATGTCCCTCTCTTCTGGGACTTAAAAGATCCTGTTATAAAAACCCTCCCAAAGACGCATGACTTCCTTATTCTCCATTTTGAAACCAAGGAACCTCCTCCAGAAGCTCCCTTAATAAAGTTGCTTTTAAGCTTTCTTTCTTGTTCTCTTGTCCCCTTCTTGAGTCCTTGGCCTTACACCCAGCGAGAAGACATAACATCTTTCAATATGACTTTTCTAGCCGTTGACTCTGCCAAACGCACAGCATGTTAGCCTATCCACAAGGCAGTCGGCTAGTCTCACCATTGAGTGATGCAGTAACAGCAGCAGCAGCAGCAAGAGAATGGGCTCAGAAATGGGCTCCTTTGGGCTCAGAAATTCTTCGAGCTGCACCTCCGGGAGCCACAGCTGAACCAGAGAACATCGAAGAGCAGGAGTTACTGTGGGACAGCTGCCCCATGGACGGAACCAGAGCTAAGCTATGAGCCTTGGCTCAAGTTTGTTGGACAACTGGAGTAGGAAGTCAATATTGGCAGGACTGAGAACTGTGTAGCATCAAACTTAAATCACAAAGCTCAAGGTGTGGGAGCTGTCTTGACTGTTTTCTGTTACTAAGCTCAATTATAACCTTTGAATTCCCCAGTATGGTTCGGAGTGGTCTGTGAGCTACTGCATTGGATTTTGGACCCCGCAAAGTGCTAAGATTTGTGCTGAGGTGAGCAGTAAGAAATATGAAGAAGGTGCAGGGGTGTGGGGACATGTCTGACCTCCTGAGACTGGCTTAGTGCTGTTGATGTTGATGGGATCTCAGCCCTTGAGGAGCTGGAGGTCAGATGCCACTCTGTGCTGGCTGCACTGGTTTTACAGCAGGGGTTGTTGCCTTTGAATCAAGCACGACTCATAGTGACCCATGAACGAAAGGCCTGAAGCTCCTCTACAACCATCAACATTTATCAAACTTCAGAGTGTTTCTGGAGGCATGTTATTTAGGAAGTGGATGTCACTCCTATTTTCAAACCTGACAACAGTGGTTAGAATGGAGATACTGACCTTGGGGTCAGGGGTGCCAACCCCCAGACACCCTGTACCTTCTGCTATGGATTCTGACAACGACTGTTCTGCCCACGGCTCTCAGGACTCTGCCACCAAGTTTGACAACTTGCTATGACAGTTACACAATACTCAACAACACTCACAATTCTGGGCTCTGTTAGGGGAGTTGTTGTTATTAGGTGCTGTTGAGTATGGCCCATAGTGACCTTTGAACAACCGAGCACGTGAAATGAAGCTTTATCACCTTTGCCTCCAAAAAAAGCATTCTGGCTGCTCCCTGTCCAAAATAATTTGCTTGTTCTTTTGGTAGTCCATGGGATGTTCGGTTCAAATTGAGGCCAAAAAAATGAAAATAAGTCCATGAGAACCAAAATATAATCTTGAATCTATTCCATCTGTATTCAAAATCATCTTAAGAATCGGTTTGAAGCATTGAACACCAGTGATCAAAGACCAGATAAGTTGTGGGATGTTATCAAGGTTATCAACCATGAAGGGAGCAAAAGGTCATTACAAAGACAGAGAAGAAAACACCTAAATGGATGCCAGAAGAGATTCTAAAAATTGCACTAGAGCGTCAAGAAGCCAAAACAAAGGGAAAACATGCTGAAGTGAAAGCTGAATGGAAGATTTCAAAAGGTAACTCCAGAAAACAAAGCAGTTAGGGGAGTGACAGGTTACAACCCTCCAGTCAGACAGCTTTTCCTCAGACATGCTCACAGGTGCCTCTGGGCCAGTGTACTCAAGTTCCTTCAGTTCTGCCGAGCCTCCCCTCCCTCACGCTTTGCCAGTGAGCCCAGGCCAAGGCCCCTCTGTGTAGCTTTGTCTCAGACGAGCCTCTGGTCGTCTGCTGCTGCTCTGTCTTGGCCTTGATCCACCTCTAGCAGCAAACTCTGACCCCAAGGGTGCTCTACAAGCTCTGCTTCCTGGTTCATGGAAATGTGATTCTCCTCTTCTGCCTCTGGACCTGCTCAATTTCAGTTTGGAGGGATGGCAAAACCGACCAATTCCCTGGTTAGCGGTCTACACATCTTATTTATATATTCCCATTTCACAGATGCCACTTACTTTATTTACATTAGCAAGGTATTCTGTTCCCTTTGTGGGGTCACAAACACCTCACACTTGTATATTCCTACAAAGATCACCACAGGTCCAACAGTCAACATTATGATAGGGGAGAAAAAGATAAAAGCTGTTCATGATTTCGTCCTGCTTGGATGGTACCAGCAGTTAGGAAATCTGATGTATTGTGCCAGGCAAGTCTGCCGTTGGAGATCTCTCCAAAACACTGAAGAACAATGATGTCATTTTGAAGACTAACCCAGGCCATGGTCTTCTCAATCACATGCTATACATCAGAGAGCTGGACAATGAATGACAGGAAAATTGATGTCTAAGTTGTGGTGCTGGAGAAGAGTACTGAATAGCCCATGGACCATCAAAAGAACAAACCCTGAAAACATTACAGCCGGAGTTCCTTGGAGGTAAGGATGATCAAGCTTTGTCTTTCATATTCTGGCTGTAGCTAGGCGAGGCTGAGGTGTTTGCTGCAGAAGGTCATGGACTGCAGCTTTCAACACAGATTTAACTCCACATCAAGAAAACAAAGATTCTTACCACTGGGCCAACTGGCAGGATCACGGTAGACAGAGAAGAGACTGAAATTGTTAACAGCTTCAGCTTGCTTGGCTCTACAATCAACACTCTTGGTACCAGCAGCCAGGAAACCAAAAGACAAATTGCACTGGGAAAATCTGCCAGGGACCTCTCCAGAGTACTGGAAATCAACGATGTCAGTCTAGAGACTAAGGTACGCCTGATCCAGGCCATGGTCTTTGTAATTACTTGCTATGCATCAGAGAGCTAGAGAGTGAATAAAGAATGATAGGAGAAGAATCAGAGGGGAGCTCTGGTGGCCTAGTGGCAAGGAGCTGCAACTACAATCCCAGAGGCGCACGGTTCGAATCCACCAGATGCTCTGCCGGGTAAGGAGGGACAATCTCCTCCTGTACCAGTCAGATCTGATTTGACGGTATACGCACACAAAAATAAAATTTTTTTTTTAAAAAAAGAAGAAGAATCAGATGCCTGTGAGTTGTGGTGCCAGAAGAGAGTACTAAATGTACCATGGACTGCTAAGAGAACAAACAGGTTTGTCCTTGAGAGAGTGAAACCAGGCTTCTCCTTGGAGGCAAAGATACTGAAGCTCCATTTCAGATACTCTGAGTATGTTGCCAACAGGGTCCAGTCCTTGAAGGACATCATGTCAGGAAGGGTGGAGGGACAGTGTAAGAGAGGACGAGCCTGGATGAGACAGACTGACTCAGTGACTAGGGTGATGGGGGTAGGTATGTCAGAGACAATAAAACTGGCTCAAGATAGAGCTGGGTTCAGAGCTGTTGTGCACAGGGTCACTATAACAACACCAGGCAAAGCTATTCTTGGAAAGGGACATTATGTGAAGGAAGGAAGCTCCCCCGTGAGATGGGATGGCACGGTGACTTCAGCAATGGGCTCTAGTGGGTCAGAGATGAGGAGGACGGCCCAGGAGAGGGCTGTGTTCAGAATGGTTGTTCGTAAAATTGCTGAGTCGTATCTGACCCGACAGCACCCAACAACAACTACGTGGCCATGTGGTGGAAGTCCCAGCCGCCTCAGACCTCACCTGCAGTACTCACTGCAGCATCCGCACAGCTTCGCCTGACTCCCCAGAGGCGGCTTTGTCCAGTCAAGCCCGAAGATTAACTGCCCTACAAGCCACACCCTACCGCAGGGGTCATCCTGCCCATGGACGGGGCAGCTGTCTCTCAGTTCTGCCTATAGGTCCTGTGAGGGATCTTTCCCGCCTAACGTCCTAGCCTGGGTGCCTGCTTCCGCTACTTCGCTCGCGGAGCCCCAGCACGGTCGTGACTTCTGCGCTAGGGTGACCTAATGGCCCCAGTCTGAGGAAAGGGGCACCATCTGACCACAGAAATTAAACAGTAACATCACCAACTACTTACTTTCACCAGAGGATTTTTAAGAAAAAGTAAAAGAAACCCAACTAATGGAGGCATTTAAAACTGTAATAGGCAGGCCCTTAGGGCGGTGTGACAGCATGACCACACAGTACGTGCTCCCCGTCACACCCACATGACTCTCTGGCCCCCTAACTAACCCTGAGTAGGGACAAGGAGGGCGTGCTGAGTGAACACACAGCCCCAAACGCCAACTCCACAGCCCCCGGGGGATTCCAGCAGCAGTCCCAGCGTGTCCTCAACAGAGCTCTCAAATGAGAGGGCGAGCCAATGTCCGCAGCATCACCAGCCTTCAGAAAGGGCACTGGGGACAGGAGGGCGACAAGGAGGACACAGGTTGGCAGAAGGAAAAGCAGAACAAAAGTGCTTCTCAGCAGAGTCTCCAAAGACATAAGCCAGGTGCATCGGTGAATCGAGCGTGGCTACACACCCACCCCCAGCAGCAAGCAGTGAAGGTGTTTGCTTTTTAGCAGTGTCCACGCCCCCAGGCTCTCCCTCCAGAGGGAAGAGAGATGGGGATTGCATGCAGGTGAACCCCTGAGGCAGGCCACACAAGGGGTTGCCGCCTGGCCTGAGGGGGAAAAGCAGCCTCAAACACCCGACCTGACACAGGCAAAGTCAGCCCCAGTGGTTCTGGCCGTGAGGACACCAAGCTCCAATGCGAGACCTGGGGCTGTGTCCGTCCTGATGCCCAGGGGCGCTGTCGGCCTCTGTGTGGGGCAGCACAGTCATGACCTCACGGGCTACTGCTCCCCTGGGCTCTCAGTCATCCGGAGTGGCCGGCAGTGAGCAGCTGCCCTGAACCTCCTCCCTGTGCCCGAGGCGGCCTCCCTCCCCTCTGCACCTGGTCGAAGTGCTGGTCCAGCATCGGAGAGCAGGCTCCTTAGTCCCCGCGGACACGAAGGCCCTGGCAGCTGGAGGGGAGCTAGGACACAGTGAGGACAGCTGTCACTCACCGAGCCCATGAGTGCCTGGGACACACAGTGAGCTGTCTCTGATTTAGGGCCCTCCATGAGCCAGCCCCAGTTCTGGGGTGACCTCCTCCTGGGCCTGTCTACCCGCAGGGGCAGGGTCTTCAGGACAGAGGGCTACCAGCTCTACCCTGCACTTCCACCACCTGGCTTTTCATCCTAACCTGTTTCTAGAACTTCCACGTGGTGTCAGGGCTTCCAATCCTCCCCCGCGGAGACAAGCCGGCTGCACTTGGCGTTGAGCTCAATGAGGGCTTATTCGCAGGACGTTCACTGGCAGTGAAAATGCTCCAGTATTTTATTGAAAGAAAGCAATAAATAATACTGTGATAAAAATAGTTCAAAAGTAGACTGTACATACTTTGTTACATAATCAGGAAGTTCACAAAAGATTAATAGAAAAACAGAAAGGTAACAATGAATTGTACACATAAAACAAAGCAGGAACCAAACTGGGTCAAGACATGCTTGCTCTAGTGCTATATATCTATATATATATATATCTATATATATATCTATATATCTCATTGCATAATAAATAACGCACCATTATCTGAACACATTTCTTGCTGGCTCTTTAATATGTCACTTTAAAAAGTAAAAGTTACATTTGCTACAATCCAAAATGGCTGTCATGAAAATCGAAAAACGTACGCTGAGATCTGTTCTCAGAACATGTTTACAAACAGACGTACAAAGGTGATTCGCACGAAACAAGTAAGGCCTTTAGCAGAGCTGCACCCCAGCATCCCAGGCCCGCGGCCACCGTGCCGCTGCCAGCTGGGAGCTGCGGGATCGGTCCAGTGCGTGGCTGGGTTCTCGCGGCAGCCCCGCTCCGGGGAAAAGCCGGGAAGAAGGCACAGGGGGTTGACCCGCTGACCACCGCCTCTCTGCAGCCCGGGGCCCGGCCAGTCTCCGCAGAGCGGGTCCCCACCGATGGACCACGCTGCCAGACCAGCACTGCCCAAGACGCTGGTGGTCGACCTTGGACGCCTGAGAGCCGCCAACAGGGCGGAAGAGCATTTCTTGCTAGAAAAAGTACAGTTAAGGTCAGTCATTAAAATACAACGAGAGTTGCTCGAAAGCGAGTCTCGCTTCAAGATGATTGTTGGAGCGCTAGTCTGCAAAGGGGAATGCCTGCCGCTGAGCCGGCAGTCTTACAAATGTAGTAAAATCCTTTTCTCTGAAGTGTTTATTATTAAAAAATTAACAATGGTAATTACAATAAATGCATAATTTACAAAAGCCCTCTATTTGTTCACAGGATTTATACATACAAGCATTACAGTACATTCATCTGAAAGACTAAAATTAGGTATAAGAACATGAGTTGATCTGAAAGGATATTTATAGCCTGGATATACAAGTAAGTAGCTATATAAATGAAGAACCGTAAGTTTACATAAATATAAGAAACATTAAATTCTAAAATATTTTCTCTATGGTATTTGTGAATTTGTCACTAATTAAAAACTCTGTAATAAAATATTTTAGGGTCCATATGACAAGTATTAACAGATGAGCAATGCACTGTCTGCAGGGCCGGGGTCTTCACTGGGAGCCGTCATTATCTATAGAAGTAGTGTGGGTACACTGGGGAGAGAGAAAAATGGACTTCAGATGGGTGCGGGCCCATGGACCCCCACTTCATGGTCACCACCCCCGCCCCCGCCCCGTGCCCTGGTCCTAGAAAGAACACCCAGAGACTTCCTCGACTGACGTCCTGGATCTGAAAGCCACCAACTGCGAGAGGGTGAGACTGAGAAGGCAGCGGGGCGGTCCAGCTCTGCCCGCGGCTCAGGACACAGCCCGGAGGAGCGTCGGGCCCACCTGCCACCTGGTGCCTAATGACAGTGCAGTTCTGTGTGAAAACGAATCGCTCGAAATGGAGAAGGTGTTCGTGGCAGACAACGGTAGGGCCTCGTGGACTCATAAGCCCTGGTAAGCCAGTGCCACCACCGGGGACAGCGGACAACCTGGTCAGAGCAGAAAGCGCCTGGCCGTGGTCTTAGGATTCCCTGCTCTCGGCCGTGCTCCCCACTCCCCTCACCGCCCGCAAACACAGCGAGAAGGAAGGGGTGCACAGACGCGCAAGAGGAGCCAGCGCGTCCAGGGTCAAGGAAAAAGCAGAACACGGCCACACAAAGCTCTTTGAACGAGGAGACACAGATCCTCGCACCACCTGTGGAGGGCTGGGTGCCCGTGAGCACCCCGACAGGAGCAGAGGGCCGGTCACCAGGCCATGCCCACTGGGCACAGGCCACGCCCCTACTCACCCATCAACAGGAGTAGGTCCGCACTGTGGCCGAGTCCAGCCTCTGCGTCCCCGGCACCTCGCCTGTCTCGACATCGCGGGGGCAAGCGGAGCACAACGTGCAGTTAGTCTCACACAGCGGCCACACACGCAGACATCCCCCACCCTGAAGGGCCACCTGAGGGCTCTGGGTCACACTTTTGGGGGGCAAGGTCCAGCCTTGCCCCTCGGGGTGCCTGGGAGGTAGGTCTGTGATGGCAGAGGCAAAGGTCATCCAGGGGCAGGATGTGTCTGCACAGGTCATAGCCACTCGAGATCCTCACACTAGAGATCACGCCCCAGCTTCTTACGGAGCCCCCACAGCGGGGCGGCCAGCGGGAGGGGACAGGGCCTTGTCCAGGGGACTGAGGCTGGAACTCAGCCTCCCCCGCAGCTTTGGGTTCCAGGAACACAGTGCGTGTTCCACGGGGGAACACCGCAAGCCAGAAGAGTAAGTCCTCCACACTAGAGGGGCAGTCCCTGCCAACGCCTGTCCCTCATGCAGACCAGATGGACACTCCCTGGCCGCGCAGCTCTAGACCCAGGAGAAATGGGAGACAGAGGGGTGTGCCGTGGTCAAAGAGACCTCGTTGTGCCATTACTTATACAGCCTGGGGTGGCCACTTGGGGAGGTCTGCGCCTGGGCTGTTCTGACTTGGGTGGACATCCCTGTTCACATCAGATACTCCCAACGCCCTTGTTCCAGGCTTCTCTCTCTCTTAGCCACACTCCAGGCTGCTGTCACTACCTCACAGGGGCCGAGAGGGACGCGACTGAGCTCTTCCAGAGATTAGACAGGATGCTGCTGAGGAGGCTAAGGTGGAAAATTCTAGAAGGAAAATCCTAAACTTTGGGGGTCACTGAGTTTCTGTCCCCCAAGCAGCTGAGAAACCATTTGCACTGCCACAGGGACACTGTCCTGCACATGTCCGGGAACACGGGTCCTCTGGTCCCTGCGGAGGAGTCAGAGCAAGTCTCCTACACCAATGGCGGGCGTGGGCACCTGGATGGGAACCTGCCAGTCCCCAGTGAGCACGACAGCCTGTCCCTCAGGACTTGGACAGAACACCGCCAGGCCGATTTGCGACCCGGGCACGCTGGGTCACGTGCTGTCACCTGTACACGCACGCCCCTGCCCACCTGTGGGAAGACAGGTGGTTGTGGCTGCGTCTTGAGGGAGTCCAGGCAGTTGCTCCAGGTCAGGTCACAGCTGAGGCCCGACCCTGGCTCTAGAAGCTGAGCGCCCTCGAGTGAGTGGGACGGAGCTGGTGCTTCACAGGACGACCTGCGGTCTCGTCCCCCATCCCTCACCTCCCAAGGCAGGCATGAGCCAGACAGAGCAGGGGGCTGTGACTCTAAGGCCACCTGGCCACGCCCCCAGCGGGGACCGCGTTCCCCCAGGAGTGAAGCCAGCAGACCCCGACGACGACTTGGAGGGCCAGCTTCCTCGGGCTCCAGCCACCCGCGTACCCACAGCATGGGTGCCAGCGTCACTGACAGCACAGGACAGCGTGCCCGGCCAGCTGGGAGAACGGGGATGCCTGAGCCAACCACACGAGAACGAAAGCAAAACCAGACTTTCATAAACAAACGTTCAGGTTAATCGTGAACCATTCCAACCTGGCCATGCAACAGCAGCCCGAAGCCCTGTGACGTGGACAAGCCACTTGTGACCACGGCCGAGAACGTCCCCCGCACTGGCAGCTGCACCGGGCTGACGTCCCCGGCGACTTACCGTCCAGCTGCACCTTCTTTGGCTGCATGGAGGGTGACGACGTGGAAGCCGTGACCCGGAAGTTGGCAGGCAGCGTCTCTGCTGACCCAGCCGCTAGGCCTCGCACATCCTTCGGTCTGAACTTCTTCCTCCAGGAGGGGGCTCGCCGGAAGGTTTTGTCATCATCCTGGTGGGTGAAGGTGGGCGAGAAGGTGTAGGTGAAGGGGATGGTACACAGGGCCGTGTTTAGACGAGGCGTCATTTCTGTGCAGTGATTCGGTACCGGTCACCATTCACACACAGCCCTCGATGTAACAGTACCCCTCCCACTACCCTCCCCGTGTCCCCTTTTTCCATCGTCCCCCTTTCTATCCTTTCCTGCCTTTTGAGCTGTGTCCCTGGGCAGATGAGCTGAGTGTGGACGGCTCCTTTGTGCTTTTGCTGGTGTTTAAGGACTTCCTGACACACAGACAACTGTTGGTCCCGACTGGGACCTCTGAGAAGGGAAGGAGGGGTGGGCCCTCCACTGCACACAGATGGCCTGGGACCCCCGGCCCCTCCGGGCGGGCAGCACACTTCACTCCCCACCCTGAGGAAATGGCCTGCCTGTGGTGAAATACTTCATAATCATCTTGGAAAAGTCATTTTCACATAGTTTTTCGGCTTATGCTGTGAGCAGCGTTTCCTAGAGCTGTCAGCCTCTGCCCTGACAACCGGCAGAGGGGGCCGAGTTAGCGAGGACAGAGCTGAGCCTGGCTTCAAGGACAGGGAGTGGTTCTTAGAAGCTTCTGGAACATTCCCACGCCTTAGGACACTTTCATGGGTTGTGAAAAACTCAAGTGCCCAAAATTCCACCTTCTTCCTGAAAAGGATTACTTTCGTAACCAGTCACTGTAAAGCGATGTGCACGTTTCGCAAGCATGTCCAGGCGGGCTCCTGCGTGTGAGGCACAGTCCTGGACGCACTGACCGCGGCCTCAGAGTATCTCCATGCACACTCACCTCGTCGAACCTCCTGTCGGTGCCCATGACCAAAAGGTTGTTGAACTCTCTCTCCAAGACCGCCCGAGCCTGGAATTGGAACAAAGCAATCAGAAAACCCCCAGATCTCACCTCAGTTTGATGTGAAGGACATTAGCTATCATTATTATGACTCTTCACACCCAGACTTTACACATATACACAAACACCCAGCTCTGAGAGTGTGGGGGGACCCTGGCAGCAGGATGAGGTGTGGGCTGCTGACCAAGCATTTCTAGGAATTCTGATACAACAGGAACAAAAGCCCTTTCCTGTGAGGACGAAGCAGGACATCTCTGCGAGTGTGTGGACTTAGATGAGATGCTCCTCGTTTGATCCATTTACAAGAACTGCATGTTTGTACACAGGACAGGAAAAGAGGCAGACCAAAGAGAGACACACCAGGTGCTGGGACCCTGACGTAAGGCAGGGCAGATGAACCGGGGGACTGTGGCCATCTGAAGGCTCTATCTGTCCTCCCGCGGGTGTGAGGGGCTCTGGGTTACAGGGGGGACTGCGGCCGTCTGGCAGGACCTGTCACATTCCTCCCGTGGGTGTGAGGGGCTCTTGAGGGGCTCGGGGTTACCTGCGTGTTCTGCGTAGGGATCTGCAGCAGCAGCGCCAGCGCATTGAAGTCGAAGGTCTCGTCTAAAGCCACAAGCGCGCCATGCACGCCGCTCTCGATGAGATTGTTCGCATACTCCTTAAGGCCGATGGCCAGGATCCAGCGGATCACCCGATCATTGCTCCAGACAAGGACATCTGTGGAGGAATTGGTGAGGGTAAGCGCCTTCATCCTGCACACGCCCTGCTGTGGCCCCGGCACCCCAGACCCCAAATGGACACAGCCTTCTCCAGAGGACACACGGCACAGGGACAGGACTTTGTCCTCCATGCGGTGCGGACTCCTCCGTCAGACCTGCCCCTTCAAGGGTACTCGAGCAGCACGAAGGTGGACTCTACTGTGGGGCGTACTTCCAGAGGACGGGGCACGAGGGTGAGCTTTCTGCCTCCACCTCTGCTGTCGGGGAGCGGGCACCACGCCTGGGCACAGCATCTTGTGCCACGCCCCATAGCCTGTCCTTTGCAGTCCTGGAGGTGGGATGTATGCTGACCCCTTACAAAAATGAGGCTGGAAGACATTTAAAAAAAAAAGTAAAAAATAAGCTTTATTCGGGGTGGTGTCCGGCTCAGAACCTCTGGGACTGCTTCTTGGTGTCCGCGGCCTTGGTGACCTTGAGCACATTGACGCGCACGGTCTTGCTCAGTGGCCGGCACTCGCCCGCGGTGACAATGTCGCTGATCTGGACGTCTCTGAAGCAGGGAGACAGGTGCACAGACGTGTTCTTGTGACGCTTCTCAAAGCGATTGTACTTGCGGATGCAGGGGAGGTAATGTCGGCAGATGACGACGGTCCTCTGCGTCTTCACCTTCGTCACCACCCCAGACAGGATTCGCCTCGGATGGAGACGTTACCAGTGAAAGGGCACTTCCTGTCAATGTAGGTGCCCTCGATGGCCTCCTTGGGCGTCTTGAAGCCCAGACCGATGTCCTTGTAATAACGCGGGAGCTTCTCCTGGCCGGTTTCCCCCAACAGCACTCTCTTTCTGTTCTGGAAGACGGTCGGCTGCTTCCGGTAGGCGTGCTCCGTCTGGACGTCCCCCATCTTTCCGGCCGCTTGGAAAAAGCTGGAAGACATTCTTCAGCGCTTCAGAAACAGGAGGGTTACCTGATCTCACACCAATTAGTAAGTTCCCAAATTTGCCTTATTAGAAATATAAAAACAGCTGCTTTGTAAAAATATATCCAAATGATCAGCGATCCCAGCCATGACAAGGTCTGTGTACTGTGAACAGATCCCAAGCACACAGGAACAGGTGAGGCAGGCATACATAGCACCTCTCCAACGTCCTTTTCTGGACAAATGCATGTACAGACATATACACAAATTCAACAACTACGGACTTGGGATTTTTCTAACAACTCATTAACATACTTCTGAGTAATTTACCCTTTTAAAAAAGAGGAAGTGAAAAAGAAGACTTAATAAAGCAGGCTGGCGCAGTGGCCATGAGCGAGACTGGACCCAGCGTCTGCTATGGGGAGGGTGGGGAGTGGACACAGGCAGCAAGCACTCAGAACCATCCCTCGGACAGGGCTGGTCAGCACTCATTTCTTCACGAGTGGAAGCGAGAGCCACGGCTGCACTGTCCACACAGCTGAGACGAGGGGGACAGGAACGAAACAGCAGGAGTGTGAGAGCAGAGCCTGCCGCAGCCCACTGGCATCGAGCGGCGCTGCCGTCAGTAACTCCCCTTAGTCCTCAACCGTCCGCTGGGGGAACGTGGAGGAGAGGCTCCCCACGAGGGACCCTGCAGCCGCAGCCTGGTCTTCTGAGTGCTCTCCCCTCCCCCTGCTCTGATTTCTTCCTCCAGTCCTCCAACAGGACCGGCCTGAGGCTCTGCCTGTCCCTCTCATGACCCTGGGGCCCTCCTGTGCACCCACATAACCAAGAGGTGAGCTGCAGGGCCACTCGCCTGCCCACTCTGTCAGTGTCTCAGCGTGTCAACAGAGGGGGACTGACAAGAAAGGAGAAGCTGACACTTCTGAAGTCAAAGGGACAGGCTCACCCAAGAGTCAGCCGGGGGTGATTCTCATGAGCAGAGCCCAGGTGAGCCCCTTCCATGCGGTCCCCACAGGCCGACGGCTGCCTCTCCCCTGCGCACCTCCGACGGGGTGGACACAGGAGGACACAGAACTGCCTGACATGGGGGACAGGCCCACAGGGCTCATTGAGGGATCAGCCCCTTCCATGCGGTCCCCACAGGCCGACGGCTGCCTCTCCCCTGCGCACCTCCGACGGGGTGGACACAGGAGGACACAGAACTGCCTGACATGGGGGGCAGGCCCGCAGTGGATCTGGTTGAAGGAGAGGATACTGGCCTTTTACTTCGTTCTGGCTTTCTTCCCTCTTTCTTTCCAGCTCTTTCCGGTCGTAATTTAACTTTCGCAGACACATGATTCCACACTGGAAACTGTTTCTGTAAAAACAAAAGCAAACGGGATGATCTCGAGAAGGCGGCGGCTGTGCCCCCGGTGACGCGGACCAGGAAGCAGAGCGCGCATGGGCTGACCTGTGGAAGCTGTCCACCATCTTGAGCTGCCCCCGGAGGTCCTTCTTGGTCAGGTGGTCCAGCATCCTGGCGTCCACAAGGCACTCCATGAAGTAGCTGCGGTACTGCGGCAGGCCCAGGCTGGGCAGCCACTCGTTGCCGATCCACTCGTGGTTCATGTCCCCGTAGGCGAGCGTCTGCTCGTGAGGAAGGAGCAGGAGGATGAGGGCTGCGCCCGCGGAGGTGACCACACAAGAGCAACCACCGCGGAGCTGGGTGTGCAACCACACACGGGGGGGCTAAACAACAACAGGGCTCTTTCTATTTCAAACCATCTGATTGGACAGTTGACACCTATTTAAAAGTCAGCAAAATTTATACAGAAGAAATGACACCATTAAAAGTCTGTGATTCATTTGTGTTTTAAAATGTAAATAATTGCATTTACTAAACCACAAGACTAAAAGTGACCACAAGTTTCCTTCCTGGAGCAATTTTACTTCGTAATAACCAGAAAGGACCACCACGGCTCATGAACAAGTTTGAAGGGTCACCCCACCTTCTGCTCATCCAAAAACACCCCAGGCTCATTTTCAAAGGACATACTTTCACCCGAAATGCTCTAAACAAAACAATTTCACAATCAGGGGAAAAGTAAATAAAAAGTTTAAAAACAGACAAGCAGAACAACTGAGCACAGAAAGGGGAAGCAGCCTGGCCCACAGTTAGAAGTAGGAGCCTGCCTCTCAGCAACAGGCTCAACAAGCAGCTCGCAGCAACACACGCCAAGGAGGAGACGGAGACAGACAGACGGACCTTCACATGCCACGAAGCTCGGGTGAGAAGACGGACTCCTCTGGGAACACACACAGCACTCTCCGACACAGACACGGCGCAGCTTATTTAAGGAGACGAGCAAGCGGCCCAAGAGAGTAACATTCAGAACCAGCCACCAAAAGCGATGTGGGAACTTCTCAAGCGTTTGGGAATGAAGGCGTTTGTGAGTGAGCCATGTGCCAAAGAAGCAATCACATGGAAATTGGAAAATGCTGTGAACTGAAGGAAAGTGGAAGTACATGGGCTGCTCCTCCAACAATGCTCCGAGTGAAACATGTAACACTGAATGCTTACGGAATGAGCTCATCAATGACCTACGATTCTATCTCAAAAACAGGAGAGAAAAAAAGAGTACAGAAAGTCTAAAGCAAGTAGAAGAAAGAAAATAAGAGAGAAGTTGGTAAGACACAAAAAAGATTTAGAAAATAAAGCAATGACAGGAAAACCTGAGGCCTGTTAAGTACAGCACAGCCTGGGTGGTCAGGAGAAAAGGTAAATCACTCAGGGGAAAGGAGGACACGCTTCTGAGATACGTAAAGAAATCAGCATGCGCTTGGCTCGATGCTGAGAACATACTCTCTGTCCCGTCATCACAACGGAAATCTGTAGTTACCAGTCCAAACAGCTCAAAAGAAAAGTAAACCCTCAACCCCCCATGGCTTTGCTAGAGATTTTAGACATGTAAGAAAAAAAATTTATCTGTTCTATGCAAACCACACCAAAGAACTGAAGAAGAACCTTTGCTTTAATGTCACTGGACCAGTACTAACTGATGTCAAACTAGACAGAAATTTTAAGAAAATAAAATCACAGACACATATCCCTTCAAGGACAGAAATACAATGGAAGAGAATGGTCTCCGGCTGAGGAGGGACATCCACTCAGGGCCTCCTGCAAGCATCACCCTCCACGGTGGGCGATCAGGCGAGAAAAGGATGTGTGTCCCCACCACTCCGGTCAGCATTCCCTAGAGGCTCTGGACAGATCAGAGGGCAATGGGGGGGGGGGGGGAACAGGCTCATAAATTTGAAAAGGAATTGAACGGCCTTTACTTGCAGAAGACAAGATTCTCTATATAGGAAAGGAATCTACCAAATGGCTCTCAGAACTAGGTAGTGAATTCTCAGGCTGCACAGTAAACAGACAAAAAGAGCAGTGTTTCTCAACACTGGCCGTGAACATGAACTCGCGGTGCTGTGGGTTTGGCCCTCCACGGCTGGCAAGAAGGTCAGCCCTCGGCAGGAGAATGGTGTGCTCTGCAAAGCTGACCGCCTTGGGACCCCTCCTGGGCCCTCCGTCCTGCAGGGGGGAACTGGGTAAACTATCACGGGTTTGGTCAAGAACAACGGGAATTTGAAAAACAAGAGCATCACCAAACAGGCAAACTTTAAGAAGAAATTTTAACAAAATATGGACGAGGTCTGCACACTGAAACACACACACACACAGAGGGAGAGGGGGAGAGAGACACACAGACACACAGACACGTGAGAGCAGAAGGTGCCTAGCACTCTACAGCTATGGCTTCTGATCTAATTATTATTTGCTCCTTTCACACTGGAAAGAATGACCCAAATTCCAACAAGAATGGTGGAATTCTAACAAAACAGAATGTCCCATCATTTCCCTAAACTTTGGGCATGGAAACCACAGCCCCTCGCAGGGAGGCGCCTGGACAGCCCCTGCAGCCACGTGCTTTGTCCACTATGTCTAACCTCCCTGAGAGGTGGGCGTGGCCATGCGGCAATGCTTTCTTGCTGGCTGATAACGTGTTCTAAAATGGGCACAAAAAGCAAAGAAACGGTCTTGCTATTATCACACCTTCCTATTTTTGAAGTCGTTGACAGCGTGAGCTTCTGGAAGTATCTGGCTCAGTCTGGGGACGTCACTGCTCTTCTGCGCTGCCAGAGCAGCCTTCTGCAAAGGGCATGGGTGAGTCCTGAGCTAGGAGAGGTGCCCACTGGAACATGAGGGTGCCCGGTCCGGGCTGTGACTGTGCACAGCGTGAGCCCCGCAGGGTTACGCCGCCCTGCCGGCCCGTGCGACCAGCAGCAGCACAGCTTGGACACACCGTCAGCGGCCAGGACACGCTGTGATGTCTCGGTCTTCAGCTCATGATTCGGGGACCCTGAGCTTCTATCTCGGGGTCTCCCTGCACATTGCTGGGCCTCTGTGCAGCAGCCCCCCCGTGGCTGGGAGACCAGCAGACTGCATGTCCCTCTCAAGTCTGGGCAGGGCAGCAGGAGGGCTGACGGCCACTCTCTGGCCCACCAACTTCCTATTTCCTCAGGCCAGCATCGGTCCCTACACTCTCGCAAGCATGACGTCCTTCTCCAAGGTCTGGTCGGTCCCTCTTGGTCACGTGCCCACAGTATATGAGACAGGGCTTCAGAATCCTCGTCTGCAGGGAGCCGTTTGGTTTCACGCTCTCCAGGACAGATCTGTCTCTTCTCCTGGACGTCCATGGTGTGTTCAATACTCTTCTCCAGCTCCACAACTCAAAGACATCAACTCTCCTTCTGTTCTCTTTAGTCACTGTCCAGCTCTCTGATAGATAGCGAGTAACTGCAAAGTCCATGGCCTGGAACAGGTGGTAAGCTGGACACTCGGACCTTCCCAGGCAAGTGCTTCTCGGTGTGAAGTAGCGGAAATTAGCAAACGTCCCTGTGCCAGTCGCCCTGGCCCTCGTCAGTGTCACTGAGTCTGCGGCTCACAGCACGTGAGACACAAAGTCATCACGGGATGGCCGCATCGACCTACTCCTTCAGTGAGGAGCCCTGGCGAAGGCCACTGGCCACAAACTGCACGGCTGGCCGCTCTGGAGGAGAACGAGGGGGCACCCCACTTCCATGGGGGTGACAGCTGCAGAAGCCTAAGGCAGTCCTGGCTTGTCCCACCAGGGCTGGGGGTAACCCAGACAGACAGAAACAGAAGGTTCAATGAACAACCCGTAACCAGGAAAAAACCTAAAGCTTTTCGGATGTGACGGCTCACTGAAGATGCTGACCACCTGCTATCAGTGAGGGCACTTAGAGACCCGCCAGCTGGCAGCCCACCCACCTGCGCACCGGCACCACCTCCCAAGCCAGCGGGACACGCAGGGTGCCCGAGAGCTTCCTGTGAGTGAAGCCAGGGGAGCAGGGAAAGCAAGTGTGCCCTACACGGGAAGAGCTTCGGTGTCAGAGATTCTGCCAGGAAGGAACTCTGAATCGGCACATACTTAGGACAGCCCTTGGTAATACGCCCAGTGCTGGCACAGAGAGGGTCACCACGCCAGCTTCTGTGCCCAGAGAGACAGCTGCCCTTCAGCAGCCCTGGGAAGGAAATCCCACCACTCAGCGGGGCCCCCACCACCCGCGGAGCAGGAGGTCCCATCTGCCTCCATACAGGGAACGTTCAAAATTGTCCATGAGACGTGCTCTTTAACATTGTGCCTTCAATTCATTAACAACATTCTAGAAACGTCAACAAAGTGGACACTACAGCTCTTTTGCTGCTGTACAGTAAGGGAAAGATTTAGAGGAAGTCTCCAACCTGCGCCCAGCTTCCCTCCTCATCCTCCTGAGGGTACGTGGTTAGGATGCAAAAGAACAGAGCTATTAGTATCAGTCAGTGGCAGGACGGAGCGGTTTCACTCTGCAGCGAGACGCAGCTTAAATGAGCATGAACAGGTTAAACCCCCCCAAGCTTCATGCACAGTTCATGCCAACCAACGTCCCCACTTCTCATGCAGGAGCAGACTTCCATGCCAAGCCCCCCCAGAGCGGGCAGGGTCCAGGTCTCTCCCATGGGAGACAGAGTTACGACTAAGTCGAATCTACAGACCCATTTTATGTTCCCAGAAAAATCTAGACCACCACCAAGTGTGGAAAAACCTGGAGAAAATACTTATCCACACCAGTGTAACACGGGTAACACTCGTCCCAGCCAGGGCCCAGCCACGCACAGGGTCACCAAGGGCACGCGGCGGCACCGTGACTAACCGTTTGTGGTGTGGCCGTAAGAGTTTCCATCTCCTCGTGCGTTAACCAGACATTTCCTGTGCTCTAAGGTGACCCAGGTGTGCCCATCCCATCCAGGGCAAGGAAGCAGTGACAAAGAGGAAAGATGGCAGACAGGTAAACACCAGGTGCGTGCAGGAGCAGGTCGGGCAGAGCTCCCTCTTCTCAAGCTTCTCATCCAGGTGTCCAGCCCCCCATCACGTGCTCAGCCACACACCGGAGCCTCTCAGAGACCCACAGGGAGACACGAGCCTGCCCCCGGGCGTGGACCCCAGGAGGGAAAGGTATGTGACCTCCTTGAAATCCTAAGATAATTCTCAAGTAACAATGAATTCAGTATGACTAAGCTAGCCTTCCTCAGTGTTAACAAGAAGCTGGGCGAGACCCCGGTTCTGGAAGATGGGAGGACACTCCCGGTAGGTCTGCCAGACAGGAGTGCTTCAGGCTGCGTGTGCAGCCAAGAGGTCGAGCGGGTCAACGAGCGTGCGCTTGCCGGCGTCGACCTGGACTCAGCAACCCTGCAGGACCTCTGCTTTTGAGGAGTGGCCAGTGAACACCAACCTCCGAGCCCTTCACCAGCAGCGGAGTGCTTTAAACTCTACGCCACCAGAGCTTCGCACACATTAACGTGATGGCATGTCACCAGTAAAGCTGGCCTTCCACTCGCTCTTCCGGCCACAGGCCGCCGGTGCCATGCACACCCTGTCTGCTGTCTATTCACCTCCTTCACGGACCTGGTGAGGGAGAGGCTGGGAGCCCCAGCTGCAGCCCGTGCCTCTGGGGAACAGCAGGTAGGGCGATGGGCTGTGCTCCGGTCCCGTGGCCAGGTCCTCTCACTGAGCCCCTCTAACGAGTGGAGAGCCCCTGCAATGGGTGGGTGCTATGGCGAGCTCCCGGTTCTGAGGACGTCTACAGCCTGGGGGGCCCACAGTGTGTTTTCTCGCCAGGGCAGACGGAGAGCTAGAGTAGAAGGCACAGGCACACGAGGCCAGACCTGACCTGCGCACTCCCCAGTTTTTCAGAGTGGTCTGTAACTGCCTGGACTAGGAAGGCTCTGGGGCAGCCTGTGTGGGGAGACCAACCACCCACATGTTCGCTGTATGCAGGGCAAACCAGCGAGCGCCCTCCAACACGCTTGGGGTCACAATGGGGGTTCTGCATTCTCTCTGTTTCCTTGCATCCCGTATTTCCATGGGCATCCTGAGATTCCCCAGTGCTCTGTTCTGAGGGCAGACCATGGCCTCTTCCTGATGTGCAAGCTGCCCTTAAACAGACCCGTCTGAGGTGCCTGGTTCCCACACGAGCAGAGAAAACCCTAGCCCTCCAGTGCTCCTTATCTGGCTACACTGCATGGAGGCTCTCCCACCCGAGTAAGGAAGCCGCCTGGCGGTCGTCACTCACTCTCAAACCCACTCTCAGGAAGGTTGAAGTGGCCAAGACCAGCCCATGGGCCAGGCGGGAGGTGCTGCCCTGGGGAGGGGCGCTCAGGGGCCCTGGGAGGGGCTGCGTCTTTCCACGGGTGCGAGCTGCCCTGGGGGAACCGGCACAGCCGTTATCCTCACAGAGCGGTGATACTGGCTCCCGATTCCCTGGCCACGCGCTCACCTACGGACTGAAAGGTGAGTGGTTCGAATACACCCAGAGGTGCTTCAAGACAGACTAGGTCATCGGCTTCCCAAGCCCCAGCTGTGAGGAGCCCACGGAGCATGTGCACGTGACGTCACTCTGCTGGGGGCTGCCAACGGCCCCGTGAGCACTGTGCAGACAGAGGCAGCGAGGTTCAGTGCTCCCCTTCCCGCGCCTTCTTCACGGCAGTCCCCGAGTCAGCTCCAGTAAATAAACTCGGACGTCGGTGACGGTCACGCACCCAGTCCCCTGACCCTCAGTCCTTCTGCAAGTTCACGGGGAGTACACACGGGGAGCAGAGAAGATCACCCCCAAACACCTACCGTCCTAGAGGTGGGCGGGGCCGACGGGCTGGTCAGTGACATGATCTCCTGGATGGCTAGCCTCAGCTTCAGCCTGTGCAGGGGGTTGCTGATGCCGATTTCACGCTGGATCTCAGTGTCCGACAAAGCCGACATGATGGCCCCACTCTTCACGTTTGCCCGGCACGCAGCCACATACCAGGCTGGCATCCCCACCCAGAGCTGCAGACAGAGAGGGAAGGGTAAGGCCAACAGGTCACGCTGTCCGAGAAGTGGCCGCCCACCTCTCAGGACACAGACAGGGCCCTACCTCCAGCCACACGACGACAGTGGGCCCGTCCCACTGGGCGAAGGGCAGGCCCTGCCTCCGGGCCTCCTCCAGCAGCTCATGCCTGCAGAGAGGGGGATATCGTGAATACAGCACAAATGAAGCCCGTTCCCTACAGACTCCCAGCCACGTCTCCTGCAGAGAGGACGACAGCCATGGCTCAGCGACAGACGTGCGCCTACGCTGACCAGCGCGCTGACTCCCCAGCCATCTCCGGCATCATCAATACTATCAACAGCACTCCCCAATGCTCGACCTGCACCCACACCCACAGCCCTGGACTCCTCTTGACACCCCGACACCCCTGTCTGCAGAAGCATCTCCTCTCCATTCATAACCAGGGGAGGAGCCTCTGCAGCCACGCGCTGGACAGACACGCAGACAGAGGGTGCTCGTGGCCCAAGGCAGAGGACCGCTTGCTAGTAACGCAAGGAAGGTCCCAACGCCTGGGCAGGCTGCCCGTGCACTCGAGGGGCGCAGGAGCCTAACGTGGGGAGCTGCACAACAGCCATGGAGGAGCAGAGGGTGAGGCCTGTGAACTGCGCTGTCAGACGGAGGGGCAGACCCAGCTGGGAGAACGGTGCAGCCAGCGTGCTCCGAAGGGGCAAGGGTGGAGGGGCCTCTCACATACTGTGGGGATGGGATCAGGAAAGGCTACTCCCGAAAAAGGGCATCATTCTCGGAAAAACAAAACCAGCAAAGGAGAGGAGTGTCAGTGAGATGGACTGACAGAGTGCGTGCGAGCGCACCCCCCCAGGCAGAGAGCAGCCCTGGTGAGCGTGAGCTTGTGCGTGAGCACACATTCACACCCCCCTCCCCGCAGAGTGCAGCCCTGGTGAGCGTGAGCTTGTGCGTGAGCACACATTCACACCCCCCTCCCCGCAGAGTGCAGCCCTGGTGAGCGTGAGCTTGTCAACGCACAGACGCACACACACACGCACACACACGGTGATGCCCTGTCAGGCAGAAGACCCACTGACCACAACACCCTGCACAGCAACCATCCGAAGCACCCACCCCAGTGTGCACGACATCAGAATGGGGACAACACAGCGACCACCCAGCTGAGGTGAGGTCAGGTAATCTGGTCATCTCAGCGCTGGCGAGCTAACTCCAACTCAGGAAACAGTCCCCCCTGCCCGTCCCCTCCTTCCAGGGGACACAACAGCCCTAGCAGGTCTCCCAGGCTTCAACAGAACAAATGGCCACACCCTGCTTCCTCAGAGTGGCTGGTGGGTTTGAACCACTGACCTTTCAGTTAGCAGTCTACTGCATAGCCTACGAGTTGTACGGCTTGTAAGGACTGTGAAGGATTCTGCAAATCCTGTGGGACCGTGACCCAGGGCAGCCCTACTGTTAGGCCATCAGGCACTTTCCTTGAGCAGTGTCACCAAGTGGCCAATCCCCAGGGCACAGGGATGACATAAAAGGTGTCCACGCACTGTGATGAGTGACGCTTGCTGACGTTCATCAGCTAAAACCAGGGCATGAGAAGACGCAGCAGGCACACAGAGGGAAGAAAAAGCTTACTTCTTTTGTAGTTTACGGTTCTTCTCCGCCTGTCCTCCCAACTTGCTAAGTCCCAGGGCGTCTGGAGAGGCATTTTCTGTCTCTGAGAGGCCAGCTGTGAGGAAGGACAGTCCCCAAAGCAAGAGTTAGTCAATCTGGCAGTACTGTGATAAAATAGGAGTGAAGCGGGGAGGTGTCCCTGGGCAGCACAATTAAGCGTTGGCTAATATCAAAGGCTGGAGGTCTGAGTCCTCCCAAGGCACATGAGATCTTGGTCAAACATTCTTCCAAGTGGAATAGCACTGGTCTGTGCATTGCTGTACAGAGGTAACTCGTGGTTGCTGTGAGGCTGAACACGGTGACACCGATGTGTCAAAAGTGATAATGGTCACCCATGGTGGACAGTGTTTGGTGGAGTTCCCTGATTAAAACAAGCTTGGAAGCAGGAGTGGCATCCACTTCTGAAATGGCTTGCCTCCAGAAACCCTATGAACCTGGGAGAAACGACACAAGTTATACAAGTGTTCAGGTCTTTTGTTTATGGGATCACTTTGAGTCGTCTACAACTCGACAGCATTTAACAATAACAACAACAACGAGGTATATCAGGAGAAAGTGCACCATAATCGACTTTCTAAAAATCAGCCACTGAAAATATTATGAAACTACAATAACAAGTAGTTGCTGAGGCTGCTTCTGTGAGCAAACATCTTGCGGGCGTGGGTCCTCGGTAAGGAGGTTTGGACGGTGGCTCCGCAGGCCATCCTGGTTAATTCGGAGCTTCTGTTCTACCTGACTTGACTGACAGTGCGGCGGGTCTCGAAGGCTTGCGAATGGTCACCGGAGGCGCAGGAGGAGCAGAGAGGAAAGGGAAGTGTGGGGATGCTTCCACCAATGGCGGCCGCCGCTGCCGTGACAGCAGAGGGGCTGGGCGGTCCCTGGTGAGTGCCACGGAACATTCTGATCCAAGAGTGTACAGCAGAGCCCTCATCAAAAGGGGGAACACAGAAGAGAAACTCTAGTCACGGAAGCTGGATGAAGTCCTGAACCTATCGTCTTGAGACAGTCTTTAACACGTTGCTGCAAATGACGGCAAAAAAAACACGTGTTTCTAATCACGGTCGTCGATTTAAGTGTGCGGCAATGTGTTAAAACATCAACCAACGTCATCTCTACGTCTTCTTAAACGAGAGATCTGCTGGGAGCACCATGCGCTGGTCAAGAGCCACTCAGATGGGATCCAAGAGGCAGCAGCACGTGAAAAGACGAGGCAGGAGCCCTGCGGACAGCGAGCTCATGTGCTCGAGGGAGGGACAAGCAGAGAGCACGGTGAGCGTGGCTGCAAAGCCCCAAGGAGGCCGTGCGTGTCGCTGAGAGTGCCGTCAGGAACCCCCGAGCTGGGGATGGCTGACGACGTAAATTCTCAACACCAACAAAATAAGATTTAACGAGAAGAACAAATCCCTACCAAGCACAGCTCACAGCTTTACACACGTCATTCCCCGACAATGAAACAGACACGCAAAGTACGCTGCTCTTGGCCCGGGAGGCAGTTCCAGTCTAGGGAGACAACCCAGCACTGAGCAGAACTGTCGCGGGTCTCCAAAGCTGTAGTCTTTATGGGGCCACATGAGACAGACACAACTGGAATACCCCTTATAAGAAAATGGTAGGAAGTCGTCTGAAGTATTCTCGACGTGCCCTCAACTGTCCCTAGTTCAGGAAAGGTGACCTGGTAAAGCAGTTGTGCTGAGGGGTCCTAGAGTCCTATCTGGCTTAGAGCGAACCCTCCAGAGGCATTTCGGTGGCAGAAAATCAGAGAAGAAGACGGTGCACTCTTCTCCCGAGGGGCAGCTGGTAAATTTGAACCGCCGGCCTGGGCTGACAGCCTAACTCCTTACCACCGGGTCAGGGTCAGCAGGAAAGGAGGGAGATTCTCCAGGACATGCACTGACTGTGAGGACGGCGTGACGGGCACAGTTCTGAGCTGCTGGCCGTGGGCTGCTCACAGCCGCAGACCCGTAGGACACCAAGTGTCAGAGCAGCACAGCTGCTGGGGCCAAACGGCAGGAGTCTGGTTAGCAACTAAGCGCTTAACCATCATGCTACCACCGCCCTGGAATTTACAGCCTCATCAACTAGATGGCCACTGCGAACTGACTGTTATGGAAACAACTTGTGTGTCTTCTGCACGTTGCTAGATGCAGCTGAACAGCCCACTCAGAGGCTGTGCGTCTCTAGACAGGCGGAGGCACTTAGAGCGAACGACGTCACCTGAGCGTCTCCTGCTGACCACTGACTGCGGAGAGCCGACCCAGGGGTGCGGACGTGTGTGTGCCCGTGTGCGCGGGGGGCTGTGCACAGGTGCATGCAGGATCCTGTGGGGAGCGCACGGAAGCCCAACCCACCTTGCCCCAGGCCTTCTCTGGCGGTCTGGCCGGGCCGGCCCTTCTCCTTCTTCCCAAACAAGCGGCCGATGGAGGACTTGATCCCCTTCTTCTTGGGGGCTTTGTGGAGCGAGTCCTGGCTGCTGTTGCTGCTGCTGGGGTTGCTCACGTGCCCGTCCTGGGAGCCTGTGGAGCTTTGAGAAAGGAGAATTTTTTGCTTTTAATAATTTGCACACTAGCAACACAGCACTTTAAGGACGTGAACGTCAGGCCTCAGTGAGTTCTACTCTGGCGCCTGACCCCAGAACAGCAGCTCTGACTTGCACACATGACCTCTCCATGCCACAGGTGACACGTGATGGCAGCGTACAGAACACCGGACAGCGGGGACTGCTCCCAGGAAGGGACGTGCTCCGTGGGCTCTGCTTGGACAAAGCACCCCTGCCCACCACGTGCACCCTGACCCTGGCAGTGGGTGAGGCTGGGAACCCTTCAGCAGCAGCTCTGCGAGCTGCCCCCCCCCCCCCCCCCCGTAAAGGGGCGCAGCGTGGCTCCTGGCTCGCACGTGCCCCCACTGTGCACTGCCTGGTTCTCTAGAAAAGCTTGCAAGCGGCAGCTCACAAAGGTGTCACTAACAGAACAGCCTGCTGGTCTCTCAGGGGAAGCCCAGGGCCGAGGGGGCCCGCACTCCAGGAGCTCATAGGACAAGCAGCCCAGAGGGGCACTGACCATGCCTGACAGAAAAGTCCAGAACTCAGGGCCGACGGACCACAAATGTCTAATTTGCTTGGCCAGCTCTCCATCAAGAACAGAACATTTCTCACACGGGCCAGTCTGTAAGACGGAGGAAATGACATTTTTCTAGATTTGCTGTTAGTGGCACTTGCGAGAGCGGGAAGCTGACAGCTGGCCCTGCTTTTCTGGGTCTCACAGGTCTCCTCGCTCCCCGACAGCCTTAGTCCGGTCCTACTGCTCTCGACTAGCGGCGAGTACCTGCATGGAGGACCCCCGACAGGTACCTGTCTCATGCAAGTTCACCTACATCACTCAGCCGTGCCCCTCCACTCCAGCTCTCCCCGCGGGGACAAGCACGTGGCTGGGCCTCACTGAGGCCTGAGCAGGCGGCCCCGGCCACAGCCATGCCCACGCACCTACAGTAACTAGTGGGACAGGAGAAAAGCACGTGTGTGAGACTGAAGGCCACGCCCAGGCCGCCCTGGCCGGGTGTCGGGGTGCGGCGCTTACTTCCGTACGTCCCTGATGTCCTCGTGGCTGACTGTGTACAAGGCGCCTTTGTGCAGCCTGTCCAGCCGCAGGGACCGAGGGGAGGAGGGCGGGGATGTTTCACATTTTATCGTTGTCTTGTCGTCTCGTACCTCTTCTCTGGAAGCAGGCAGCTGAGGGGTGGAGAGCATAAAATGAGTCAGCGGTGGACGGTGAAAAGCCACCCGGGACCGCATCTGGGCACCTGTAAGAGCCACACTGCCCAGTGCCGGAGGCCCTCTTCAGCTGACACTGTGTGGAGGTCAATCCCTCGTGTGGGACAGACGCGTCTCCTCTCCTGCCTGTGCCCAGGCCGGTCCATACCTGAAGACTCGGCCACGTGCTTTGGGCAGCACCCTCTCAGCTGCTGAGGACCAAGAAGTGACCTCTGTGGCACACGAAGCAACCCCGCTGGGGCCTTGCGCCAGTGACCTGAGGGGGGGGCAGGACGGCCCCCCGGCTTTCCCGGGTCTGTAACCCTCACAGAGGAAGAATGCCTCTTCTCGCAGAGAGCTGTGGGTTTAAACTTTCAACCCTTCGGTTCACTTCTTTAAAAGGAAGGGCTCTTTGCGTGGAAAGCAAAGCTCAAACCCCTCACTGTGACCCAGGCGGCGCCACCTGCTAGCTCCCGCGCCACTGGTTCTCCGAGCTGAGTCACACAGGAGGAGTCGGGCCCCCTTTCTCTTTGTTAGCAGGGGAACTATACTTGTTGCTGTTGCTGTACTGTCCAATCAGAACTGACCCACAGCTGACCCTCCGGCGGGTTTCCAGAGGCAGTTCACTGCACAGGAGACTGCCCATCCTTCTCCCACGGAGCAGCAGGTGGATTCGAACAGTGTGCCTTTGGGACTGCAGCACAGTTTCTAACCACCAGGCCACCAGAGATCCCTAACTCTTGACACTTGAGGGGGCAAAAACCTCTGGACAAAATTGTCCCCATCCTTCTGTCCAAGAAAAGGAGAGCCTGGGCTGGCACCTTGTTCCTTCTGAGAGATGTGGACCGCCGCTGGCTTCTACGGCAGCAGGTGGGAGGCAGAGCGGGCACACCCCGGCCTGGCACACAGGCATCTGGAGGGTGGGCTCTACGTGGAGGCTGCGAGCGGATGCCTGGACGGGAAGCTGTGAGCGGCAGTCAGCCACCGCTCACCAGTGTGAGGAAACCCACCCGCCCCGGTCACTAACACGAGCTCTCTGCCAGGGCCCAGCTCTTCCTCTCTGCACAGGAATGTGGGTTTGCATGAGGGCAGAGGCGAGAAGAAGGTAAGCTGGGTGCGGTGACAGGTAAGTGTCATCAGCTCCCCTGTGGGGCTGACTTGTAACTTTGCACTCTGGGAGTATAACCCTGTGTCCTCTGTCATAACAGATTCCACATTCTCAGATTCAACCAACCAAGGACAGAAAGTATTTAAGGAGAAAAAAAGCCATGTAGTGGTCAAAGCAGTCCCTCCAAGGCCAGAGGGGACGTAGCGTCTGTGTGCAGGCTAAGAGGTGTACAGCAGGTGGGAGGGGGCGCTACTGGGTCCAGGTGCGTCCTCTAAGGAGAGGTCACCTCGAGAAGGCTGGGAGCAGGCGGGAGGTCACTAGAGGTGATGAGAGTAGCCAGGAGGGCAGAGGATGAAGCTTGAGCGTCAGCTGAGAGGTGGTGGACGCATCCTAGGGTTTCAATGGCATGGAGTGGGGTGTCCTGTAGCCAATCCCCATCGGCTGAGGGATGCCTTGTCTGGCGTGCACTGGGATAAGCACTGAACGTGAGCTGCATCTGTCTGTCCCTGACCTGGGATTTCACAGGGCTGAGCCGACACTGTCTGACGTCACAGCTCCCAGACCTCCACTGAGAGGCAGTGAGGACGGAGCAGGTGGTGCTGGGGCCTGTGGGAGACTCCTCACTGATTGCTGGGAAAACTCTGCTGTTTTCTAATTTAAGACAACAAAAGGCTAAAATGGCTAGTGATTTACAGGAAACTGGGATAGGTAAGAATAAAAATTCCAGTCTCCAAAATCATTCATGTGAAGAAAAGTAGGGGCAGGTGGGGAGGGCAGCATCTAGGCCGAGCTGACCATTAACCCCATGCAGCGTAAGTAGCAGCTGGACAGGCACCGCCCTGTCCCCATGGCAGCATGGGCAGTGCGCCCCCTGCACCCCTCTGGAAGGTGTACCCCCACTGCCCACACCAGCAGGCTTCTGTCCATTCTGACAGGAAGTGTCTGAAGGCAGCGCCTGGAGGGAACGTCAGTGACATGCAGGAGGAGCGCAGGGGCAGGCCTGTCTAAGGGAGGCTGCGGCACGTGACACTGTGCACACCCCAGGCCTGACACCCACGACGGCCCCAGAGCAAGGCCGTGACCATCCACGCTGGGAGAGCAGACCCTGTGCCTCAGCGTGGCTCCTTCCTGCTGTGAGAGGCTCTTGCTTTACAGAAACAGCAAAGCCAACCTGGACGTTCACACTGGGCCAGCTGCGTGAGCGGCCAGGTTTACGCCAAGTCTCAGCCCCATGAGGAAGTACTACTGTCCCCACCTCAACTGGACAGGACAGACCAGGGCTCAAAAGGGCTGGGTGATCTCACACTCACAAACTCACCAGGGAGGACTGTCGGCCTGACCCCCCACTGCACTGCCCGGGGCCGGGCCACTGCCCAGCGACATGCACAGACCAGCTGCCCTGAGGACTGTGGCCATCTGAGAGGCCTGAGCAGGCCGGGCGGAGGTGGCCTTGGATGCAGTCACTGCAGCACTGCACCTGCTCCAAGAACAGGGATGCCTGGGAGTATGGGCTCGCCCCCCTATCGGGCAGTGGGGTCCACACGCTCAGTCGCTACAAGTTCCCTCACTGCAGTGGGCTTCACAGCGGGGGTATCTGTGGGTGGAGGAAGGAGGCAAGGCAGCGTGCGGCCCTCAGCACTGGGCCCGGCTGGCAGCCAGGGCCGGACAGCTGTGAGCTGGGATATCACTGTCATGAAATCTGGGCTCTTCGCGCTTCAAGACGGCCTCTGCTACAAGTGTGCAACAGGGAAGGCAGAGAACGGGAGAAAGGCACGGGGGTAAGTCTGTGCCAGGTGGGCTCTGACAACCAATGACGTGCCAGATGAGCTCAAACACTGTCGCTGAAACCACAACGACTCAGTTCCACAAGGGCCCGCGTCCGACTCAGAGCCGGGGAGGGCACGCTCCCGTACCTCCAGGTCCCAAAGCTTAGAGTAGCATTGAAAAGTTACCTTTCTACGATGCTTCCTGAGATCGCTAGGCTGACAGATGCGTGCAAAGAAACAGAGAGAAACCAGAGTTACTGTGGGCTCTGACGTCAAAGCGGGAAGGTCAGCATTACAATGAGGACGGTGGGACCGCCGAGCGAGGTGACTGCGGGCTGTGGCCGGAGAAGGGCACTGCCCTCGAGGACTCAACACTGCGCTCAGGTCGGTTAGAGCAACACCAAGTTATTACCTACCGAGATATGTTCTTGTTCTATTAGACACAGTTTATTAAAACATGGCACTTTAGACAAGTCTTAAAAATTGCTGAACCTAAACCAATCTTCTCTATAGCTTAGTTTTCTTTCATGGAACATACTTTAAAATATAAGAAGTTAATGCAATGTCTATTATAAAATGAAACAGCCTACATTTAGTTCTCCATATACTGAACATACCTTACCTAGAAATTCTCATAAAGAAAATGCTTCAAAAATCGAAGAGCTGCTGTGAGGTATGTGACCACCAAGCTTGCCGAACCGCGGACTCACGCCTCACACAGCGTCCTTTATGCCACTGAAGGGCCTGAGCTTCACAGAGAGGGGCTGTTTATGGTTCCTCTTAAAAAAACCCAGATTGCAGGTCGTGACAAGCCTGGGTCCGCTGGTACCGTTCTCCCAGGGCACACGCTCACTCAGGGTGCTGTATTTTGGGGACTCTAACAGCATCCTAAGAAATCCATCACTCACTGCACACCTCACAGAAGAACAGATGCACCGGGAGTCTCCACACTCCTGCGCCCACTCCACTGCCAACAGCCGCTTCCCCTGCTGGTCAGGTACTGAGTGCAAATCTCTGAGCTTCGCTTGTATTTTAAACGATTAGTCTATGAAATCAGTCTATGAAAGACATTAGCAGTGCACTTGTAAATAGATGAAACTTAAGAGTCTGGAAAACAAGCAGCACAAAGTCAAGTGCAGGCTGTGAAAGCCTTCCATTTGGAGGATGGCAACTTCAGCTGGGACCAAAGAGGTCCTCCAGGATCCGAGCACAGACGCTGACAAGTGCCCTTTCTCACACGTGCCCACACCTGTCAGCGATGGAACTTCCCGTTCACTGCCACGCGGGAAGGAGTTTCAATGAGAAAAAGACAAACCAGAGACAAAAGCAAGCATGCACCATAAAGCTCTGCCTGAGGCTGGGCACTGCCATCATGCATGCCCCTCGCCACCTGGGAGGGGT
Organism: Elephantulus edwardii; assembly: GCF_000299155.1. Taxonomy (NCBI): domain Eukaryota; kingdom Metazoa; phylum Chordata; class Mammalia; order Macroscelidea; family Macroscelididae; genus Elephantulus; species Elephantulus edwardii. Next base: position 4,585,650 of record NW_006399876.1, read on the forward strand.
CATCCACGTCTACCCCTTGTCACTTGGGCACGCCTGTCCCTCGTTATCTGGGCACCGTCACTCTACGGCTGCCCCTTGTTATCTGGGCACCGTCACTCCACGGCTGCCCCTTGTCACCTGGGCTCCGTCATCCACAGCTGCCCCGTCACCTGGGCACCGTAACTCCACGCCTGCCCCTTGTCACCTGGGCACCGTCATCCACGTTTGTGCCTTGTCACCTGGGCACTGTCACTCCACGCCTGCCCCTCGTTATCTGGGCACTGTCATCCACACCTGCCCTTAGATTCCTGGGCACAGTCACCCATGCCTCCTCGTTGTCACTTGGGCACGCAGCAGAGCACGGGAGCACAGGAGAGGACGGGGCAGAAAGTAGGACACAGACCACACCCTGACAGTGGATGTGGAGAAGGCTACTGTAAAACCACAAACGTATGTACCACACAGGAAATCAGAACCAGTCACGGAGCCAGGGCTTGCCAGCCTGCACACTGAACCGCAAACCCAGAAAATCCCCAGAGCGCTGTCCCACGTGCCGAGGGCCAACGGGCCCAAGTCAGAGGCAAAGTGCCAGAGGGTGAAACGCTAATGGGTTAGTTAATGATGTGAACACAATGGTGTATCAGAACACTGCAAAGCAGGCCACTTGACAGGCCACTGAAGTGATTCACAGCTGACCTCACCATGTGTAGCTGGCAATCAGGCTAAAAATGAGCATGGATGCTACCAGGAACAACTATGAGGGATGGCAGGCCCTCTGCAGAGCAGAACCCCATGGGGTGCCCACAGCCTCACAGGGCGAGGGCAAGACACCCACTGAGCCCAAACCCAACACACCGCCAAACTGGGAGGTGTCCTCACAGTCACAAAGCATGACTGACAGCACCAGTCCACCTCGAGTCCAGTGCCCAGGATCGTGTGCAGGCCAGCAAGGGAAGGCACCACCTGCGGCTCAGCACGGGGTCTCTGCATGCCATGCATCCGAGCGGCCTGTGTGGTGCAGACCTTCGCTCCCTCCTTCCCTCCCAGAGGCGCCCCTGAAACAAGGAGACACACCTCTTTGCACGCAGCCCCAGCCACTGTATTTCTGTGCAGATGTCTTTGCCAAGGCGGCTGCCACAGAGTCGGTTCTCACTCAGCCACGTACAGGACAGGGCTGTCTGCCCACGGGGACTCCGCAGCAGCTCACCAGGGCACAGCACTCAGTCACTTCACCACCAGAACTCACTGTCAGTCACTCAAAGTCTCACTGCCACCAGGTCGGCGCCCACCCACAGTGACCCTCTGGATGATTTCTGAGGCTTAAGTTCTAACGGGAGGAAACTCCCTGTCTTGACTGTGCAGAGCCGCCGCTGGTGGATTCGAACCACTGGTGTCTCAGCCCTTTGGTCACCAGCACAACACCCCACGACCTTGGCCACCAGCAAACGCTCCCCTCTAAGGTGGAAGGCTCTTGACCACGCACAGGCGCACACGTGGGAGGTCTGGGGTGCCGGCGGTGACAGGGACACTGGCCTCCCCAGGCTGGAACTTCCTGCTGAGCGCTGGGCCACCAGCTGGACCTCTGAGACAAGGCAAGCCTGTGTCCAGAGCAAGCTGGACTCCATCGGCCTGGACTACCCGGGGCCAGGGCAGGGCCAGCGGAGGCAGGAAGGCAAATGCTTACCAGGGTCATGATGCCCAGTCTGTCCACCTCGCGGGCAGGGCTCTGGGGAATCCTCCTCGGGGTGGAGCGGCCGCTGCCTGGAGGGGAGGAGCCGGCCAGCGAGGAGGCGGGGTACGGGGGGATGGAGCTCACTGATCTAAAACGACCAAGATTGTCGAGGCTCCCGCTCCCGACCCTGCTCTCGATCTCCTCGGCCCGCTGCTCAGCGCTCTCCTTCTCCTCCTGGATCAACCTGCAAGGAAGCACAGGGTCAGCGCTCGCACGCCGCCGACGTGCGGCTGGACGCGAGCTGGACTCCAGCCCTGTGCGCCCACCTGTGTCAGGCACGCTGAGTCTAACTCCGAGAGGAGACGCGCACATCAGCTGGCCTCCGAGTCTGCACTCCTCCAGCGCCAGTCTCGCCCGGCCGCTTCTCATCCAGTTTACACGGAGGTTCCCCTACGGACTCGAAAACGCCAACGAGCGATGGTGGCCCCTCGAGGGATGGTTTCAACAGCGGTCTCTCACCTAACAGCTCCGATCTGCTCTCGGGGCAAAACCCAGCCAACCGCTTCACCTGCTGTTGTGTCAGGCGGCATCACCACAGCAACGACACAGAGGTCGTGTGGACAGCGGACCTGAACCTGCCCAATCCCACATCATCCGCGTGATCTGTGCCGCAGCCAATGCCCTGAGGGAATCACTGAGCCAATCCATCCCCTCGGGGGTCCTCCTCCTTTCTGCTGACCCTCACCTTCCCCAGCATGGCCCTCTCCTGGGACAGGTCCCTCTGGAAGATCTGCCCAGAGCAGTGCGGCGAGGTCTCCCCAGCCTGGGCTCTAGCAGCACTCTGGCTGCACCTCCTTCAGGCAGTCAGTGAGACCGTCCACACCGCTACTCCAAGACGTCAACTCTTCTGTCATCCTTACCCACTGTCTAACTTCCAGAAGCACAGACAACCCCATCCTGGCCTGGACTCAGCACACCTCAGTCCGGGAACGGTCTTTGCTCCTCCGACCTGTGCAGATGCTCTTCACGGCACGTTTCCTCAGTGCAGCGTGTCTCCTGCTCCCCTGACTGCTGCTTCTGTGAGTCCTGCTGGGACATAACCACTGACAGCCTCAGGCTTCTCCACCCACCATGATGGTGCCCAGAGGATCTTTGTTTTCTTGATGCTGAGATGTAATCCATATTGCAGACTGGAGTCTTTCATCTTCTGCAAAAGTACTTCAAGTCTTCTTCACCTTCTGCAAGCAAGGTTGTACGGTCTGCATCGATCTTGATGTGACACCCTTCTTGACAGAATCCAGCTTCTTAAAGGATCTGCTCAGCACACACTGAACAGGTATTAAGAAAGGATGCATCCCTGACACACACTTCTCCTCATTTTAAACCATGCAGTGTTCCTTTGTTCTGTTTGGACAAATGCTTCCTGATCTAGGTATAGGTTTTGGATAAGTACAATTTAAAGAGTCTGGAATTCCCATTCTTCTCAATGTTAGCAACAATTGTTATGATCCACACAGTCAGATATACGTGCATAGTGAGTAAAACCCAAGTGAACACCTTTATGGGATTCTCCACGTTCAGTCAAGCCCGCTCTGACATTAGCAGTGCCATCCCTCGTTCCACGGCCTCTTCTGAATTGAGCCTGAATTTCCGGCGGTCTTCTGCTGGTGTACTTGTTCTAGCTCCTTCTGAATAGTCTTCAGCAAGGTTGTGTCTGCATGTGGTATTAATGATACTGTTCAATAATGTCCACACTCTGTTGGATCACCTTTTTTGGGAATGGAAACAAACAGGGATCTCTTCCACTCAGTCAGGTAACCAGGCAGCTCTCTTCCAGTTTTTGACCTGCAGGGTTGCATGGGTTCCTTAAAACACCTCAAGTGGAATTCCATCGATTCCCGACTACTTGCTTACTGCTGATGCCTTCAGCGCAGCCTGGATTTCTTCCTTCGTTACTACTGGTCTTTGTTCATATGCTACTTCCTGAAATGGCTGTGTGGATCAATTCTCTTCAATCGGAAATCAAAACTTTGAAGCTATCTACATAACAAGTAATCATCTCCAAGTGCCGAAATCTCTAAAGAAAATCAGTGCTGGCTCTTCAAGCCCCAGCTCTACGCGAGGGCCTCTCTACAGACGCCTCTGACTTTCAGCCTCGAGTCAGCCACGCTGCATTAGCGTGCACGTCAGGATTAACAGACCTCTGCCTAGTGTGCAGTGTCTGAGTCAGGGCAGTTTTAATATCTGACCCTGCCAATAACAATTACTGTCCTATTAAATGACCGGAACCAGCAGCAATCTCAGCACTTCAATTCTACTTCTAGATGGAGAAAGTGGTTTTGTTTAAGCTGGGGTTTAGTGTTACTACTTAGGAGCAGCTCAGCTTGTTGGGTGAGAGAGGTCACCTCCAACAGCGTACGGTGAGCACAGACACAGAGCATGGAGCACGGGCACGAGGCGCTCTGGCCGACGCTCAACGTCCAGTGGGCGAAGTGCTCCAGACGCTGCCCCGTGTCTGCAGGGCAGAACAGAGGCGGGAGCTGCTGCTGCCTCCTCCAGCCCACAGCTCTCCAGGACACTCCCTGCCAGGCACAGGGCAGGCGTCTGCCCGGGCTGCTTCCAAGCACAGACCACGGGCCGAGCCCTGCGTGCTGCAAGGGGAGGTCACACAGGGGGACCCTGGCTTGCACTCAGGGTGGGCGCTGTGACTTGGACACACAGAGCCCACGCCGTGGTCATGGCAGGCAGGGTGGCCAGGGGCAGCACAGTCACTCTGAATTCCTGGCTCAACCCGGCACCCTGCTCGCCAACTGCCCTTTTTGACTGGAGGACAGAGCAGAAGCCTGAGGAAAGCAAAAGGATTTCAGCCCCCGCCCCCAGTCAGTCCTCCCGCCTGCTCGGCCCATGTGACTCCTCCTCTCAGGAGCAGAGGCGGATGCTGGCAGCCCCCGTCACAGCCTGTCTTCGTCTCTGGGACTCACCCAGCCCGGTGGCTCCAGCCCCAGTATCATGCACACACTGGGGGGACAGAGAGGATGTGACACAAACACCAAGGAGCCCTCACTGAGGACAGGGTGCTGGGATCCAGGGCAAACTCAGGCCTGAAGGTCTGTCAGACAGAGTACTGTACTTTACTGTACTGAACACAGAGCACGCGCAGGCTCAGCATGTGCTCATCTCTCGCTCCTTACGTGCAGTCCTGAGGTATACGGCGGCTGGTGCCGTTTTTCAAGAACACAGGACATTTTCATTGCTAGACAACATTAGGAAGATGCCTGTCAGCCCCCTGACGGAAAGGAGACAGCGGAGGGAAGCCCTCGCACCTGGCAGCGCCCTGCAAACATCGCACAGACCTGATCTCTTTGTTGATGGCATCCAGCTGCTCCTGAAGCATCATTGCCAAGGTCTGGGCATCGGCCTGTCCGCTGGGTGACAAGAGATCAACCGAGCTGAAGAGAGGGTCTCTGTCCTCCTCCCCGTCAGACACGTCCACGTCACTCTCAAAGGCCTGTGCGACATTTGCCAGGACACTAGCTTGCTGGGCGCGTTCCCAGTCCTGCTCATTCAGCGTTTGTACCTACAGACAAGAAAAGCAGATTTCAGCAATCATGAAGATAGGAGAAGAGTTAGGAGATGAAAGATAAACCTACAGGACCTTTAAAATGTTTCAATGGAAGCCCAACAGAGGCTGAGAAATGGGCTCTGCTTCGAAACTGTTGTTAGATGCCACTGAGTTGAGTTGAACTCGTAACAAGCCTATGAAGAGCAGACCTGGACCCGGCCCTGTCCTGTGTCATCCCTTAAACTCTGACCACTTGGGCCCACTGCTGCAGTCACTATGTCAATCCATCTTGTTGCAGGTCTTTATTGCTTTCGCTGGCCCTCCACCTTTCCAAGCATGATGTCCCTGTCCAAGAAGCAGCCTCTCCTAGCAACGTGCCCAAAGCATGAGAGACGAAGTCCACCATGTCTGCCTCCAAGGAGCACCCTGGCTGCGCTTCCTCCATCTCTCAGGACGTCGTCTACTGGCTCAATGGTGAGGACGTTCTGTTTTCTTGATGCGACGTGTAAATCATATGGAAGGTTACAGTCTGATCTCTGCAGTGTTTCAAGTCTTCTGCATTTCCTGCAAGCAAAGTTCTGGATCTGCGTAGTGCACGTCTAGGAGGAATGCAGCCCCCGAGCTCCTTAAAAGGCAAAGATGGCAAAATGTCACGTCACATATTCTGGGCATGTTTTCAGGAAGAGTCAGTCCTTAGAGGAGGGACACGCTGAGAACAGGGAAAGGCGGAGGGCCTTAAGATGGTTCCACGCAGTGACTTAACAAGCATGAGAGAGACTGGGCAAGGACGTCGCAGGCCAGCGTGAGGCTCAGGGCTGCGGTTCAGGGGGTCGTTCTGAGTCAAAGTCAACTTAATGGCACTTAACAACCACCACCAGCTTGGCGGGTCCCCTCTGTCGGAGGCTGACTCTAACAACCAGGAGCTGGCCTCTCACTTCTGAGGCCCAACACACGATGAAATGCCAACATCCCACAGCGCTGTGTGCTCAAAGGCCAGGCTGAGGCAGCTGCTCACCTGCAGCCTCGCCCACCTCCTGCGGGGCTCACTCTGAGCATGCTTCCCTATTCACTGGGAGAAACCTCAACGACCAGGACAGGTCCCATTTCCACTCCGGGTCCACGTCTGTGCGCCTGGCCTCCCTGTCCTGGTCACCACGTCATTCCTTCCTCCTTGTCTCAAGAATGAGCACTTTCCCTCTTGGTACTAGATCATGTCAATCAGGGTAAGAGAATCCAGAGCTGTCCTCCCACGTCCGCCCTCCCACGTCCGCCCTCCCACGTCCGTCCTCCCACGTCCGTCCTCCCAGCCGCCTCTGGAGCTCCCGTGTGCGCAGGTGCCACACCCCTCCGTCCCGCAGGATCGCGGTAGAAGTGGCCAGGGCGCCGTCACTCTCCCACCAACCTCAAGATCAAGCTCGCTGCCTCCCTGCAGCCCAGGAGCACCTGCCAGCTCACTCTCCGACTCCACTGCCAGCCCCTAGACTCGGTTCCCTCTCGAGCTCCCCAACCCACGGAACTCACCTCTACCGCCAGGCGCCACGTGGCAGCCTCTTCGTCTTGTGACACAAACGCCACACATATGCTACAACTCTTGAGCTTTTACAAAGTCTACCTGGGACTTATCAATTAGCGCCTGGACAGAACACCCACCTGCCTTTCTGCCACCTGCACTTGGTTCTCGCGGACACATCGACCATGACACGGCCTGACTCGGGCTTGTCTCCCCCAAACCTGCAGCCTCTTGGCCTCAGCCAGAGAATGCTATCCTTTCAGTCTAAACCCTCAGGGCCATCTAGATTCTTCTCTCTACACTCAGCCCAGCAGCAAGTCTCATTGGCTCTACGTGACAAGAAAGCCATGACTCAAGCACATTCCCGAAGGCCAGGACCTCCCCATGGCCAGCTCCCCCCAACTGCCAGGGCTCTCCCCACAGCCAGGGCCTCCCTCACACCAGGGCTGCCCCTATGACCAGGGCTCCCCCTATGACCAGGGCTCCCCCGACCGTCAGGGCCTCCCCCTGTTGTCAGGGCTCCCCAGGGCCCTGTACCTTTTCTCTGGTCTTCCCTTCGAGTCTATCCTTAGTACAGAAAACCAAAACCAAGCCCACCGCTACCCAGCCCAGTTCCCAGTAACACTGCAGGACAGAGCAGCCAGCGAGAGATGCTCCGTGACGCTCCCTGGGGACTTCCAGTTCACCGGCTGACCCGGTTAACAGCCAAGGCATGTGAGCTGCTGCCCCGTCACAGCTCCTGCCTCCTACAGCGTCCATCCAGAACCAGCCTTTCACAATGCAAATGGACAACACAGCGCTCCTGGGGAAGAGCCCTCAGTGGTCTCCAGTGTGCTCAGAGTGACGTCCTCACCCAGCCGCTGACCATCTGAAGGGTCAGCCCTTCGGCCTCGCCTCCCACGCCCGCCCTCCCTCGCTCACTGCCTGGTCTTCCAACAGGTCCAGGACGTCACACTCCGTCACCTGCTGTCCCGACAGCCTGGCCCCCTTTTCCCCGGCCAGTCCACCCATGGCCACATCCCCCTCATCAGCTCTTATCCTGAGTGTCACCCTCCCTGGATATGCACTTAAAACAAGGCTTCCTCCTCCCACACTGCCTTTGACGTGCCCACTTCCCTTCTCCCCTTCCCACCATGGTTCACCTTCAGGAGTCAGCGTCATCTCCCTCCCATCCTCTGAGCAACTTGCTTCTAACTGACAACAGTGACCATGAAGGTAGATGACTTCCAAGACTGAGACATCTTGGGCTTCTCCATGACCTCCAGTTGTTGTGGACAGGGCACCCAGGCAGCTCTGGGGAGGCTGCGTGGGGTGAACAGCAGCCTCATGCCAAGAGGCCGGAGTGTGAACCAGGACACGGCTCCTCCGGCCCCGCAGGCCTCAGGCCCGAGCCAGGCACCCTGAGCTTCCGACTCAGAGACGGTGAGCCATGAGTGACTCTCTGAAGCCACTGAGCATTCCTTTGTCAAGTGAAGGTAACTAAGGCAGCCTGTTCCCTTCTGCTTCACTCACTGTTACCTCTCCTCACTAGAACATAGCTCTGGGGGTGCGGAAGTCACGTCTGCCCTGTTCACTGCTGTGACCTGAGTGTAGAACGGCCTGACCTCCCTCACTATCCAGTGAGTGTGTGCTTGAAGTAGAGAAGGACACAGACACGGCTGCTGGACAGAGGAAAGGAGTGGAACTTTCATTTCATAAAAAGATGAAAGGGCAGGGAGGCTAGAGCACCGGAAACGGGACCACAAGCTGCGCTGAATGACGGGTGACGCGTGAGACACGGCACACGCCACCCAACACCAGGACACGCAATTCTGAGGGGAACCGAGATGACTGTGCAGACCACCAAAAGCCACAACAGAAACAGCGCAATAAAGAAAAGACAATGACCACCCGGACCAACGACCCTATTACTGCTTTAAGATCTTCCCAGCGGGCACCGCGGTCAAAAGCGCCTTGGCTGCCGCCTTTCTGCACGTCCTCTTGGCAGAAGGATGGGGCGGGAATGACCCTGCAGCCCCCGTCCTGAGCGGCGCACAGTCCTGCAGTCCCGCGGACACCTCCCTGCCAGCGGCCGGGGTCCAGAACGCACCTTGGAGGGCTCATCTCGCAGAGCGGCCAGCCGGCCCTTCTGGGTGCGGCGCAACACGGAGCCCGCGCCGTAAGCATCTGTGTGACTGTCGGCCACAGGGAACCTGAAGTCAGGGACGCTGCCCAAGTGCGGCCGGCTGGAATGGAAGATGAGAGAGTGCTGGTTACTAGGTCAGTGGAACCTGAGCTGGCCGATCTGGAAAATCGTTCACACACAAGAGTCTCCCAGGAGGGTATGTAAAAGCAGCCTGCCAACAGCAGCACCAGCCCACGCCCCGCCAGCACGTCGTCCTTCCATCGACCGGGGGAGGACCAGCTCGGATGTGATGGTCAGCCAGGCTCCACCTCCAGGCCTGGGGGCAGCCAGAGCCACCCACACTGTTCTGAACCTTGTTTGGGCCGAAGCTCTGCTCTAGGTTCTCCCTGGCTGACCAGGAGGAACGGTGGGTGACACCTGGGTTTGTACTTTGCCTACTGTGTCCAGACCAGGTGGAGCGGGTCTCGGCACTCCCACGTGGATGTGGAGTGGGGCAGCCTCCATTCTAGGGGGCTCAGGGATAGGAACCTTTTCTGGCTCTCCTATGTACTCTATTCCCACCGATCCTTCTAGAAGCAGGTTTAACCCCTGGGCTTACACATCTGGCCAGTAAGGGCGACTTTCATCCCCACGTACACAGCTGCTGCCTCAGGCCTACCCAGCGGCCTTTCAGAGTCACGCAGACGTTAACTCATTTTGTTCCTCACTGGGCCTGAGTTCCCTGATGATGTGACTCCAGGGCACCAGCCTCGACCCTCACCCGACTGCTGCCCTCTCTGTCTGCTCCTAACCTACATCCTCCCGGAGGGAGGCCTGCGCTACGTGGCCACATCGCTGCGCCCAGGACGGAGGAGGCAGGGCCCCTGTGTGCCTTACCCGTGATGAAGGGGGGCCCCTCTCAGCCTCATCTGGTCTAGTTCAGTCCGCAGAGCCTCTATGTTCAGTACCAGCTGTTCCTGCAAGACAGCAAACAACACAGAGCAGACACTGTCAGGAGTGGGGTCACTGACATCGGCCCTTCTGGGGACACTAGAGCCCTAACTGAATCCAAACAGCTTAACTCTGGAGAGGTTCCCTGTAAGACTATCAACACTAGGATGTGGATTACAAGATTTAGTCTGTAAGTCACAGGCGAGGAGCAGGACAGACAGCAAACGGTAACAAAGACCCCTGCTGTGCAGGGTGGGAGCACCGTGAGAGCAGGGGGTGTGGACAGCGTCCACCTCCTCCTGTACATGTCACTGAAAGCTTGAGTGGGCTCACTTCACATACGCACGTCCACTCACGCAGCCTGATCCCACTTTCCACATGGCAAGAGAGCAGCGTTTCTCTAAGACACCTCCTAGCCCCATGCCGCCCCATCAGCAGCCCTCTTGCACACTCGAGTGGGGCCAGGGACTGTGACCCAAACGTGCAGAACAGGTCAGAGCCTCACGGTGAAGCCCAGGAGGGGAGCGCGTGACCGCTCTACACTAGTGCCTTACCCTTCCTGTATTAGCTCCAAGCTGAAGGGTCACACTAGATGGACTGGCTCAAATGAAAGGGAAGCCACCTGATTCGTTTTACTCTTAAAACACGGCTACTTGAGGGAGAGAATAGTTTTAAAGTATTATATTTTAGGGCATTATGTTTATCGTAGGAGTACGCAATGAGGGTTGCAGAGTGGATTATATTTGGGGTTGGGGATGGGATTGGGGGAGGTGAGGGGGGGATTTGTGTACCAATGAGGGAGTTTTTCTTTTGCTTTTCAGGGAGAGGAGCAAACGGGGGTGGGGGTGAGCGGGGAGAAGGGTGCAACAATGAATGAATGGAATTCCAAAATCTCTGTAGATGTTCATTGAAATGAAAAATAAATTATTTTTAAACAAACCACGGCTACTAAAAAATGTAAAATTACTTTCGTGGCACCTCTTAGGCACTGTTTAACAAGTTTAATGCCAGTGCTGTTATTTATAATAAACCCAGAAAGGAGTCAGAACAGAGAGGCAGCCACACAGTCAGTGTCACAAAACATGTAAAAAGACACGTGACCCGCGTGTAGATACAGGAGCATTAAACATCAAGTCGGCAGGCCACAGTGGACAGGAAGTTCATGTCCACTTCAGCAAGCACGTGAAGCAGCCACACCGGCGCTACACAGCCCAACTCCGCTCCCGGAGGGCTCGAGACAAATCAGACTCACCCACCTTGTCATGCTGCGTTTCTTCTAGCTGCTTTTTTGCATTTTCAACTTCTCGTAACAGAGAATTCTAAAAAAAGATACAAGAATCATTTCGCACTGATTGTTTGAAAGGCTCATGTAACATAGTTTTGGTTGAGGGTTTTTTTCTTTCACAGGGGAAAGTGTGAATGCAGTCCCCACGAGCACAAATGATGCAGTCGAGTCTCCTCTGTTTGAGGAAATCGCAGGGGTCAGCACACCCAGAGCACAAAAGATAAGCCTCACCTGCGAAAACCACCTTGGTGATCACAGTATCCCCCCTGCCAGGTAAGTATAGATAATGTAGTATTTCATGTCATTTTTGTTAAAATAAACAAACAATGAAACCCCAGTCAAAACCAACTCATCCCAGCAAAGGAAAGGGCCGCACACCCTGATGAATGAACCGTGTGGCGGAGCTGTGGGGTGACACGCAGGCAGTGAACGAGGGGCAAACAGCAGTCGGTGCAGCCTGTCTCTCCACACGGACGCTCTGCAGCCCGAGGACGGCAGCGCATTACAGGCCGGGCTGGGAACTCGACGGCCAGCGACTCGAACGCAGCAGCTGCTCTCAGAGAAGAAAGGCTGTTCCCTCCTCAACGACTGGCAGCCTCCGACAGCAGCGCTGATGACCGTGAGTCAGCCTCGACTGGACAGGGCTCTTGCTGCTGGGCCAGTGACCCGATGACACAGCTCTGGACCTTGTCTTCTGCTGTCCCACCCTCACGATCTCTGACACTCCTGGGCCCACTGCTGCAGGCAAGTCTTCCTGGCGTTTGCTCGGCCTCCACCTCGCCACGCAGCATGTCCCTCTCCAAAGAACAGCCCCTCCTAGTGACGTTCCCAAAGTATGTGGACGAAGCTCCACCGTGTTTGGCTCCAAGGAGCGCCCTAGCTGTACTTTCACCAAGACATCTGTTCTTTTGGCAGCCCACGGGAGAGTCAGTACTCACTCCACCACCACAAGTCAAAGGCGTCAATTCTTCTGTTGTCTTTATTTACTGTCCAGCTTTCAGATGCGTAGCAAGCGACGGAACAGACCATGGCCTGACAGGCACACCTTAGTCTTCCATCTGACAGCATTGCTCTGCTGTAATTTGGAGAGATCTCTGACAGTGGACTTGCCCAATGCAGTAAGACTCCTGATGTCCTGCCTGCTGGTAGCAGGGGTGTTGCTGTATGTGGGTCTAAGTAAGATGGAACAGTTGACAGCTTCAATCTTTTCTCCATGTGTCCTGATGCTCTTCTAATGGTCATAGGGTTTTCAGGGTTCAGATCTGTTGTTCGTAGAGTTGCAATGGGTCGTACTCGACTCGACAGCACCTCACAACAACTTCATGATGTTACTTATTGGTTCACTGGTCAGGATTTGTCTTCTCGGTGTCGGGACACAACCCGTATAGAAGGCTGCTCAGCTGGCAAGGTAGTGTCATGTATGTAATGTAGGTTGGTGAGTCTTTCTCAGCTTCTGAAGCCACATTCTTCTTCACTGAGTCTAGCTTCTCAAATGATTTGTTCAGTATATAGACTACAGTCCTGCTTGGATCCACAATTAACACCCATGGTATCAACAGCCAGGAAATAAGGAGATACACTGCCCCGAGAAAATCTGCAGTTAGGAACCTCTCCAAATTATTGAGTAATGATTTCAGTTTGAGGACTAAGGTGCATCTGATTCAGGCCATAGTTTTTCCAATCACTTGCTGTGCATTTGAGAACTAGACAATGAATAAGGATGGCAGAAGAATTGATGCCTTTGAGCTGTGGTGTTGGAGAAGAGCACTGAACATCCTATGGACGGCCAAGAGAACGAACAAGAATGTCTTGGAGAGGGTGCAGCTGGAGTGCTCTTTGGAGGCAACAATGATGAGGCTTCTTCGCCTCACATACTTTGGGCATGCTGCTAGGAGGGGCTGTTACATGGAGAGGGACATGATGCTCGGAATGGAGAAGGGCAGGTGAAGGAGAAGACCCTCAAGCCCATGAACTGACGTGGTGACTGCTGCCACGGGCTCTTGTGTGTCAGGAAGTGTGTGAAGACGGTGTAGGACAGAGCGAGGTTCAGATCTTTTGTTCACAGGGTCACTATACGTCGTACTCAACTCGATGGCACCTAACAACAACATGGACTAGATAGGTATGAAAACAGTACAAAACCCTGACACACGCCTTTCTTAACTGTAAACCACGTAGGGTCCCCTTGCTCTGCTTCTTGGGCTAGGTATCGGTTTTGTACGGTCATAATAAAATGTTCTTCTTCTCAATGTTAGCCGTAATTTGTTACGATCCGCACAATCAAATGCTTATGTGCAGTCAATAAGACACGAATAGGTATTGTTCCGGTATTCTCTGCTTTCAGCCAGGATCCATCTGACATCAGCAACGATACCCCGATGCCATGGCCACTTCTAAACTTCCGGCTGTTCTCTGCCACTGCCAACGTATTGTTAACAGCTATTTTGGAGGGTCTTCAGCAGTATTTTGCTTGCATGTGATATTAATGAGCCCCATCCTGTTAGATCACCTTCCTTGGGAACAGAAGAAATATGGATGTCTTCTTGCCAGCCAGCCAAGCAGCTGTCCTCCAAATCTCCTGCTACAGACTGGTAAGCATGGCCAGCGCGGCATCTTTTAGTTGAAACATGTCAATCAGCATCCCACTGATTCCTGGGGCCTTACTTCTTGCCAATGCCATCAGTACAGCTTCAACTTCTTCCTTCATTTCCACTGGTTCTCGATTATATGGTACTTCTTGACATTTTTCAGTGTCAGTCAATTCGTTTTGGTAGAGTGACTCTGTGTATCCCTTCCATCTTCTTTCAATGCTTCCTAGATCATTCAAGATTTTGCCTACTGTATCTCTTAGTATTGCAACTAGACGCCTGAAATTATTGTTCAGTTCTTTCAACTTGTGAAATAGAGCAAGTTCTTCCCTTTTTATTCTCTAACTCCAGCTCTGTGCACATTTCATTATAAAACTTTGCTATGTTTTCTCGAGCTGCCCTTTGAAATCTTCTGTCCTTCTTTTTCACTTTGGCATCTCAACACTCTTTTCAGTCTCTTCTGATATCCATTTTGATAATGTCTTCCTGTTTTGTCTTTGTAACATCATGTAGCTCTCTTCGTGGATGATATCTCTGATGTCCTCCCATAACTCACCTGGTTTTCGGTCATTAGTGTTCAATGTCTCAAGCCTGTTATGGAGATGGTTTTTTAACTCAGGACAGCCTCAACGTCGTATTTTGGTAATTTCTTCCTGTTTTGTTTTTGTAATGATTTAGCTCTCTTTGTGGATGATATCTCTGATGTCCTCCCATAACTCATCTGGTCTTTGGTCATTAGTGTTCAATGTCCCAAGCCTGTTATGGAGATGATTTTTTTAAAACTCAGGTAGGACAGCCTCAAGGTCATATTTTGGTTCTTGTGGATTTGTTTTCCTTTTCTTCTGCTTCATTCTGAACTTGTACATGGTCTGTGCCACAGTCAGCATCTTGCCAGTTTTGACAGCTAAAATTGACCTTCTTCAGTGATTCTTTCCCCAGACATGATCAATCTGATTCCTGAGCAGTCCATCAGGTGAGGTCCTAGTGTAAAGTCACCTTCTGTGTTTTGTAAAAAAAAGGTATTTGTGATGAAATCAATGAATAGAAAACATTCAATCATTCTATGTCTCTCCTCATTTCTAGCACCAAGACTATACTTTCCGACTACCATGCTTCCTCATTATTTCCAACTTCTGTGTTCCCATCACCAATAACTATTTCTGCATCTTGACTGCATGTTTCATCAATTTCTGACTGCAAAAGCTGATGGAAATCCTGCATTTCCTCCTCTTTGGCTTTAGCTGTTGGTGCATATATTTGAGTAACAGGTATTAACAGGTCCTCCTTGCATGCGCGTGGATTAGTATAACTCACAAATGTGGACTTTAGATCTTAAAATTGCCTTTTTCACTATGAATACAACCTCATTCTTTCTCAGTATTCATTCCCAGCATACTAGACCATACAGCTGGCTCAGAGTGGCTCAAGCCTGTCCATCTCGCTCAATCATGTCTAGAATGATCTTCATGCATCCCATTTTTTTGACAAATTCAAGTTTTCCTTTATTCACACTTCATACATTTCCTGTTGATAGGCTTTTCAGTGGCCTGTCATTTCAGAGTGGATGACCAATCTCTCTTCCTAGTCTGTTTAATCTGAGAGCTCTGTGGAAAGCAGTCCACCATGGTGACCCCGCTAGAATTTGAAACACAGTGGCACAGTGTCCAGAACACACAAGTTACCCCAGTACAAACAGTAAACTGACAGACAGGTGCTAGACAAGAAGAGTAAAAAGAAACAAGCAGCACAGACACACCTGAGCTATAAACTGTTGTTATACGCGGTCAAGTCACTTGCAACTCAACGTGACCCTACAAACAAGAGCTTTGAACTCTGCCCTTCCTGAGTCAACCTCACCGTCTCTGACACACGTGACCCTTCTTCCAGTCACCGTGTCAATCTATTGCATCTGGGTCTTTCTCTATCCTCTTAAGCATGACGTCCTTTTGCAAGAATTGGTCCCTCCTGGCAACATGCTCAAAGTACGTGAGATGGAACTCTAAGATCCTTGCCTTCAAGGAGCAACCTGGATTCGCCCAATCCTGGACAGACCTGTCTGTTCTCTTGGCAGTCCATAGTATGTTGAGTACTCTTCTCCAGTACCACAACTCAAAGTTCTTCTTCTTTCATCTTTGTCACTGCTCAGCTTTCAGATGCACAGCAAGCAAATGCACCCCGTGGACTGACTGAATCAGGGATACCTTAGTCTAGACTGACCCCATTGGTCGATAGCACTCTAGAGAGGTCCCTGATAGCAGACTTTCCTGAAGCAACTCGTCTTTTAATTGTGGAGCCGAGCAAGAGGAAACTGTTAACAACTTCAATCTTTTCTCCAATCAAGCATGATGCTGCCAATTGGTCCAGTAGTGAGAATCTCTGTTTTCTCGATGTTTATATGCAATGCACACTCAAGACTGCAGTCTTTGAACTTTTGCAGCAAACACTTCACAAGTTCTCTTCAGTTTCTACGAGCAAGGTTGTCATCTGCGTAATGCAGGATATTGATGAGTCCTCCTCCGATCCTGATGCCACCTTCTTTTTTATAAAGTTAGCAACAAGCAAATCACTCCCCCAAGTCAATGAACTGACAGACAGTTGTATTTCTAACAGAAAATGGTAAAGAGAACCCAGTGTATGCACACTGCTCTGAGACTAGTATTCTGTTAGTGACAATGGCATATTATTAACCTGGCAATGGTTTTGGGGTTATATAGAATTTGTGGGTTTGGTTTTGGGGGTACAGAGAATTTGTTTCCCACGGACTGCATTTACTAAATGAGGCACACATGCCACAGTGAAAGGGAATCAGCGGAAATGGTTTAACTTTTAGGTTCTGCAGTTCGATGGTCAACTGACAATCTGAAATTATCAGTGAAGAATTCAAATCCAACATAAAAACTCCAGGGCTAAGGGGGGATCTGCCGATAGTGGGCTTAGGAGCAGTCACTGTCTAGAAGTGCTCTCTGGAACCCACGTCAGAGGAGTTTCTCTCAAATGAATGAGAGCATACGATTGAGGGTGTTCAAAGCAGTATGACCTGCGCTCATGTGCCGTTCTCCAGACGGCTTGGCTTCCGAGCGTCATCTCGGGGTGCCCTGTGAACACACTCTGCCAGGTCTAAGCAGAAGACTGACCTCACTGCTTCAACAGACTCCGGGGCAGCCCTCCACTCTGCTTCTGAGAAGAGCACTGCCATCTCAGGCTCACACTTTTCCGAAACCAAATGGTAGAGAAAAAAACCCAGAATATATTTCTGTAGCTGAACGGGTGCTTTTCATTACAGCACACTGTTACGGAGCTATGTTTATGAACAGAACAGATATGAACATGCACTGTAAGGGTGCTGGCAAACCAGCGTGTGCCGGCCAAATCCGCTCCACTCTGCTTGTATACATAAAGTTTTACTGTAATACAGCCCTACTCATTGACTGCTGTATTATCTGTCTGCTTCTATGTTTATAGGGGCACAACTGAATGGAAGTCTAAACTACTTACTATTTGGTCTTTTGTAATAAGTTTGTTGGGGGGAGGAGTGGGCAGGGAGGAAAATACGCAACAATGAATGGATGGAAAAGAAATTAAATGGGAAGAATATGCTATTGAACAAAATACATGTTAGAGAGTTCTGGAGGCCTAGTGGCAAGAAGCTGCACTGTAAACCCAGAGGTACGCAGTTCGAATCTACCAGATGCTTTGCTGGAGGAGGAGGGGCAATCTCCTCCTGTATCAGTCAGATCCCATTTGACAGTACATACAGACAAAATAATCAAATTATTTTTAAAAATTAAATATATATAAATTTGAAAAAATAACCAATCATAATTTAAAAAATTTATATTAAAAAAAAAAGAAGTTTGTTGATTGCTATTCTGGAGATAGAAAATGTTAAAAAAATTCCAAATGCACAGATGGGGCTACAACATGGCAGATAACAAGTGAGTGAAGGGCGAGGTTCAGTGTCCTCCAGGGGGCCACCTCTGCCCTGTCAACAGTGGACCGTGGTCATGCACTAGCCCTCCTCCCAGGAGCCCTGCAGGTGAGCTCTGTGTGCAACACCCACCTTGTCTTCCAGAGCAGCCATTCTCTCTTTGAGGTGAAGCTGAAGCCTCTCATTAGATTCTGAGAGGAGCTTGTCCACAGTGTCTGATAAGCGTTTATTATGTTCTTCGTTCATTTTCTCTCTTTGCCGCGCCTACGATGAGAATCAAAGCACATCAATGCTGAGTACGAAAGTCTACCACTAAGTTACCAACGGGCCCTCACTCCCCACCACCATCTCTATCAGACGAGAGCGTGACCACCATGGCTGACTTAAGGGGGGGCAAGAGCCGACAGGACTTGGAGCAACCACAGCGAGAGGAGAACCTCACAGCGCCTGGGGAGCCACTGCAGCTGCCAACCACCAGCCTCAGAGGTGTTTATGTGTGGGAATTGGGCTGTTTCAAAGGACCAGCTCGTGTGCACAGTGCTGGAGGAATTTTCCTTTTCAACAAGAAAACTTTATAAAGAACCATGAACAACCATTTCCAAAAGATCAGTGGATCGATGAATAAACTGAAAAGCCCTGAATGATAACTTTCAAATGAGTGAATTGTACGGTATGAGATTCAGAACCCAGCAACCAGAGCAGCAGTACTAACAGAACCACTGCTCACCCACAGACGGAAAGCAGCAGAGAAAAAGGAGGCAGCCCTCCACCTCCCTCCGTACCCTGCATTCCCAGAATCTTCTCTAGTCACGGGTTCTACTGAAAATCAAACTGCTGCCTCCAGTAACTTAACAACTGGGTGATAAAAGTGCCATCTGTGTTGTCCTTGTGCCTGCTCTTGGGTGCTGTCCGCCTGCTTTCAGCACAGAGCGAGGCGTGCTAGGCAGGGTATGCTGATTCCCTGGTACTTCCCCGCTTTGGTCGAGCACAGTTCTGCAGCCGTGTCCACCCACCTCCTCTCTACTGCTGACCTTCTATGCGCTGAAAACATCGCAAACCATGTGAGAAAAAACCATCAGCACCCTTGCCTCTCAGGAGCGTTCTGGCTGCGTGTTCTTCAGAACAGATTTGCTTGCTCTGCTGACAGTCTACGGTAGATTTATAAATCTAATAATTCAAAAGCATAGGCCCTTCGCTCTGTCTTACTCCCTGTCCAGCTGTCACAGGCTTTCACTACAACAAGAACAGGTCAAGTCCATCCTCACGGTGACACCCTTGCTCCCTGGCACTTTAAAGAGCACTTCTGCAGCAGACTGGTCAATGTCAACACACTACTTAACTTCGTGACCGATGCTGCTGTGAAATCCTTGACAACTTCAACCTTCTCCCTATCTATGATGGTGTTCTTATTAGTCCAATTGTAAGAAATTTTGTTTTTTTCAAGGTGAGGTATCATCGACACTAAAAATTGCAGTCTCTGATCTTACTCTGGAAGCGCCTTCCCTTTCAGCTCCCATGGCTGTGGGTTCTGTGCAGAGCAGACTGTGGCCGAGTCTCCCTCCAGCCCTTCCTCCTCCTTCCTACAGTCTAGCTTCTGGGACTACCTGGCCCGCACACACTCATCAGTGTGACTTAAAAAGATCCAGCTCTGCCGCACACCGTCCAGTATTCCCTTGTTCTGCTCCAATGACTGTCTCTGTGCTCAGGTTCTGGACAAGCACAAGTAACTGTATCACAACGGGATTCCCACCTCTGCACTGCTCAATGGCAAATGTCTTCGTAGAGCCAATAAAGCACAGCTACACAGCTCCCCGATACTCGCTACTTCCAGCCAAGGTCCTTCTGATGTCAACAACGACAGCCCTCATTCCAAGTCCTCTTGGGAATCCAGTTTGAATTTCTGGCAGTTTCCAGTTGATGTACTCTCTTCCAACCATCTTCAAATTCTTTTCAACAGTATTTTATTTATTTGCAGGTGATGTCAATGCTACTGTTTGATAATTTTTGCATTTTGTTGGGTCATCTTTCCTTGAGACGGGCATAAATGTGGAGCTCAGTCAGTCAGCCAGCCATGTGCCGCTTTGCAAATATCTCTTTTTCTTCTTCACTCACAGAAAGCGAGTGTATCCACGGCTGACTCCTTTGAGGAAATAGCTCCGTTTAGACCCTGCCAAATCCTAGAACGTTGTTTTTCTCCACCAGGGAGCCCTAGGAGCTCAAGTCCACAGGAAGCTGTACCCAACCCACCGGCAGCTCTACGACTGGAAGCTGGGAAATCTCTTCCCACGTGACTAACGGCCTGGGAAGCACAACGGCAGGTGAGCTGTGAGTCGTTTCCAAGAGGAAGGCAAAAAGAGACTTTCTCAGCGACACCTTCAGTGCGGTTCTGACTTCTCCCTCCAGTGCCAATGGTTCTTGATCACGTGCTGCCCCAACACGACTGCACAGCGACCACGTCCTTTAGGGATCACCGTTAGTCTGTCAGTTTGCCGTACTCTGGGGCCTCGTGTGTTGCCGCGATTCTGAGAGCTATAACCCGGGTTCTCAAATCCCGCAGGGTCCCCCACAGGGGACCGGCTCCAGGGGAGCTTCTAGACACAGAGTCAAAGAAGCAGAACTGCTGACTCACTTGTGAAATAACAGGCCTCTGAAAACATTATGGACAACGGAAGAACCTTACTGGAAGCCACGTCCTCACGCCGGAAGGCCCTCACAATGTGCCGGGAGGAGAGCTGCCCCTCAGAGCAGAGGAGGCAGGGCCAAGTTCTCACCGAGCAGAGTGGCCACAGTCAGGATGAGAAGAAACAGCTGCAAACTCCATCAGCAAGTGGAGCACGACGTGTAAAAAGTGTGTCTAGGAAAACCAGAAGTTGTAAAAAATGAAGCGGAATGCATAAAGATCGACATGCTAGACACCAGTGATCTGAGTCGGTCTGGGATTGGCCGTTTGAACCAGCCGTATGGCCAACTGTGACAGAAGGGACACATGAAGAGGAACAGAGTGTCACTCCCTGTCCAAGAGAGCGCCTCAAGGTTCATCCTGGGACACGATGCTGGGCTACAGAATTGCATCCGCACGCAGACAAGGAGTCCTGATAATACAACTACCATTCAAATACATGACCCAATTACAAAAGCCAGAGATGCAGAAACGGAGAACTTCTACCAACTCTTGCAGTCTAAAACAGATGACATACGCCATCAAGGTTTGTTAATAACTGGTGACTAGAATGCAAAAGGTGGAAACAAAGAAGGATGCCTGGAAGCTGGAAAATATGGCCTTGGTGATAGAAATAAGGCTGGAGACTGCACAGTAATGTCTTCACTGCACACACGTAAAAACAACAACAACAGAACCAAACCAGACACTGTGACTATACAAGGAGACTCTATCTGATAACCTACCCAAGAATAAGATTAACTGTTTGTGGAGACACAGGAGAAGCTCAGTATTAACTGTCAAAACCAGGCCTGGGCTGACGGTCAAACAGACCATCCACTGTGGTTGCTGTGTACTGTAGACTTAGAATTGACCCATAGTTGACCAGCTGGTGGGTTTTTAGAGGCATCAATCACATGGGAGGAGATTACTATCCTCCCACAGAGCAGTTGGTGGATTTGAACTACGTGCTTTTGGGATTGCACTGCAGCATCTTGCCCCTCTGCCACCAGAGCTTCCTAGACCATCAACTTCACATGCAAATTCAAACTGAAGTGGAAAAAAATGAAAACAAGTCCATGAGAACCAAAATATGACCTTGAGTGCATCCCAAATGAATTTAAAACCCATCTGAACAGATTTGACTCACTGAACACTAATGACTGAAGCCCAGGTAAGTTGTGGAATGACATCAAGGACATTATCCATGAAGAATGCAAAAGGTCATTTCATGACAAAGAAAAAAGAAAAGCCCCAAATGGGTGTCACAACAAATTCAGAACACTGACATGGGAACAAAAAGCCGAACAAATGGAAGGACTACTGAGACAAGAGAGCGGAGAAGGAGCAGCTTGAGAAAACAAAGTATTAAAATGAAGTATGTACGGAGCTGAGTTAGAAAACCCAAACCGAAGAACATACTCAGTCAGCATGTCTCAAGCTGAAAGGACTGAAGAATAGATTGAGGACTGGAGTAGCAATACTGAAAGACCCTATGAGCAAACTCTTGTATGATGCAGGGGAGGAAAAAAAATCACAAGTAGA
The DNA here is from genome assembly GCF_000299155.1 of Elephantulus edwardii. Taxonomy (NCBI): domain Eukaryota; kingdom Metazoa; phylum Chordata; class Mammalia; order Macroscelidea; family Macroscelididae; genus Elephantulus; species Elephantulus edwardii. The sequence goes on from NW_006399876.1 coordinate 4,607,433, forward strand.
TGGAAGGAATACACTGTACCAAACGAACAACCTGGAACCACTTCAGGAAGTAGCATATAATCAAGAACCAATCAACAGTATTGGCGGAAGTCCAAGCTGCACTGAAGGCACTGGTCAAACATAAGACATCAGGAAGGGATGGAATTACTTGGTGGTGTTTCAGGAAATAGATGCAGCCCTGGACATGCTCACCAGTCTCTGCCAAAATAGGAATATAGTTACCTGACCAACTGACTACAAGAGATCATATTTGTTCCTGTTCTTCTTCTTCCCCAACCCCTTGTTCCCATTCTTATAAAAAAGGTGGTTCAGCAGACTACAAACTACTGAACAATTCTCATTCACAGCACACACGGATAAAATCTTGCGGAGGATTATCTAAAACAGGTGAGTGGTAAGCGACAGGGAACTGCCAGTGCTTCAAGCTGCTAGTTAAGAAGAGGTCGTGGCACAAGGGATGGCATTACTGCCGTCACATGGATCTTGGCCGAAAGCAGAGAATCCCAGAAAGATGCTCACTTGTGTCTTAGCGACTAAGCAAAGGAGTTTGACTGTGGGATCGCAATCAATTACAGCGAACACGGAAAAGAATGGGAATCCCAGAACACATAATCGTACTCACGTGAAGCCTCTACAGAGACCAAGCAGCAGCTGTCTGGACAGAACAAGGGAACGGTGCAAAAGGAGGCAAGTTGCATGTCAAGGCTGTATCCTTCCTCCGAACCCACACCAGTCTGGGTACTGAGGACATCAGTCAGGAGGTCAGTCTTTATGAGGAGGACCTTGGCCTCAGGATTGGAGGAAGGCTTGTCCACAACCTGCACTACGATTATGCAGATGACACAATCTTGCTTGAATAAAGTGAGAGAGACTTGAAGTATTTATTGCAGAAGATCAAAGACTACATGTAGCCTTCAACATGGATCATACCTCAGGATCCAGAAAATAAAAGCCCTCAGCACAGGACCAAAATCATGACAGATGGGAGAAAGAGATCGATGTTAACACTGAATGTGACTTGGATCCACAATGAAAACCATGGAAGCAGCAGTCATGAAACAGAAATATGCATCTGGGAAATCTGCTGTCAAGACTTCTCCAAAGTTCTAGAGAGCAAGGATCTCCGGTTAAGGACTAAAGCACACTTGATTCACACTTGGTCTTTTCAACTGCTTCCTGTACATCTGAAAGACGGGAGATAGATAAAGAACAACGAGCGTTGAGGATGCTTCTGAACTGTGGTGATGGCAGAGAGTAATGGGCACCCAGTGGAGTGTTCAAATCCGTCTTTAGGGAAGCGGAGGCAGAGTGCTTCTGAGAGGCAAGAACGGTGAAACTCTGTCTCAAATCCTTGGGCATATCCTCGGCAGGAACCAATCCTCAGAGAGTGACTTCATGCTAGGAAAGGTGGACGGTCCGAGAAAGAGAGGAAGACCCTCAACAAGGCGGACTTGACACAGTGACCAACACAATGGACTTGAACATGACAGGTCAGGAGGATGGCGCAGGAAAGGGCAAGGTTCCGAGCTGCTGTTATACACAACTTGGCAGCATCTAATAATAACTTTTAGTGCAGTGACTGCATATTCCCTGAATCTTGTTTCAATGCTTCCTTGTTGTTACGTGACACTGAGACCCCTGTGACTCACAGCAACCCTATGTACAATAGCTGTGAACCCTGCCCCAACTGAGCCAGTCTCATAGTCGCCGACAGACCGAATCCCATTTCTCTGCAGGCACTGAGTCAATCCATATCACTCCAGGTCTTCCTCTCCTGTGCTGTGCCTCTATCCTTCCAAACATGATGTCTTCTCCAAAGACAGGTCCCTCCTGGCCACGTGTCCAAAGCACGTGAGATAGAGCTTCAAAATCCTTACCTCCAGGGAGCAGCTTGGTTTCACCGTCTCCAGGACAGACGTATTTATTGTCCTGGCAGCCCACGGTATATTCAACACTATTCTCCAGCGCCACAACTCAAAGGCATTGATTTGTCTTCATCCTTAGTCATTGCCAGCCCTCTGATGCTTCACAAGTGACTGCAAAGACCATGGCCTGTATCAGGCGCACCTTAGTCTCCAGACTGACTCTTAATACTGACATACGAGGCACGGGCAAAATGAAATGAGGCTGGCATGGAACATTTCGAATCAGGTAATCACACAGCTTTAGTTTGCTTGGCTCCACAGTCACCAATCTTGGCACCAGTAGCCAGGAAATTAAAAGGTGTATTGCCATGGGAAAGTCTGCTGTTAGGGACCTCTCCAAAGTACTGAAGAGAAATGGTGTCCCCCTGGAAACTAAGGTGTGTCTGATACAGGCCATGGTCTTTGCAATCACTTGTTATGCATCAGAGAGTTGGACAATGACTAGGGAGGATCAAAGAAGAATTGATGCCTTTGAGCTGTGGTGCTGGAGAAGAGTATTGAATGTACCCTGGACTGCCAAGAAAACAAACAGATTCATCCTGGAAAGGCTTAAACCGAGTGGCTCCTTGGAGGCAAGGATTCTGAGGCTCCGTCTAACATACTCTGGACATGTTGTAAGGAGAGACCAGTCCTTGGAGGGGGACATCATGCTTGGTAGGGTGGAGGGACAGCACAGGAGGGGAAGGCCCCCTATGAGATGGATTGATTCAGTGACTGGGGTAATCAGGATGGGTATGTCAGAGTACGATTGGCACAGGACAGAGCAGAGTTTAGGGCTGTTGTACATCGGGTCTCCATGAGTTACAAGCGACTCGATGGCACATAACAACAACAACAACAACAAGAACAAGCAAATGATCTACTATGCTTGAAATTAAAAGGTGAGGAAAAATGAGGTTGCGTTCAGAGTTAAAAAGACCATTTCTAATAGGGAGCTCGGGTAGCCTAGTGGCAAGAAGCTGTGCTGCAATCCAGAAGATGCATGATTCAAACCCACCGGATGCTCTGCTGGAGAAGGAGGGGCAATCTCCTCCTGTGCCAGTTGGATTCAATTTGACAGTACACAACTTTAAAAAAAAGACCATTTCCAGATCCATCTTGAAATACCACATTGTGACAGGATAATACCCATATGAATATCATGCTGCTTCCCGGCCACTCAGTTCTGTGCCCACAGAACCCATCACCCTGTAAGTCAAGGCTCGAACCTTCAGTTCTTTGAGCCTTAAGAAATGATGCACACACCCTTCCCTTGCTCTTTTCTCATCTAGGACTTTGCACATGTCACTATAACTACTTGACTTTGTCCTCTTGAGCTTTCATTTGAAATCTTTTGTTTGGTTATCTTACTGTGTCATTTCTTGCATTTGCTTTATCTACTTTATATAATCAAAAGCAAGTTTCCGTGTTTTCTGACATCAACATTCATCTTTTTTTTCTCTCCTGTCTTTTCAATGATCTTTGCTTTCTTTATGAATGAGGTCCTTGATCACGTCCCACTACTAGTCTTTTACTCCTCAACGTCCAGTACGTCAAATCTTGAGGTGGTCTTTCCATTCCGGAGGAATATACTCAAGGATTACACTTCAGCTGCGGGGGATCGCTTTCATCTCCAAACCCTCAGCTTCCACTGACGATGCGCTTCTCGACAGGCCCGGGCCAGGCGCTGACCGCTGGTTCTGAGACTGTCCATCAGCTCGCCGCACATGCCATCCATGTGGTACAGACCATGTGCACCGTCGCTGTTAGGTGGCCGACTCACAGTGACCCTGTAGACACCAAGGAAGGACGTCTCGTCCAAGCCTGCACTGTCCTCACAAACTCCAATGTGCTTAAAGTCTAGTGTGGGGATTTTTAATACATTTTTAAATTGTGGTTTTAACAACAGTTTACAGCAAAGCTGGCATTTCATTCATTCATGCTGCCCAAGTTTAAGCTTACTGTGCAGTCACTGGGTGAACCCCTCTTGGTGGGGGGTGTCTTCCTCTTTTCCGCTGGCCCTCTACGTTTGGGTTTTTAATGTCATAATGTTTTATTTACTGGCCCTCTACTTGTCAAGTATGACGACGTTACCTTGAGGAGACAACTCTCCCCGTTATATATTGAGTACCTTCCAATCTGAGGGCCTCACCTTGGGGCAGCCTATCAGACAAAGCTCTGCTCAATAACGTGCAGTCACCACAGTCGTCACAGACTGACCAACGAGTGCTGGCCCACGTGCACGGCTGTCATTTACATTGCTGATAGAATTCTCGTCGCTGCAAAGTGTATCACGTGATCTCTGTTACCGGTTCTGCCTCCCGCCGCAGCTCGCTCTGCATCTCCTCTGCTCAATGCCCATCAGCGGTTATTATCAACACGTCGTCATCACTGCACATGTGACCAAGTTCAAACGACAAGAGTCGGCGCAAACCTTCAACTGCTGGCTGGTGTGTAAATGGGAACACTAGTACTGACTGGCCACTAAGAGTGGACGTCACGACTGACGCTGGCACGACTGTCAGGACAACCACCGTGCTGCTGCTTTTCTTCCGTCTGTCATTGCCGGCATCGAGCATGGCTGATCCGGAATGGCCGGGACCCGGCTGTCTCTGCGCTCTAAAGCACAGGGCAGTGGTTTTCAAGGGTTTTGCTTCATTTCTGTAAGATCAATAACCCCCAGGCAATGTCATGGTTTGAAAACGTTTTTGGCTCCATGTCCTGAGCCACAGGCGACACCTCGAAAGGAAGGGAAGTGCTCGCAGGCACACGCCTCCAGAGTCCTCCCTCCGGTCTCTCCCTCAGGCCCTGAGGAAGCTGCAGGCTCACTGGGATCCAAGGGAGACGGCAGTGCCCTCAGGCCACGCTGCTCCAGGAACTTGGCATGCTAACGCCAAAGAGATCGCCATGTGACCAGGACATGACTCTGCCTCCTTCACCTGGCTTTCTCCTCTTTGGAATGAGGACGCGGTATTGCCCAGGTCAGGGCACTGGAGGGCTAGAGCGCTCACAGTAACGCCTACGCATAACTGTCTGTGCTCAAAGAGATGTAGTCCCAGCTCACAGAACTCTGCTCCTTTAGGAAACTGTACTTACTTTCCACAGGATTTGTGCATTTGTAAAGGGAACAGTTTCTTTCAACTGCCTTGCTTCTAAGCATTTTCTCTATTTCAGCACTTAGTCCTCTAGACCTTTTAAGTGCTGTGAAATGAGGAATACGTGCACACAAACCCCGAGGCCGCTCTCCGGTCAGGGGGTCAGGGCACGTGCGTGCTGGAGGGGGTTCCCAGTTGTGGAATGAAATCATGGAAATGTGATCTTCATTTCCTGGAGCTCAGGCTCAGTTCCTGCAGCTTGTGGCTCAGCATCAGGGAATCTGCTGGCCTTGCACCAGCAGGCTGGCCAATGAGCACACGACGGAGTGACCCTCAGATCCACTTGCTCTCAGCACTCACGCATCAGCGACCCCACTTCAAGGCCCAGGCTCAGCGCCAGCTGGCCCAGGCCTGCCTCTAGCTGTGGCTGTTGGCGGGACGCTCTGTACTGACACGTGCCTGCTCTTCTAGGGAATTCCTCCACCGCTGGCCAGCAGGGCCTCTGCTACAGGCCCTCCCGGTGCTCTCCCTGAGCTCGGAGCAGGCTTCCACGTGACCTCTATGTCTGGGGAACAACGTGCTAGGTATGTGGAGAGGTCAGGCTTTGGACCAAGGCAGTGGGACTTCAGATCCCAGACACAGGGCCCCTACCTGGGACGGTGGTCTCACAGGCCCTCCTTGGAGGGCCTAATTACGGTGACAGGATGCCTTCCTCACCCTGCTCCTGCATTCCTGTGTGACGCCGAGTCCTCTGCCCTGCTGTACCCTCACAGCTGACACGGCACGTGTGCAGGATGCGCAGCAGAGAACGGAGGGACGCCACCATGGCAGGCAGGCCCCGCAAGGTGAGCGTGGCGGCAGAGGGGAAGGGACACGGGACGCCCCGTCCCCCCGGCGCACACTCGGCGTCCTCTCGTCCCGGCTCCCCGCACACATACCCGCTGCAGCTCCTGGTTCTTCTCCTCCAGCTGCACCTCCATCTGCCGCAGCCGCTCCTCGATGTTGCCGTGCCTCTCTTCCGCCTGTTGGCAGGAGGATGAGCGTGAGCGGGCGCCAGGGCTTGGGGGCGCACACCGCGCCGGCGGCAGCAGTCAGAGCGCATGCTCACGGAGCTCCTCCCCGGCAGCCCACAGACAGCATCTGCTCAGGCCCAGCAGCGTGGCCGGTGGCCATTCGCCCTCCCATGCGGTGGTCTGAGGCACAGCTGGTGAGACCAACGTGAGAGAACCGTGTGTCCCCCACCCGCCCCACGGCCCGTCCCCGTCCCGGGATGGCCGTCACTGTCCCGGGATGGCCATTCCTGTCCCCGTCCAGGGATGCCTGTCCTCGTTCCGGGACGGCTGTCCCTGTCCCGGATGGCCATCCCTGTTCCGGAATGGCTGCAGTGAGTCACATGGAAGCGAAGCGGCAAGCAGGGTGAGGGCCAGGGTGCACATCTACCTTCCAGAGGTGGGAAGTAAGTTCCCACAGTCTAGCTTCCTTGACAGCACAGCTCCCAGAAGACAAGGGGTCAGACTACCAAGACGACAGGGACAGGAAGGTGAGAGGGAGAAAGAGACCCAGGTCAGGACGGAGAGGAAGCTGGTTAAAGCTGTTAGCAGTGAAGTCCCTGTCGGGAGCAGCCCGGGCGGCACAGGACACGCCCAGAGACCCCGCCATCGACAGCAGGCTGGTTCTCCGGCCCCTCAGCAGCGGCTCCCTACGCTCCACGGGGAAAGGAACCACGGACAGGTGCCCCCTCCCTGGAGGCAGGGCTCACGCTGCAGCTCTGTGCGGAGGTCGTCCGGAGCCGGCAGGCGGGGGCCATGGACCCCACCCTGGCTCTGCAAAGGGCGTCCCAGGGCCGTGAGCCTGCTGCCCCGTCCCGTCCTGTCCCTCTCCAGCCCACAGGCCTCCTGACTGAGCATCACCGTGCAGCAGTCTGTGGGCCTCCTGCTCCCCGAGGGGACAGGGGGACCTGAGCGCAGGCGCTGTCTTGCCGATGCCTCCCCATAGTGACTGGCCAAGTGGACGAACTCTGTCCGGTACATGAGTGTCTGGATTTTCTTTAAGAGAACCGCCCTTTCTGACTTGGGAGAACAACGCGGCCTGCTCTGCACAAAGCTCGGGTCATGCTCAGAGGTTAGTTCAGCACGTGGGTGGACAAACAGCACACGTCTGACAGCACTGGGAATGAACTCAGGGCTCAGAGAACGAGGCTGACACCTGACGTCTACACAGCTGTGCTGCTGGGGACAAAGATGCACCACAAACACACCTGCTGAGAGGTGACACGTGTGCTCAGGACACCACGACACCCACACCAGATGCCCACGCCCGCCCCGGCCCCCCCCAGCCACCACCTTGGAGAGTGCGGCCACCCTCTGGGCCAGCTCCGCCTCCACCTCGGGCAAGGTCTCCGCCTTCCGCAGGGTCTGCTGCAGCTTCTGCTCCGCCAGCTCCAGGCGCTCCTGCAGCTGTCGGTTCCGGTCCTCGGTCTGCAGACAAGAGCGGGTCACGCTGCAGCCCCAGGCCATAGCTGCGCACTGGGCCAGGCCGGGCAGCCAGAAACCCCTCTGTCTGCCAGGGGCACAGACCAAGCCCTTGTGCCTCGTTACCCCTGGGCCCAAGTCCTAGCTGGTCCTCAGCATCTTCCCAGAAATTCTCTCTATGCCTGAAGGTTCCTACACAGCATGGAAGGAGCGCTGGTGACCACTGTGTCAACCACGGGCTGCCAACTGCAAGGTGAGCGCTCTGGAGCCACCAGATGCTTTGTGGCAGAAAGACGGGCAATCTCCCACAAAGAAAACGGATTTCACTTGATGGCAGTGAACTTGAGCAGGGTTTCAAGGTTTCAAGGAGCGACTGTGGTGATGCAGAGGCTGAAGTTTCCCATCACAAATCAGAGCTTGGCCATGGGAACCCCCAGTGGCTCTGTGGGGAGAGCCGGGCTGTCTGCACTCATAATGCTTTGCTCTGTCCTTCAGCAGCGCCCGCGGTCCTGGTCTGGCCTGAGGGCCTCTGCCCAGTGGAAGGGGGTTCCCGCAGGGGCTGACTGGCAGGCGGAGGCGGGAAGGCTGAGAGCAGACTCTCCCACAGACATCGGGGGCACTGTCCCAGGCCAGCATACCTGCAGCCCCAGCACCTACAGCCAGACACTGCCCCCCAAAGCAGAGCCCTGCAGAGTGTGCCATGACATGCTGGGTGAGGCATTTTAAAGACTGTTACTCTGGTTAAAAATGCTCTTACTCTGAACACTTATTTCAATGGAGAAAATTCAAAGTTAAAAAAACATAAAAATCTCTATCTTCAGGTTCTCGAGGAATGAGCATTTAATTCTACCTCCTTTTTGTGTGCACATACTGCCATGTGTGGACACACACTGCGTTTAAAACTCTCCCGACACGCCCACGGTGTCAGGACCACAGGCAGTCCGAGAACCACGAAGGACTCCAACGAGGACCCGCTGCACTCACCCAGAACCGGCTGAGGTTACTCAGATTCCAACCCCCAAAAGGCAAAGACAGAACATTTACAAAGACCACGGGAACAAAAGGCATATTAATAAAAACAAAACAAAGAGTATCTCACTAACTTGGGAACTGACGGGAAGGAACAGTCCCTGGCCGAAGTTGGAGGCTATCTGCATTTTAAAGCCAGGTATTGCCTCTGAAGTCACCTTGGATGTATTTCACCTGGTATTAAATATTACACAGCAGCCTTCTTCGCGGCTGTCAGTATCTTCCTGTTGGTCAAAGCATGGCCCCTGGCCCAAAAGCGAGCTCACTTGCTCTTCCAGGCCGATCAGAGGTTTTGCTGCCTGACCCTTGATATCGGACCAGACACAGAAGCAGGGGCCAGCGTGGCTACGGCCTAGGGTCACACCCGCCACAGGCTTCACCTCTGAACCTGACACTCATCACAAGCTCCCTGCTCACCCAGCAGAAGGCAGACAGCTTAGGGGTCCACGGACATGTTAGCGCCTCTTCACCCTCTGGGGGAAACAACAGCTGCGGCTAACAAGGATGTGAACGGAGTCAGCCGGGCAGCTCCACCGACATGCTGCCGTGGAATCGCTCCAATGGAGCTGCGACCTCATGTCACAGGGAGATGGGCTTTCCCAGGTGGAAACGGACTCAGGAAAGGGCCTGATGTTCCTTCCAAGGGGCAGCTGGAGGGTTCAAACTGCCAACCTTTCGGTCAGTAACTGCGCATTTAACCGGGGAGCCAGTAGGCTCCTGGCAGTGCCCCGAGAGGTCAAGCACACGCTCAACAGTGAAGGCCTTACCCGAGCATGCTGAGACCTGGCACGCTGCCCTCCGGACCTGGCCCGGTCTGTGGCTCCCCTGGGAGCTCACTAACGAGGGACGCCCCACGAAGCAGCAAGCGTTACCTGCCGATGCATGGAGTCCTTGTTCGCAATCTCGTTTTCCAGCTTGTCGTTGAGGTCGTGCACAGATGTGGCTTCACGCTGTGCGGCGAGGTAGCGCTTTTCAAGGGTGGTGATTCTCTCCTCCATGTCCTCCTTCTGGGCCATGGCCTACGTCAGGTTTTCAGAGAAATGAAAAAGGATGGTTAGGATTTAATACGTTTACTGGGACAAAGACAGAGAGATTGAGTTAAGCCTAATTTTCTCATCAAAAGTAAATGAGCATCAGTAAAACCCAAATGTGAACTAAAACGTACCGACCTTGAGAATCCAAACAGCCACCGATTTAGTTATCAAGAACTGCCTGAGCACATTCGACCAAGCTCATCCCTTTCGGGTCATGTGAAAAGAAGGCCAAGATGCCCATGCTGGGCCCGCGCTCCTTTAACTGTGATGCTCTGGAGTAAAAGGTCACCCCCGAAACGGGAGCCGACCCCATCACCTCTGACACACAGGCGCAGGATGGACAGACCACTCACCTCGCGGACATCCCTCTGCAGCTTCGTGTTCACTTCCTCAGACTTGATGAGGTCCTTCCGCGCTGTGTCCAGGTCCTCCTCCAGCTCGGTGACGCGGCTGGACAGGGCGGCCAGCCGCTCCTTCATCTGGCCCTGCTCTCGGGACTGCTTGTCTATGATGTCCTGGAGCTCCACCACCTTGGCCAGGTCCTCCTCGTGGCTCAGGGAGCCGTCAGAAGACCTCTGCTAGAAACACACAGCCATCAGGAGCCTTGTCTCAGGAGCTGGCGGACAACAGCAGCCGGTGTGAGCCAACTGCAGGCCGACGAGGCCATCAGGCCGGGGTGGGGTCAGGCCGCCGCCACAGCCCCCGCTGCACCAGTGCCCTGTGGGGGAGGGGGAGCAGTGGGGGAGGGGCAGCAGCGGGGAAGGGCACCCCCAGCCGGGACTTGCCTTTCCGTTCGTGCTCGGCGTGTTTCCCTGCTCGTGGTTCATGTCCAGCAGCCCATCCGCTAGGGTTTTTTTCTGATTATTCTGTTCTTTAAGGATCATTAACTGAAGCCAAAAAATTGAATATGAGAGTAAAACACCTCATGCAAAAGACGGAAAGGAAACAAAACTGCTGTGAGCAAAGTCACCATAACCCACGACCCCAGGTGCTGGCGGGAGACGCGGCTCCATCGACCTGCCTGGCTTATCCCCCGAGGGACTGCTCACTGCTGGACAGACGAGCACCTAAGGGCCCCAAGGCACTGAACGAAGTGGACAGCGGCTGGGCTTGTGAACCAGTGACGATGTCTGCTGGGAGTCGGTGCCCTTGTAAAGAACTGTCCCGTGACAACAGCACCCAGAGGCCTAGAGCGCGAGTCTGGGGACAGTGGGGGACACTAACGAGGGAGCGGGGGAGAAGGGGAGCAGGACTGCGAGTCCGCCATCAGTGTCGCTGGCCAGGGCACGGGACACTATGGCACTAGTGACCCTCCGGTGTGCAGTCTCAACAACAGAAAGAAACTATTTTTGAAAACAAAAAATGTAACTGTAACATAGCAAATAAATATATTCCTATTAGTACATAATGGTAATGAGGGCAGGTGTGTCAGAGTCGGTGAGGCTGGCTCAGGTAGGGCAGGCTTCAGAGCTGTTGGACACAGGGTCGCTGGGAGTTGTCGGAGACTCGATGGCACATCAACACCAACAATACATGTGTAATTACAGTATCATTCTAGTTATTATATATAAAATACAACAAAAGAAGAGTTGGCTAAAATGACCTGTACAGGCGGCCGGTCCCCTCGATCAGGAAGACCAACACTGCCCAGCACCCACACTGCACCCCGTGTCATCTCCTTTTAATTAAAGAAATAAAGATTTCAAACTCTCCAATTCCCACCAAATGATTTCTCAAGCTTACCTCTTTATGGGTGGCACCTAGTTCTTCTTCTAACAAACTACACCTTTCAAGTGCTACTCGTAATCTCTCCCTCACCTGAAAATAAGATGGGTTAAGTTAGTGTCAGGAAATCAACAGATTTATTGTATTAGGAAAATCTGCTGTCAGGGACCTCTCCAAAGTACTGAGAAGCAACGTGTCAGTTTAGAGACTAAGGTGCACCTGATCCAGGTCATAGTCTTTGTAATTACTTGCTGTGCATCAGAGAGCTGGACAATGATTACGGATAACAGAAGAAATGATGCTTTTAAGTTGTGGTGCTGGAGAAGAGTCTTGAACCTAGCATGGACCGCCAAGGAAACAAATAGGTCTGCCTTGGAGAGGGTGAAACCAAGTTTCTCCTTGGAGGCAAGGATTTTGAAGCTCTGTCTCATGTACTTTGGGCACATGGCCAAGAGAGACCTGTCCTTGGAGAAGGACATCATGCTCGGAAGGTTGGAAGGAGTGCACAGGAGAAGACGACCCTGGATGAGATGGATTGATACAGTAACTGGAGCAATGGGGGAATGGTGTGTCAGAATTAGTGAGACCGGCTTAGGACAGGGTGGCCTTCAGAGCTGCTGTACATAGGGTCGCTATGAGTGGCAGGTGACTCAACGGCACATAACAAGTTACTGTCTGTGTGTATAATTTATTTTTTATCCTTATGTATGTCACACTAACACCAGTCCAAACAGATGCCAACGTGGAGACCCTGCACCGCAGAGCAGGAATGCCCCGTCTCCAAGGCTGCACTCTTCTCACACTGCACGTGTCGCTCCTGTGGAGCAGGTGGTGGGCCAGAACCTCTGACCACTGCACCACCACAGCCCCAGTACTCCAGACAGTGCCCATACATGGGGACACTCCAGAGCACCAGGGTCCCGTGCACAGAAATCACTCATCAAGGAAATTTTACATTACAGGCTTTAAAATAAGCTCGAGAAAGCACTTCACCCTGAATAAATGAATTCTTAACAGAAAAAACACACAAAGCAGCAAGAGATTTCTGAGTCAAGCAGTCCTCTTACAGGACTCTGCTGTTCACAACAACTCCGGAGGCTTCCAGAATGAAGCTGAGGTAGCAGGGCACAAGGTCTACTGGCTCGCGGCACACAAGACGGGGTCCCGCACACGCACCTTCTCGTCCAGGGCTTTGTGGTGCTCGAACAGCGACTTGAGCGCTTTGAGGACTTCGACTTCGCTGGAGACCCCTGCTGGGGACTGGGCCTGTCTCTTCACCACCGTCATCCTGAGAGACCGCTCATGCCGTGACACCAGGCACTCCAGATGCTCCAGCAGCAGCTGAGACAGAAAACAGTACGTCCAGTGAGCAGATGTTCCACGGCACGCTGGGTTAAGGGCGGACGCTCACCGTCCAGGCCCACGTCGGAACCTCCCTACATGTGTCAGCACATCATGCATTCTCACTGGACACTTCCGCCCAGGAGGAGGTCACGTCTTTGCACTTCGCTGATCCTGGTGCCCACACGGGGACGGGGACGGGGACAGGCGTGCGCGCGCGCGCACACACACACACACACACACACACACACACACACACAGACATGGACTCTCCCAGAAGCCAGAGGCTACAGCTGGGGCTACAAACCCTGGTGTTGTTCCGCTCAGCTTTCAGCTCGGCAATCTCTTCTTCTCTCTCGAGGAGCTGCTCCCGACACACATTGAGCTCTTTCGTAAGTGCTGCAAACTCCTGGAAAACAAGAGACGCTCTGAGAAAGATGTCCATGTGGCAGCTCCTGTCCTCCACGGGCAAGTCCTGGTGTGAGGGTACAATGGCCTGGTGAGCTTCCAAGGAAAAGGGGACCAGCGCGGCTGCCTGGGACCACCTGCTGCTTTGTGATGCAGAGTTGGCCTCGGCTGCCATTCTCCCCTGAGCTGGCCAAGCACAGCGAGGGCATTCCACACGAGGACAGGACATTTCACACAAGGAGAGGGCACTGTAAGTGAGGAGAGGGCATTCCACGTGAGGAGAGGGCATTCCATGCTAGGCAGCATGCTCTTCTGATTCCGATTACACCGACTAGGGACCTTTACGTGACAATGGTAACGCATAGACAAGCCCTACCGTCCTGAGACCCCTCTGTGTGCCCAGCCCCTTTCTGGCCTACAGCAGTGCTCAGGGCAGAGGCCCCTGGGATCCAGCAGCAGGTGCCAAAGTCAATCCTGGAGCACAAGCAACCTGCTCAAAGTCAAGGACATCCAACGGTCCTTGCAGATCTACAGTCCAGCACACAGCCTCACGGTGAGATACACTCCTCCAAAAGTGACGTGCACGGACTCAAGGTCAGCATTCACTCCGAGCTGGGGTGGGGGGGAGGGGACAGTAGAGACACAGTCACAGACACAGAGTGGAGGGGGTATGCAAACATGCTGCAAAACCCCTAACTGGCGACAGCGAGCAGTCTGAGAATCGTCTAGGGCATGGAGCTCCAGGGAAAGAGGGCCAGTCACCTCCTGTCTGACTTACAGCCTCTGAAAGCCCCCTGGGAGTCAGCTGTGAACTGGTTCCGACTCGATGGCATGTAATCACCACAAGCTATCCGAGTCAGTATTTTACAATGAAACAGGAAATAAAGGGATGTGGGGAGTGGGGAGTAGTAGTATGCAGAGTCAAAGGTAGCCACTGGGCCCCCAGAAAGGCACCCCTGGATGGCAGGCGAGCACACCTGCCATGCCAGCAGTGCACAGGTGCCCTGAGGACAAAGGAGGGCCCGGGAGAACCCTGGGGACACAGGCAGAGGGAAGGCTGGTATGCCTATCCAAAGGAGTTCTGAAGGAGGTGACAGCAGCTTGATCTCCACCCGAGTCAGGACACCTGAGTGAGCCTGAAGTCATGTGACAGCTGTGCTGGGCAGCACACATGAAGGGGAGGTCAGGGAGTGGGCACTGCAAGACTCCAGGACTTAGGACAGGCTCCAAGGGCCATGAGCACCCAGTACAAGGCGGGCCTCCCGTGGGGTACAAACAGGTAACAGCCCCTGGGTCGGTGGAGAAGCCAGCTCAAGTTCACAGTCATTCTCACAGAAGGAAATGGGCAGAGCTGAGTGCAGGGCACAGAGGAGCAGCCAAGCTAAGAAGCTTCAAGGTTGAGCCCAGCAGCAACCCTCCAGGTGGTGCTGGGCCCTCTGCAGTCCTCGAAGCACCCACCTCATGTGTGTTTACAGCACACACAACAACACGGTTGAGACAGAGGCGGGACGGCGGTAAGCCACTCCAGCAGGACCTGGACCACGATGCCCACAAAGCTAGGGCACGGAGGCTGACTGGACGGTTTTACTAGAACCACCGGAGGTGCCGGCACCAGACACGGTCCCTGTGGTGGTAGGAATTTTTACTATCCTATCACACGCGAGGTAGGAATGTGTAAGTGGAAGGCACCTTTGCGGCTCCCCCCAACCCTGCTAGCTTCCCAGGGATGTTGTCTCCAGCTGCCTCCACTGTGGAGACGGGGTTCACGTTGATCAGAACCTTCAGCATCATCTATAGCTGTGAGACCAACACTACCCGACTCTACTAGAGACACTGTGGCAAGGGACCAGATTCCTTAAAACAGGAACCCCAAAACCAGAAAAAAAGCAGCAGCACAAAAAGCAGCGCGTGTCCTTCAGGCCAGAGGGGTTTGCTGTAGACTGAGAGGCTGCCTGGATTAGCTGAGGGATTATGTCTCGATGCTAACTTGACTTGAGACTATCATTTGCTGAACCCAGACTTTCACTGTCTGATATTTTTTGCCTCTCCCCAATCCACCTGAACCTGTTACCCTATTAAACTTTACAGCTGTGAGAAAAGATTCTGTATTCTGTGTGGTCATTTGCTTCAAATTCCAGACCCAGAAATGTGAAGGAGGTTCAGCAGAGTTGGGGGGTCACGTCTGACCTTACAGGAATCAGTTCTGTACTATGGATGTTGCTGATGGGGAGAGTTCTTCATGGAGTGAACAGAGGGGAAACTTGGCAATCCTCAAGTTGCAGTTGTTAAGGGCTGGGAGGACTCCAAGGGTCCTGGCAGGAGAAGTGGAGGATGGAGTTTGTGTCCTGAGAGAGGAAGGGGTGGGAGGAGCTGTTCTGAAATCCAAAGTCCAGTGTGGGGCAAGCCCGACCGGACAGCTGTGACGGTCATGCTCAGCGCCGTCTATACTTCAGGATGTGCTGGGGGGGTGGAGACAGTCAGCAGGCCAGCTCCGCTGCTGAGTGTCTCAGGTGAGGACAAGCTGGGAGGAGGACAGCTCTGCAGTCGCCAAATGTCCCGGGGAGGAAACTCCCACTGTATCAGATGGTGGGGACACATCGAGGCAGAGGGAGATGGAAACCTGGCTGCTGGACCTGGGGAGGTTCATCAGGGTGAGGGGACGATGCATAGGCAGTGAAGAGGACAGTCCTGAGAGGAACCCACGGTCACAGGGCTGAGAGGAGAGGCTGGGCTGGGAGGAGAGGCCGGGCTGACAGGAGAGGCCGGGCTGGGAGGAGAAGCAGGGCTGGGAAGAGAGGCAGAGCTGAGACGTTTTGGGGCACGAGGCAGAAGCTGATGTGCAGAGAGTGAGCTTCCTGGGGAGCCTAACAGAGAGAGGAGGGAACGGATGGAGTGATGCACAGCTCAGGCTGAGGGCAGACAGGTCAGGTGACTCAGTGGAGAGGCAGGCCTTTTTGGAACACAGACAGGTCATCTACAGCAGGACACACAGACAGATACAAACAGCAGATGGGCAGTGTTTACACAGAGTTTCTCACATGTCTCCCAGTGTTACCGGGAAAAGCCTGTAGTCACCAGCCATGTGGGATCATGGGAGAGCTGGAACTGGCCCACTGAGGGCAGTGGATATGTGTGTGGAAAGAGGACTAGTTTAAGAGGGTCTGTAAGTACAATGACATTGCATTGGGTAAATCTCCTGCAAAAGGTCACTTTTAAATAAAGTGCCATCAAACAAAGACACCATTTGGAAAACTACGATGTGCTGGACCCATGTCAAGGCATTTTCAGTCACCTCATGTTCATACAAAAATCGTTACCTAGACCAAGAAGTTGCTGTCTGTCCAAATGGAACACTACATGGTTTAAAACTAGAAAAGGAGTGTCTCAGGGCTGTATCCTTTCCTCATACCCTCTCACTCTGTACGCTGGACAAATAATCTGTAGTCAGACACTGTGAAGAGGAACGTAGCATCAGGATCAGAGTGAGATTCAACAACGTGCATTACGCAGATATCATAACCTTGCTTGTGAAAAATGAGGAAAACTTGAAGCACTTGCTGCAGAAGATTAAGGATTGAAGTTTTCAATTTAGATTACTTCTCAAATCAAGCAAACAAAGGTTCTCACCATGAGGCCAACAGACATGATAATAAATCGAAAAAAGATTGACACGGTCAATGATTTAATCTTAACTTGAATCCACAATCCACACTTTCGGTATCAGCACTCAGGAAATCAGGAGACTTATTGTACTGGGCAAGTCTGCTGGTTGGAATATACCATGGACCATCAACAAAACAAATACCTCTGGTTTTGAAGATGTTGAAACCAAGTTTCTACCTGGAGGCTAAGATTTTGAAGCTCCATCTCATATATTTTGGGCATGTGTCCAGGAGGGACTGATCCTTGGAGAAGGACATCATGCTCAGAAGGGCGGAGGGACAGCAGGAGAGGAAGACCCCAGATAAGATGGACTGATACAGTAACTGGGGCGATGGCGGGTGATATGTTGCAGTCAATGAGACTGGCTCAGGATAGGGCAGGCTTCAGAACCACTGTACATAGGGCCACTATGAGTCGCAGGCACCTTGATGGCACATAACAACACATACAAAAGCTGGGCAGTGAATAGGAAAGGCTGAGGTAGTAATGTCTTCCAGTCACGGTGTTGACAAATAGTGAGGACTGTGACAGCCAGAAGAACACAACATCTGTCTTGAAGGAGGCGCAGTCGGGATGCTCCAGAGAGTGTGGACAGCAAGGGAGCTCTGGTGCCTAGCGGCAAGAAGCTGGCTGTCACCCCGAAGGCGCTGCAATCCACCAGGTGCTGCGCTGGGGAAGGAGGGGCACTCTCCTCCTGTGCGGGTCGGATGTGACTCCACAGTCCACAACAAGGGGAAAGTGAGGGCAGCAAGCCCGGCCTTCATCCTTAGGAGGGGTCCCTCCCTGGAGAGCACACTTAGCATCTAGGCTACTCCTATCAAGCTGCTTCCCATAACCCTGTATTACTGTTATGCCCCAGCAAGTGGGAAGTGACTCCTAGCTGACCCTCCAGCAGGTCTTCAGAGGCTGTAAGTCCCACAGAAGGAGCCTGCCCATCTTCCTCCTGGAGCAGCTGGTGAGCTGAAACCATGTGCCTGGGGTTAGCAGCACAACTCCTCCCCACTAAACCGCCGGAACGAATGATCTAGGGAGCCTGTATCATGAGGCGTGTCCTGCCGAGTCGGCACTGACTCACAGCTGACCCTTCAGCAGTTTGGCAGAGGCCGTCAGCGGCCGGGAGGAGCTTGCCATCCTCCCGCAGAGCAGCCGAGGAGGTGAACCGCCTATCTTTTGACACACCAGAGCTCCCAAGTGACCTTCTGGGATTGGAAGGACGTCCCAGCATCTCCAAGGCCAGGGGAGCAGACTGCTTCATCTTCCTGGGAGGCAGCTGCTGAGCTCAAACCACCGTCCAGTCTTAACTACTAACACTGCCTGGGCTCCCGGTAAAACTGCTGTTTTGTATTATCAGAACTGAGAACACTAGCTCGCCCTCCAGCAGGTCTTCAGAGGCTGTAAATCTCACAGGAGGAGACTTTGTTTTTTTCCTATGGAGGAACTGGTGGATTCGAACCACATACTGCAGGTTGGCAGCAAAAAGGAGGACACTGTCAACGACACGGATTCCCACACGGCAGTGACCCTGATACTGGAGCAGGACCTAGCAACATTCCATTCCGTCACAGACAGGACAGCTACAATGCAGAGCGGACTGGACAGCGCCCAGCGACCAAGTACAAGGACATGAGAACCGGTGACGAGTGAAGAGAATGAAAGATGTGCATTTCAGGCAGGAGATGGGCAGCGACATGAAGGGATGGTCTGAGAGGAGGGAAGGAAGCTGGCCAGGCCCCTATGGCTGAGGACACAGACAGGGGGGCTGGTGAGAGCTCACCAAGGTGGACGCTGGGATCACAGCCCCACCAACCAGCAGACCAGCCCCTCGCTGACAGTCCCACTCCTCCCCTCTGCTACTCCAGAGACAGAGTTCACTTTCCTCATGGTTCAAGTCTTTAAAATTTCTTAAGCTATTTTAAGTTTTCCTGATAAAAAGCCAGACCATCGAAGCTGAAGAATCCGTCTGCTTCTGACTGGCTGTGGTTACATGTCTACTAACAGGAAGGACGTCACAGCAGCCAGAAACACCCTCCCATGGCACAACTCCAACCAACACAGCAGGCAGACAGTCCTGCTACCACTTAAAGAGAAGCCTTCCCTTAGCGCAGAACTCAACAGAAAACCTATCAAAGCAAACGGAAACTCAGGAGTGTAGATAAATGCTGCACAGGAAATGCCAAAGTAGAAGATTCCAGAAGCATGCTCATATGTACACTGTGCTTGTACTGTTACTGCAAGACAAAAGCCAAGCTCAGCCCAACAAACCTCAAACACGTATAACAGCATTCCTTGTTAAGAATCCAACTGTCAGAACCTAGATTTTTTTTCCTTCTTCAAAAAGATTCATCTAAAAATAGCTTAAGGCACCAGTACTTCATTTGTACTATTTCTGATAAGGTTTCAGGTATTTTCTGAATCAGAATAGACCTAGTCGTGCCTGGAGTGTTTGTATTTTAAAGAGAAGTCTGGCTGTCCCAGGCCTGTACTTTCTCATCATTGTTACTACTGCACACAGGACGCGCATGTTTAACCCTCAGAATTCCTGCAAGTGTTTCTGGAGTGGAGCACTGGCCCCGTTCAACCTGGACACTGGGGGGTGCTGCGGTCCCCGGGCCCGCGGATCCATCTGGGCTGCAGGGCACTGGACTGTACACCTGAAGAGTTGGTCTGCTTCCCCCCCTGCAGTAATAAGCTCTATTATGGAAACCCAGAATGTAGTTTGGCAGGTAGGGGAGGAAGGTCTGTTTCCCCACAAGGCTTGGAAAGGTTGATGCTTAGAATTTCTGGGTAAAAAGCTCCGACTCAGACCAAAGGTTTAGATGATACACAGTGCATTACTGATTAAAAGCCACCATTAGACCAATTTTAAATCAAGAACTGTAAATCAGATTCACACTTAAGTCCAAAAATGATAAATACTCTTTCCAGTTCATACAAGTTGCTCAAACATCCACAGCAGGGCTCTTGGGTAGACACAGGAAGGAAATCACGCACCTCAGCACCCCAGTGGGACAGGCGCACTCTCGGGGAGACACAGACAGACCAGCACGCACTCCAGGGCCCCAGCAAGGCAGGTTCCCTCTCGGGGAGACACAGACAGACCAGCATGCACCCCAGGGCCCCAGCAAGGCAGGTGCCCTCTCGGGGAGACACAGACAGACCAGCACGCACTCCAGTGGGACAGGCACCAAGGCCGCCTTGCTAGCTCTTCAACTTTCCTCCTCACATCCTGATGGAATCACCAGACAAGGCTCTATTATATTTTTAGTGACTTTTTGCTATTTTCATTCAAAAGAATCCCCTCACGGCTGTTTAGTCAGAGTACACTCACTGCTGACCCTCCAGCGGGTTTTCTGAGGCTGTAAATCACCCAGAAGGAGAACGTTCGTTGTTCTTTCAGAGCCACTGGTGGGCTCCAACTGCCTGCAGTTAGGTTCACAGCACAACTCTGTGGCCTACACCCTGCTGTCACTGAAGTGCTGTCATCCACCAGGGGGGAGCTCTGGTGGCCTACTGGCAAGAAGCTGCGCTGCAATCCCGAAGGCCTGCAGCTTGAATCCACCAGCAGCTCCATGGGCCAAGGATCAGTTCCCTCCCATGCAATTACTGCCCCTGAAAACCTGCTGGAGGGTCAGCTCTGGGTGGGTTCTGAGACAACAGCACACAACTGTCATAGCAGTGACTGCAGCAATGGGCTCAAGGATGTCAGTGATGATAAGGTGCACAGGGCAGAGAGGCTCTGCTGTTCACAGGGCTGCGAAGTCATACTCCGATCACAGGCAGCTACCACTACCCCCACCGGTGCCACACAGAAATACAACTTCACTGGAGGTTTCAGTAAAAAGAGCACGTGTCCACTCATGCCTGCTACGTCAAAGACATAAGGAATGGTCAAATCAAAGGGGTAAAGTCTCATTTTTACTGATGGAAATGCAGACTCCTGGGCCGCATCCTCCTGAGGTACCAGTTCTGGGGGTGAAACCTGAAATTTTATATCTGTAGGTGCACCTTCTCTAGAGAACAGTGAGTGTGCCACCTCCAGGTAACAGTCAGAGTGCACCCCCTCCAGGTAACAGTAAATTCGCCCCTTCCAGTTAACAGCAAGTGTGCCCCCTCCAGGTATCTGTTAAGCGCTCCCCTCCAGTTCACAGTAAGCACACCCCCTCCAGGTAACAGGAAGCACATACCCTCCAGTTAACTGTAAGCGCGCCACCTGCAGGTAACAGCACACACCTCACAATGAACGTCCTGGTGGTGAACAGCTCCCCAAACACACATGCACACTCATTGCCTCTGGCTTCTCTAGTCAATGACGGCCTGTCAGGCCGCCTCATTCCTTTCATTAACTGCAAAGCATTGGGCTGAAAACAAATGCCATACCTTACTTAATTATTCACCTACTAGTGGACATTAAGGTTTACATTTCTAAGGAGCAGCCCAGGTTTCACTTCCTTCAAGACAAATTTGCTTTTGACTGTCCAAGGATATTTAACAATCCTCGTCAACACCACAATTCAAAAGGATCCATCCATTCTCCTTCAGTCTGCCTTCTTCACCGTTAAAGTTTCAGATGCATGAGAAACAACTGAGAAAGACCATGGCTAGGATCAGGCACACCTTAGTCTTTAAACTGACATTCTTGCTCTTTAACATTTAGGAGAGGTCTTTGACAGCAGATTTCCCCAAGGTAACACATTTTCTGATTTCTTGACTGCTGCTACCACGGATGTTGACTGTGGATCCAAGTAAAATGAAATTGTTTACGTCAATCTTTTCTCCATCTAGAACAATACTGCTGTACTGAACCAGTGGAGAGGGTTTTGGTTGTGATGTTGAGCTGTACTCCATATTGAAGGATGTACTCTTTGATCTTCTGCAATAAATGCTGCACATCTTCACTTCAATTTTCAGAGATGCCGTAAAATTACTCTCTGTAGGTCAGTGACACAGGGCAATACCTGTTTCCTCACAGCCTGATCAACACAGGCTAATGCTAACTATTTTTCTTCAGACCCATCCAGGGGTCCCTGCTGCCTTACACAGAACAGGGCTCACCAAGTTTTCCTCAAACTGCCAAGTGAGCCACAGCTGGTGGGATTTCCGGAGCAGTGCTCCCTCCACGGGCCACTGGGCCAGGGCTCTCAGGAAAGGGAATTACAGCTGACATGTCAGTGACATGCGGGGCGTCTCCCCACACCGTGGTCTGGAGCCTGACTTCAGCTAGGTTCACTTTCTCTTTTCGCACACACATAAGGCTGGCTCCTTTCTCCAGACCATCCGAACGCCGCATAGTGGCCAGCACTTCGTTCTAGCTTTATTTTTGCGTAAAATAGTGTTAGATCAAATCCTCAATCCATACACTCAGAAGTAACGGCACAGGATTTAGGTCTGACAAGCTCATGGCTCGCTGTCACGATGTCAACTGTGACGTTCAGTGACCCAGGTGTGCAGAGCCGTGCTCTGCCGAGCCTTCTGAGGCGGGACACCCAACTTCAGAAGAAGCCTGTGCTCTGAGGCACCATTGTAGGTGCTAGCTGCAGAGCTCGCCACAGCTGGTAGGAACACTTAACTTTTGCACCACTTACCCAAAGGCGTGCATAACCAGACGTGTTTACTGTGAAGTTACGTTCCTTTTGTTTTTATGAAATAATCAGGGCTCGTGGCCAAGTCTCAAAACCATGTGCGTGGGTGATTTCTTATAAATGGCACTTTATGACAACCAGGAATGGAATTCAAGGTGTGACAGGAGGCCCTGACGGCTGAGAGGAGTACGGAGCAGCAAACCTGCTGGTCAAACACCAGGTACAAGGTCACCTTGTCAGCCAACGGCCAGAGTGACTGACAGATGTGAGCGAGGGCCTGCTGCCCTTGTCTTCACCACCACCCGTGTGGGTGTGACTGCCGCAGCTCAGGGGGCTGTGCACTACAGGCTTACCTTGGTTCACCTGGGAGTCCCGGTCTGCTCCCCTGGTTACTACTGAGGTTCTGAATCCCTCCATCCCTGTCCTGGTTACTACTTAGGTTTCCCGTTACCACTGTGGTCCCCAATCTCCCCTCCCTCGTTCCAACAGTGGTCTCTTCCCATCCAAGCTTCCCTGACAGCTGGTCCCGACTCCTCATCCGCAGAGTCCCTTCACTCAGCCTGCAGCCTAGCCTGCCTCAGCGTGTGGTCTTTTACTTACTGCCTCTACGGTGTCTTTCCAGTTCCCTTGACATGGATGGAACATCAGCTCACACATGGTTTTGATGCTGTTTAAGAAGCCATTCTAGAGTGTCACTGAAGAGCTGGGAGTTCCACAGTTCACATTTTAGTCTTCCATCCAAGGGATCTCTGTTGGATTTTCTGTCACATGTTACCAAATGTATCATGAATGATACAATGATGCAAAAATGTATCTCCTGTCTTGTGTCCCTGACAGCCCAAGTCCAGAGTCCCGCACCCCTCCCACCTCCACAGGAGAGGAGCATACCACACACACTTTTTTGGGGGGCACACTTTCCCGGGAGCCACACTTCCCTGGGAGCTGCCCCTGTGGTCTGTGGAGAGCTGCTGGACCAAAGGTCACCCGTCTCTGGTGGGTCAAATTCACCAGCTGCTCCTTGGAAGAAAGATGGGCATTCTCCCCCGTTATGACTTCCCGTCCCAGAAGTCCACTGAGGGCTCTGGAAAGCAGCACCATGAGATGCATTTAAAGGGCATACAGGTAGGTGCAGCAAGAAGCCCTACAGACAGGTTAAAGAGAGAGACAGAGAAGAGTGACTCTAGCTGTGTGCTCCCTCCAGGCAAAGATGAAGCTCTGCCTCGCATACTTTGGGCAGTTGCTAGCAGAGACTATTCCGTGGAGAGAGGCAACATGCTGGGGAAAGTAGAGAGCAAGACCCTCAACCAGGCGTGACACAGAGCCTGCAGCACTGCGCTTAAGGATGGAGGAGATGTGAGGATGGCACAGAACAGGACAGCTGTTCACAAGTCGCTGTGTGTGAAGTGACTGTAACAGAGCACAAAGGTGCCACCCACAGCTGTAGCGCAGTGACAGCACCTCTCGGCAGTGCATGTTTCCCACTCACCTCTGCCCGCATGATGGTGGGGACTCCTCTACCACCCCCATGAAGGTGCCCCCATCTGGCACACCTTCCCCCACCAGGTATTCACATAAGAACCAAGCCCCCAGCCCACTCCTGCTCGAGGGGCTGGGCTGCACAGCCTAGAGACGAGAAACCAATGGTGCCTGGGGTGTGGATGGAAGTGTGTGTCTATGCACGGATGCATGTGCACGTGAACAGACAGATACATATACTGAAAAAGCAAGGGGGCTCTGCTGACCTAGTGAGTAAGGAGTTATGCTGCCAACCCAAAGGTTGGCAGTCTGAATCCACCAGGTGCTTCTCAGGAGAAAAACAGGCAATCTCCTCCCATGCTATAGACAATCTCTGAAAACCTGCTGGATGGTCAGCTCTGAGCCACTTCTGTCCCCACTCTACGGCAGTGAGTGAGTCTAAGTGATAGAGAAAGAGATCGAGAAAATCTGAGTTCCAGAAAACGGCTCACATGCTTATAGAGGCTTGCAGGCCCCTGGAGGTAGCGCGCCCCAGGAGGGGACGGGGCCCCAGGGTGTGGCAAGCCCCAGGAGGTGATGGCAGGCGCCAGGAGATGGCGGGCCCCAGGGATGCAGGCTGATCCTCAGGAGAAAAGTGTCAGGGGAGGCGAAAGAGCCCAAGTCGTCAGGGGGACAGCAGGCTCTGAGCCTCACACCTCCCAAGTCACTATGGGAAAGCAGGACTTGGACACAGAAGATTCCAAAGCTGGCAAGCATAGCAGGTCATGAGTTCAAATCTAGAAAGCCTAAGCCAGAAAAGTTCTGTTTTCTCCCAGGGTCCAACCACAAATCAAGTTGGAGGCACACCCCTGGGAAGGCTTTCCCTTAATCGGATAAAGCTGATCACATCCCTACAATTGCTAATCCTGCCTTATCAACATCACAAAGGTTAGCACTTACAACACACAGAGCAGTCACATGACACTGTCACATGGTGACACACAGGGTCACCCATCAGAGGAGCAGTCACCACGTGGTCAAAGCGCACTGTTGCAGACCGGCTGGTCACTGTGCCATCTAATGACAGCGTACTCCACCAACAACCACAGAAAGGTGAAACTGACAACAGTGTGGAGCCAGTGGGAGGGAGACTGCTGCGGGGGTGAGGCTGAGAAAGCGCTGGCACAGTGCCAGCCTGAGGGAAGAAGCCAACCCATCCAAGTCCTTGACATCATGCTGGTCTCACTGGCATCACTCAGCAGGTACGCGATCTCCCCGAAAACTTAGAACAGGTCCGAAACCACCGTGCTGGTCAGTCTGGATGCTCCGTCCCTCCAAGGCTGAGATGTTACCAGGGACGGGGACGGGTGGGGGGGGGCAGCCTCTCCCCAGCAGACCATCGCTCCCCACTACGTTAGTTACAATGTCAGCATTTTCCAGGCTCATCAGTTACCCAGATGATCCACTGCTATCCAGGAGTCCTACCGTAGTGACCCCCCACTGGGTTTCCAAGGCTGGGCATCTCTATGGGAGGAAGCTGTCCACCTGTAAATAGTGTGGATGAGATGAGGTGGCTGTGTCTGAGCGGCTCTAACCCCATGAGAAACAAAAGTCCTGACTACATTATCTGCAGCACCAAACTGATCCCCATGAAGTCAGCCATACCTCTGGCTCTCCACACCTGCTTCCTCCAAGTCCAACACCCATCATCTCCCTCCACGCTCTCACTGCTCTGCGGCTGCTGGGCCCAATACCCCCTTGTAATGACCACGGAATCAGAGTCACAGTGAGGGAACGTATTAAGGAAAATTACAGGCTGCAATTCAGGTTGGAAACAGGATGCACTTTTCCAGTTAGGACAGCGTCTCAAGCCTGCTTTGCTGGCAGGCCCTGGGATTCAGCCTTTCGGCTTTACACCAGTGCTACAAAGCTCTCTAAGACCTGCCGATTATGGTGGCAGCATCCCTGTCCTCCCGGCTCTGGTTCCATGGGCAGCAGATCCAGGTGGTCCTGAGAGATTCACACTGTGCTCTCTCTGCTTCTTCACTCTGGCTGAGGGCAAAATGCCTCTCCCTTACGCTTCTGAACCTGCTCAATCTAAACCTGCTGGGTGGCATGGACTGACCGTCGATATTATCAGTGATTCATCATTAGCTGTCTGCACCCTTGTTTGTACATTCACACCCAAAAGGTGTTGTCCCGCACCCAGCCACGTGGTGTAAGGCAAAGCCCATGGCCTGCCCCAGCCATTCTGATCAGCTTACACCACACTATCAACCATCCACACAGAAGTGGCTGTAGGTTCAAACTGCCAACCTTCTTGACACGTTCCACTTCATGCCACTTCAATGATTCCATGAAACTGATTTTGTTGGAAACACTGAAGATGTATGGAGACACTGACGCTCCCTCCCCAGACAGGCAGAGCTGCAGCAAGGGTGAGTGGGTCCACGAAGAACCTGAGGACACACCTTTGCCTGCAGAAAAGGAGAGAACCCTGGGCAGCAAGAGATGAAGGCCAAATGCAACAGCCTTCAGTGTAGGTGACAGCTGGGTGAAAATTCCTCAAAAATGAATGTTAAAAATGAGGCCTGGTGGCAGCGGTGGAAATCTGCTTTAGCCTCCTGTCTTGAAAACCTTCCCAGGCAAGCCACTCATCCCTATAGCTGCTGTGAGGAATCAACTCCACGACAGGGTGTCTTACTGCACCAACGTACAAGACAACGAAAGAAAGTGAGGTTGTCAAAGATCCGCTCGAGGTGGCTCGGCAGTCAGCCTTTACGGAAGCAGGAGTCACGGAATGGACCAATCTGCTGGGCGGTGGTGTTGCTGTCTGGTCTGTTGAGTGGACCATGACTCACAGAGCACCCTACAAACAGCAGACCAGAACCCCACACCCAGCACCACTGTCATGCAGAAGCCCACGGTTGTAGTCACTGTAGCAATCCAACCGACTGAGGGGCTTCCACTCTCCGCTGACCCATTTTAAAGTCTTAAAAAGTTGCAAGTTTGAAAGCTGAGAAGAGCACTGTTGAACGTCTTAGAAAGCAAAGATGAGGAGGATATGCTTGACCCCTGCCAAGGTATTTTCAGTCGCCTCCTGTGCATGTGAATGCTGGGCAATGAGGAAGAGGAGCTGCATTCAGACTGGTGTTGGCAAAGAATACTGCCTGCACTGCAGCCTCCGGCAGAGCAGACACATCCACTCCAGAGAAAGGACAACCTAGAGGCTCCTTACAAGGACGGCGAGGCTGACCATGGCATGCTGTCAAAGCAGACTGGTGGTCAGAATAATGCATCTTGTTCGGTAAAAGAGACTCACAGGAAATGAAAGAACCCCTCAGTGAGATGGACCAGTACACCAGCCGCAAGGAAGGACTCAATACGTCGAGCATCGCCAGGCTGGTGCAGGGCTGCACATCGTACAGTGCTGTCAACCCGGGAGGACACCAATGCCTACCTGCACCGCCGCCAGCGTTACCACCAGGCCCCCAGCAAACAGGACACAGGGCCAGCACCACATTCCCCAAGAAGGACACAGGATCAGAACCACACTCCCCAAGCAGGACACAGGGTCAGGACCACACTCCCCAAGCAGGACACAGGGTCAGGACCGCACTCCCCAAGCAGGACACAGGGTCAGGACCGCACTCCCCAAGCAGGACACAGGGGTGCACCACGTTCCCCAAGCAGGACACAGGGGCAGAACTAGGCTCTATGGGCCGTCGCTGGAAGGCATCCTAGCAACCCTTCCGCTATGCACCTGGTAAACGAGCAGGCAAGGGTGACAAAGAAACAGGCAGACTGTGTCTCTGGCTATATGGACGGCATTTCTGGACAGTCTGCAGAGAAGACAGTGCATGGATATGCAGTGGACGGCGTGCAGATTACGGGCATGTAATAATAAATACAACTTGGAAAAGGCTTCTGACTCTCTTACGCAGTCTTCACAAGAAGGGCATTGCTGACCAGGGAACTACACCGCTGCTTGGTGGGATCCAGGACAAGGGATCACTGTGGGCAGAGGAAGCTGCTCCCCATGCCCTCACCCCCACCCCTACCGCGTTCGATGCTGGCAGCGCCTCTCTCTCTGCAGGTCCAGACTCCTCTTCGTGGGAACAGGGTAACACCCACAGTCACCACTGCTCTGAACTCACAGCCCTCGGGGCCTGTACAGTCTACCTGTCCCTGGCTCCTCAGCACCCCGCCTCCTCAGTACCCCCACTTGGGCACAACAGCACCAAGCCAGCGTGCCATTGCTCAACCCCGTAACTCCGCCAGGGCTTCCAGCATAGCTAGAGACTCTCCACCCACACTCCGCCAACTTCCGCAGCTGAAAACTGAGGTCACTTCACAGACTGGCTCCACAACTTCACTCCACATGGACTGCAGTCATCACAGCCCATCGGCCAGGCCTGACCACCGTGCCCCGCGAGTGGAGCACAGCCACGAGGCAAACCCTGGCACCAAGGGCCCACCATCACACCCCACGGACCGAGCACCGCAATCACGCTCTAAAGCCACCATCATGCCCCGCAGACTGAGCCCTGCCACCGAGAGCCCATCACGCCCCACAGGCCAAGCCCCGTCACCATGCTCCGAGCCCACCGTCACGCCCCACGGGCCGAGCCCCGTCACCATGCTCCGAGCCCACCGTCACGCCCCATGGGCCGAGCCCTGCCACCCAGCTCCTCTCTTTCTGGAACTTGTGGGTCTCATGGCCCACCTCTGCCTTTTTCATTACATCCATCAGCATTTACTGCCCTTTGAACAGGGGCCCACGCAGGCCTCTATGTTGTTCAGGGGAAAGAACGGTTTTCTGTGTTCACTAAAGCCATAGGCTGGGCAAGGAACCCAGCTAAGTGTATCAAACGCACATACAGGTTGACAGCTGCACAGACATAACAAGTCAGTAAGGCACGAGCCCTGAGAGCTAGCTTTACTGCCTGGCAGTCTTCCCAAGCTTTCAGTTTGGTGCATTCATGTCTTGTACCTGCAACCAGACTGGTAAGAGTGGCATCTTATTCTTAAGGCAGCTGCTATGGAGTCAATGCTGCCTGATGGTGGACCATGTGCACCAGAGCAGAACTCTGCTCCAAGGGTCTCAAAGGCTGTGACCTTCCGGAAGTGGATGACAGGTGCCTCTTCCCACAGACCTGGGCACAGGGAGTGCAAGCCTCCAGCCTCCAACTGGCGGCAGAGACAGCTACCCTTCGGTGTGTCCAGGGACTCCTTGACCAGTCTCAGCCCCTATGATCCTAGTCCAACAATGGCAGAACACGAATGGGTGGGATACAGAACCATAGCTGGAAGGTGCTGACCTGACAATTCTGTTCCACTGAGCAGAGAGAAATAGCAATTGTAAGAATGAGGAGCTCTGGCGAGCTCTGGTGGCCTAGTGGTAGGAAACTGCACTGCAATCCCAGAGGTGCGCGGCTCAAATCCACCAGATGCTCTGCTGAAGAAGGAGGAACAATCGCCTCCTGTACCAGTCAGATCCAATTTGACGGTACACACATAAAAAGAATAAATAAATAAATAAAAATTTAAAAAAAAGAATGAGGAGCTCTGATAATTTTTAATAAATAATTTAATAATGAGTAAAACTACTGCTTCTGAGGCACTACACTATAGCAATGAGTAAGGATGACTGAAGAAGAATCAATGCCTCTGAACTGTGGTGATGGCAAAGAATACTGAATACGCCACAGCCTGTCAAATGGATGACCAAGTCCGTCCTGGAGGAAGCAGACGCATGGTGCTCTTCAGAGGCAGGGATGGTGACACTCCGTGTCATCTACTTTGGACACACTGTCAGGAAGGTCCAGTCCTGGGAAGAAGACATCGTGCTGGGAAAGGCGGAGGGTCAGAGGAAGACAGGAAGACCCTCCACAAGACAGACCGACTCAGTGGCTGTAACAACGGGTTCGGAGCACAGCCGAGGGGAGGATGGCGCACGGCAGGGCAGCGGTCAGATCAGCGCTCACAGGGTCACTAAGGGCAGTCGTCTGGAGAGCACCTAACAACATACGTGCAATTGTGCACACAGACCAGGAAGGGGCAGCCATTCAGGAGAACCACAGAACACCAGATGGTTCAGAACCAGGAAAGGAGTGTCTCGAGCCGAGAGCCTGTCACCATATGTCCTCAAACAAGGTGCTGTGCGAACAATCCAAGCAGCTGGACCCTATGAGAGGACTGGTGGTCGTGGTGGTGCCATTGAGTCGAGCTGCTCCCTAGACACGACGATGAGCCCTGTCCTGTCCCCTGCCATCCTCACACTTCCTGACACACCAGAGGACCATAGCGTAAGCATTAAAACGAGCTCACTAACAACTGCAATATACAAATGATACAACTTGCTAACAAAAAGCAAAGAGGATTAGAAGCAGATTAAGATCAGAGACACCTCGCATGAACAAAAATCCTCCCAACTGGACTGATAAATAACATCCTGATAAAGAAAATACTCAAACTGTTAAGGATTTAATTTTCATTTGCTTCAGAAGCAAAACACATAGGAGCAGCAGTCAAGCTCACACGCACTAGACAAATCTGCTGCCAGAGCTGTTCCAGGTATTCAGGAGCCACGGTGTCACACTGAGGACTAAGGCACACCTGCCCAAGCCACAGGATTTTCAATCACATCACATCTGTGGGAAAAGACAAGACAATGAATAAGAAAGATCAAAGAAGAGTGGAGTTTTGAGCTATGCCTTTGAATTATACTGAATACTGACGAAACCACACACCACCACACAAACACACACATCTAACTTGGCAGGAGTGGACAGAATGCTGCTCACAATGGGGGCTGAGTGGCCTTGTCTCACACACTCTGGGCCCGCTGTCAGCGTGCTCACTAACGCCTCACTGCTGTCGTGCCAGAAGCATCTCATAGCTGGCCCTCCCACAGGAAGAGACTGCCCCACCAATCTTCCCTGGAGCATAGGGTGGATGTGAGCCTCTGAGCCAGCAGTGAAACCTCCTAGTCACTGAGCGGCACGCTGTCAAGTAGAAAGTCAGCAAAAGAGGAGCATCTTCAGATGGGTGACTGACGTGGTGGTTCCACATGGGCCCAGCACAGTGACGACGCAGGGACAGGAGGTGGCTGAGTCAGAACAGACTCAAGAGCTCGCCATGGGAAACCCAAGTCTCCCCACACAGCAGCAGTGCGGGGGTGAGTGGGGGGTGTAGCCACGCCACGGCAGTGCAGGGATCTGGGGTGAAGGGGGTGTTTGTGTCCCCACACAGCAGCAGCGCAGGGTATGGGATAAAGGGGGGGGGGTGTCCACACAGCAACACTGCAAGGGTGAGAGGTGAAGGCTGAGGGAACCTATGTGTTTGTGTGTGTGCATGTCTCCATAAACCAGGCTCAGGCCCCCACTGAATGTAAAAGGTAGGAGAGGAAAAGGAAAGCCGACAGAGGCCACGACCAGGGAAGAAAGGTGGCAGCCAGTCAGAGCCAGCTGGCAGGACAGTGCAGGGGATGCCGGCAGGCAGGCGGCTATGGGACCCAGGACATGTGCTGTAAGGTACAGAAGGGGTCCTGGGGGTGACCATAAGACATTACAAACTGCAGGGCTGAGGTGTCAAAGGAGCACCTGAGATGTCGGGCTGGAGACACAGGGGAGGGGACAGAGCTCGCAGGAGGAGAGCAAGGGACTCACGTCCACCACAGCTGCGCACTGACCCCAAAGCTTCTGCAGGCAAGGCCCCTAGAGCCACTTGCTCAACCAGAACACCTGGGCCGTCCCGCCATCAGGTCCACGCTCCGCCAGGCTCCAGGGCCGGAAATCTTCCCAGGAGTGGCCTGCCCATCTCCCTCCCTGGGGCAGCTGGTGGGTCAGAACTGCCGATGTCCAGTTAGCTGCCCCACACCACATGCACAGCACCACCTGGGCTTCGGCTTCAGGGACTAATGCTTCAGGGGAGAGGAGACCAGCTTCTGTGAGTATCTGCAGCCATCTGACGGTCTTCTGCATCAGGACCCCGGGCAGCCACACCTTTATCGAATATTCCCACAGAGCTTCCAACAGGAAAACTGGCCAGACGAGGGTGTCTCCCAGTGCAGGAAAAGGTGCCTGAAGGCCAGGCACCCGCTGCCCTTGTGGCGACAAGGTCTGTGCACCGGGCCCAGTGTCTCGGCCAGCACTGTGGTCTGACCACCGCCTCATGTCTCAGGTCTGCTCAACCTCGCCTCTGCGGCAGCCCCTGGTTCTCCCGTCCTATCACCCTGTGCCCAGCACACGGAGGACACACGACACAGCCAGGCAACGGGGGCTGTGGACGCACCAGAGCCACCGGCAAGGAGTGCTGGCAAATGTGTCTGCACTGGCCCGTCCACTCGTCAGGAACAAGGCCTTCCACGGCTTGCACAGCAAATCGCCAGGAGCACGTATTCCTCCCAGGTTACAGCATTTACTGCAACCACCACCACCGGCCTCGGAGGGTCTTCACCCCCACGGACTCCCAGGGCCCGGCCCTGCCCACACGTCATCGGATGGCCATGGCTTCTCTAAAATTCCTCGTCCCCTTTCTCCCTGGAACAGAATAAAGAGTGAGGACAGTGATAAAAACAAAGAGGAAAGAGCAGTAGAAGAGGGTGGCAGGGAAAGATGGAGCTCGGGGTTTTCCATCTCATTCACCTCGGCGCCCCCTACCCTCCCGGGGGCATCGGGTACAGAAGGGTCCCCCAGACACTGTGTCCTGGTCATCCCGGCAAGGATGTGTCATTGAAGACTAGAAACCCCACTGCAAAGCCACGCCACAGTGGAACTGCCGTCTACACAGAAGCAGACCACCACGCTGGTCTCCTGTGGGGCCACTGGAGGGTTCCAAGGGTCACGCAGCAGGCCAGTGTCTAACCCACGAGTCACCAGGGCTCTGTGACAGGCCACTGCACAGGACACAGGAGCTGCTGTCTGTTGACTGTAATTTCCTCCATGTTGTCCCCGTCATTCCTTGGCCACTGTACTCTGGGTGGGACACAGCTGAGATCCAAGAAAAAGCATATGAACCAGAAGGGAAGCTGGGATCACCACTGCTCCCCAGGTCTCCTGCCTGGAGCCTGTGCCAATCACCCATGAACCAGACTCAGAGAGGGTCTTGGGGACACTGGCTAGGGTGTGGAGTGCAGACCCAGCCTGCAGCATCATGGGTAGTGCAGGGCAGAGACCCCACACAGCATGACAGGTGACTGCTGGGCACGTGGCCTCAGCACCCACTCTCCAGCCTTCCGGGACCACCATGCACCACTCAAAGTGCTTCCAAGGACTCATTCCACAAATGACTCAGTCGGCCCCTGTGGCCGCAAGGACATCCCGGATTTCCCACGCTCACGTCACTCATTACCACCGTCACACCCAGAACCTCACCTACCGTTCTCAATGAAGAGGATGAATGACAGACATGGGCAGGGAGAGCAGGGCTGACACACGGGGAGCCCAGCCGGCACAGCAGAGGGCCAGAGTGGCTGCATCCCTTACCAGACCCCGTGACGAGGCTGCTCAGGGAGTCGGAGCACTGGTTACCACCCCAAACATCCCTACCACTCCCTCCCTCACAAGGACAGAGCAGCGGCTCCCGCGGCTCCTCTCCACCCCAGGAGCTGGACGGAGCTAAAGGGGGAGCCCAGCCCCAGGGTGCTCACTTGGAGGCGGGACCCTAACATTACTTCAAACGGAAAAGAGCTGCCTCCAAATGACAGAAACAAAGCCAAGAAGAAAGCCTGGCCTCCTCCAGAGGTCACCTCCCTCTGCCTTCTCTGAAAGCTCCATTCCTACACTCAGCCTCACCCAGACCTGCCCACCATGCACGGCTAACAAGCACGGGTGGAGGTGCCCAGCAGAGCTGTGCCCAGGCCGGCGGGGAGCGGAGCCACCAGCAGCGGCGGAGTGCCGGCTGCCATCCCTGTGCCGGTCACTCCTCAGATCTTCTGCACCCTCATGCCTGAATCAAAGCTGACCTCCACCACACGCAGGACAGAAGTGGCAGCAAGCTGGATCACCACAGCCTCCAGGATCATCCTGCACCCTGGGCTTTCAAAGTGTCCTCCTCAGACCAGGGTCTACAGTCTGGCAATCACCTGTGACCATCCAGCAGCTCTGCTCCCTCGGTCCAGTGTCCCCGTGAAAGACAGGCTTCTTCTGAAAAGCTTTAAACTACAGGGTCTGTTTCCAACCCTTCATTTACACAGGAAAGTGACCTGAGGTTCAGGGGTGGGGGCTAACCTCACCTACCACACAGCTAATCAGCAGCGAATCACCCTCCCTAAACCAGCCACCTGCAAAGCATCACCTACAACTCTGACCATGTGTACACTGCCTCACAACCAGCTCCGAGCACCCCAGCCCGCCCACAGTCCTGCCACGGTCCCACAACCACCCCCAATCCTGCCATCACCCTATAACTAGCCCTGGGCATGTCACAACTGTCCCCAGTCTTGCCATGGCCCCAGCCAGTGCTCCCACACTGGCCACTGTCCTGAACGTTGGCAGGGCGAGAAGAGACGCTCAGCCACCACCCACCCACTGCAGACAGGCCTGCTCCATGGAAAGCCACAGCGTTCGTTTGTATTGACCATTTCAGGGTGTGTACAAAGTTTCTGTGACTCTACCGATGGAGCTGCAGGGTAGCCTCTATCAGTGACCAACAGGAGTGACCCACCTGTTACACACACCAAGCAGAGGTAACTCCCTTCTGGGCCTGGGGAAGAAAAACTCGGGGGCACAACAAAGGAAGGAAAAAGTTCTAAATGTCCTGGATGAAGCAAAGGAGCTCAAAAGACAGCAAGACACTGGGAGAGGGGTTTCCAATCTTCTGGTCCTTGGAGTCCTGCCACCTCACTCGACACTGCCTGGGTGTCCACCAAGCTGGGCAGTCTGCAGGACTGACGACGCTCACCAGGTACACAGGAGGGCACCTCACCAGGCTGCCTGCGTCCAGGTGGTGAGCAGCCGGGGAGTGACCAGAGAGGAGACCCTGAGAGGTAGAACAAGGCCCAGCAGAGTGCCACCTGGGGCACCTGTCCCTGCCCAGGTTCACATACGGCTCCAGAACTCTGCCGTCACACTGCCAGCACCCCCAGACCTGTCTGCCTGTTCATCCGTGAAATGGGTCCACAGCAGTAACTTCAGTGACATGACACGGAGTCTGGCGCAACAGATGTCAGCTGTCACCTCACTGAGCAGCAACCAAGCCGAGCCCTTGGCCAGTGTGCCCAGTGTGGCAGCCCCTCAGTGAACAGGAGCTAAACAAAAATAAATGTCCTCGTGTAGGACCACAGGCTTCTCCCACACACGGCCTTTCTGGCCATGGGTCGCGGTGCTGCTGGGGTGGATGCGTCACTACGTGCACAGGAATGGATGGCCTCCCAAGGGCAGTGTGTGTGTGTGTGTGTGTGTGTTTCTGGTCATGGGGGAAGAATGGGTTTACGCTGATAAGAAGAACCTGGAGCAGACAGCAGCCATGGAACCTGGGGCCCTGTACTGAGAACTTCCCAGTCCCAGGGGACAAGGAGGGCAGAGACACTGCAGATCGCACTGGGCGGCCACAGATGAGGCAGTGAGGACCAGGAAGCCAGAGTGAGAAGGGTACAGTGGGGACCCCACCCCCAGAGGGCGAGGGCCCACTGCCTTTGAGCAGGCGGCTCGTAGGTGGAGGGAGGCACCTCTGGACACACACCAGGAGGGAAAGCTGTGGCACTCGCCTGAGTGAGCCCAGCAGCAGAGGCCCCATGCGGCCGGGACCGGCAGGGCCAGGGCACTGAGTGCTGTCTTAGCTGGAAGTTGTCCTCACTGACAAACTGCGCTGTGTCTCCTGAGTTGTGTGACTTCTGATCTTCCCCACAGCCCTGAGCACTGTCGGTGTATCCTGTGTGGCAATCACAGCGCATTACCAAACCCGGCAGAGGCAGAACGTGTCAGGCGTGTCACGTGAGGAACGGCTCGTGTCAGTGAAAAAGACAGGCAGGAGGAGAGCTGTCTGGCCCCGCCTCCGAGGAGTCTGCCAGAGATTCCTGTGACCTCTGGAGCCAGGTGCCTGTGACGTCACTATGTACATCTCTGTCCCTCACAAGTGACAAGGACGCTCACGCCTCAGAAGTCAGTGAAGTTAGCAAAGGGAAAAGACAGCAGGCCAATCAGCTGACCCCAAATTCACAAACTGTTTTCCTGCCAAGTCCTCCCCTTTCACCTGGGCACACTCCTACTCCGAGACGTAAGGAGGGTGCACACCTACAGAAAGAACAAGGGGCGGGGACAGTGGGTTTGCTGCCCGCCTTTGCATCCCATGGAGTCCTCTCTGCTGTCATCTGCAAGACAATAAACATCCCTATTTGGACTGTTCACTTTAAACTCAGACAATTCAAAGTAATCCTCTGTCACTTCACGGGTTCTATTTAGGGTTCAGCTACAGACTGGCTTATGTTCTCCAAAAAGCTATGGTTTCACCTTTTCGACTGTGACCTCCGCATGCCAACATCCCTCTCCAGAAGAGGAGAAGAGGAAAGACAAGAAGAAGCGCCTGGTGCAGAGCCCGAGTTCCTATTTCATGGATGTGAAATGTCCAGGACGCTATAAAATCCCCACGGTCTACAGCCATGCACAGACAGGAGTTCTGTGTGTTGGCTGCTCCACTGTTCTCTGTCAGCCTACAGGACGAAAAGCAAGGCTTACAGAAGGATGCTCCTTCAGATGAGAGCAGCATTAAGGGAAAAAAAATATCAAGACAAAAAATTAAGATGAAATTATCTCAATAAACAGAATTTTGGATATAAAAAAAGCTATGGTTTCATGAAGTGGACTGTAAGGGGGGGATGTATAATATAAATGAATGAAATGTAATGTGGATATAAAAACTGTATGAAACACAATGAACATGCATGAAACACAATGTATATGAGGTGAGAAAAAGAATTTAAAACTTTGTTTTAAAAAGCTGCTATTGGCGAGCTCTGGTGGCCTAGTGGCAAGAAGCTTCACTACAATCCCAGAGGCACATGGTTCGAATCCACCAGATGCTCTGCTGAAGGAGGGACTATCTCTTCCTGTACCAGTCAGATCCGATTTGACGGTACACACAAAAAAATAAGATAAAAATTAATAATTTTTTTTAAAAAAGCTGCTATGCTGGTGTCCCAGCCCTGCTCCTGTTTGACCCCAACAAGTCATGGACAGTGCTGCTGGCCAACAGGAGGCCAGGCTGGTGTCGCTGCTGCAGGCTGACCAGCTCACATGGCCCCATGGTGCCTGAGCAGCACGGTGTCCACAGGCAGGTCCAGGGCTGTGTTTCTGGATGGAGATCTTCTGAGATGCCTCTGGGTGGACGTGAATCTCTGGCTTTGCAGTGAGACGTGCAGTTCACCAGGTGCAGCCTCAGGGTGGAGCAGGGTGGCCCTAACCCAGCATGGCCTCACCTGCCGCATCGGCCCGGCTTGTGAACAGCACCTGAAGCTTCCGAGAGAGAAAATGCTCGGACATCCACAGCAGTCAGTCTCAGCCTGGACCTGATGCCCTGGGTCCACAAGCCCAGCGTGCTTGCATGATGTTTGCAGTGCTGACTGGCAAAGGTGAAAACTTCAGAAACTACATGATACTGGGGGGTGGAAGGTGCACCGATGGGACAGTGGAAAACCATTCACTCTGTAAACTTCCATGCCAACTGTAATTTCAAAACCCCCAGAACCACTACATGGGTGGTCATCAAAGATGCAACTGCTGGTCTCTCCCACCCAGAGAAGGAAGAATCAGCACGCAGATCTGATGGGCATGTCAACATCTGTGTCCACCCTCGAAACCAGAAGGAGATGGTGCCTGGCGACCTCTGGGCCGAACCCTGGCCAGGATCACAATGGAAAAGTCCTGACTGAAGTGACAGGGAAACGTGGAACAGAACTCAAGGAACCCCCAAGTCTATGATCCTTGGAGCCAAACCGCAGCCCCATTTCATCCAAGCAGGCCTATGACGTGAACAGCAACCCCAGAGAGGAAGAGACTTCTCTCCACAATTGACAGGTGTAACCGAACAGGTGACATCTGGCCAGGGAGAGAGCTTACGAGGCAGGAAGGGGTGGACGGGAAGGATGAATGGACACAGGGAGCCCAGTGAGAAGGGACAAGTGCTGTGACACTGGAAGAAGTGAAAGTCACATCAAAGAATAATGTGTGCAAACTGCTGATGGAGACTCAGCTTGCTCTATAAACTTTCACCCAAACCACAGTTAAAAAAAAAAAGAAGGGACAAAACCCAACCCACAGACAGGAGGAAGGGTGTAATTAGCCCATTTGTAAGGCAGGAGAAGTAACTGTAAAATATACTCAAAGTACCAAATTTCAGAGAGAAATGACATTGCCTCCTCTGAATAAAAATGAGGCTGTGTGATGGCCAAGATTCCAGGGCCACCTCCTCTGCCAGGGGCGCCGTCCAAAGTCTGCGCCTGGCCAGTCGGCCAAGAGCATCCAGTGAGCTGCAGGGAAACGGCTCCCCAGTGGAGACATTCTGTCCACATCTCGGCATTAGCATCAGCAAGCATCAAAAGCGCTTAGGCTTTGCTTCACTGCTGAGAATGAAAGGGACACTTTCAACAATTACAGTAGAAAAACAGGCACAAACTGGGAGTCCCCTACCCAATCCAGGACCCACGGCCACTCATCTGAAGCAATTCGGGAGGGTGGGTCCCATTCGCATGTACCTTTCAAAATGGCTTTGATTTCTTTCTTTTTATTTTATGATTTTGTGTGTGTACCATCAAATCGGATCTGACTGGTACAGGAGGACATTGTCCCTCCTTCTCCGGCAGAGCATCTGGTGGATCCGAACTGCGTACCTCTGGGATTGTAGTGCAGCTTTTTGCCAGTAGGCCACCAGAGCTCTGAAATGGCTTTGATTTCTGAATCATGTCAGCATTTTCTCTATTTGAAAAATCACAGTGAACTAACAAAAAATGTAAACTCTAACGTTAGAATAAACAGAAATAAATGCATTTAATGATACAAAAGGCCCACAATGAAATGGACTGACGGTGAGTGTCGGGGGTGTTGAGAACGTCAGAGGTGCTCAGGATGGTACAGGAGAGGGCAGAGGGCTGAGGCACGTTCACAGGATCTCTATGAGCTGTCGTCAACTCAACACACTTAACGAGAGTTTGGGTGAGCATCTCATGTGCAAAGGGTCCTCAGATGAGATCTTTCTCCTCAGCAGAAGGGAAAACGCTGTCTGTCAGAACACGAGCCCATGCAGGACCTCCACCTACCAGGAAACAGCGTGGACGGCGCTGCATCTCAGAGTTTCCTCACAGGGAACATTGCAAGGCCAGTGGGGAGTGCTGGGGCAGCAGGAAGGTGGCAGGGCCAGACAAGAGCTGTGGAGAGAGGTCTGGACAGCACGCTCCCGAGGGAGCAAGGCCATGGATCTGCACACGCAGCGATGGATGGGGACTGCAGGGAGGTCATGGCGCAGCCAGGGGGCTGGGAGGGGGAGATAAAAAGGAAGGGGCTCTGGAAAGAAGGGACTCTACTCACACAGGACCTGGTGGCCAGGAAGAGGAGGGCCCGCAGGAACGGAACACAGCTGTCCCCTCATGGCAGATCGTTCACAGGAGGGGATAGATCTGAGAGGAGATGCTTTCTATGATGCTGAACTTAAGTAGCCTGCAGTCCACTTGTGTGGAAGTACACAGCCAGGCGTTGGCCAGAGCAGAGCTGCGAGAGGGGAAGGAGGCAGGAGGGGTCGAAAGCAAAGCCAGCACTGAAACATAAAAGGCCCGGAGCAGAGCCCACTGTCCTGACTGAAAACTGCATTCTATTTCCAAGCTGAACTACAGCCTGTTAAGCTCCCTAATCCATTCCCTGTGACTCTAATTCTGTGAGTTCTGTGTGGCCACTGCAAAGGGTCAGTGGAGCCAGCAGCAGAGCAGTGAGGGCACGGACAGCGATGGTTGGGGCTGGAACTGGCGGAGGCAGGTGTGGAGGACATGAGGTGTGCCTGCAGCCTCCGTGGGTTCACTGCGAGCATCTTCAGAGCCGCAGCTGCCATCTCTTCCCCTCCTCACGGGACCCCATGCAGTGCTGCACTCTGCTCGATGGACAGTAACGAGGAGGGAGCGCGGGGGCGTACACGTGTACATGTGTGTAATCCTTCTGATCACACTGACTCCTCAGCACCGACGACAGAGCCTGCTGCTTAATAAACCCACTGCCACGGAGTCGACTCCGACGCACCGTGACCCTACGGGACAGAGAGGCCCCGCCCCCCAGCATCCCAAGGCTTCACCACATTCTTCGCCTGCAGAGCAGCTGGTGGTCAGAAGAGTTCCGACTCAGCA
The DNA here is from genome assembly GCF_000299155.1 of Elephantulus edwardii. Classification (NCBI taxonomy): domain Eukaryota; kingdom Metazoa; phylum Chordata; class Mammalia; order Macroscelidea; family Macroscelididae; genus Elephantulus; species Elephantulus edwardii. Next base: position 4,647,461 of record NW_006399876.1, read on the forward strand.
GCAAGCACTGCAGCGATCTGCCAGCAAGAGCCCTTTATGAGCTACGAGGACCCTGAGCAGGTGAGCGCACTAAGTGGATGGGTGCTGTACACGGCGCGTGAAGCCAGGTCCATTTATGCACTGCTGCTGTGGACTCAGAGCCACCCCACAGTGCACCCTCCTGTGGGCTTGCAGAGGAGCAGACAGTGGATTCAAACCACGTGCCTCTGGGGTTGCGGCACCGCTTCTAGGCCGTCAGAGCTCCCTCTCACTGACGCATACTGCATTTTGAAAACAAGGACTGTGTTACTGTTCAGGAGCTCTGATGGCACTGTGTTGTGCTGCTAACCAAAAAGGTAATTCAAATACACCAATTTCTAAAAAACAGAAACTGGGACATGGGGAGCAGGGCCGTGAGCACGTCTCTGGCAAGGCCAGAGGGAGCCAAAAAGCATATATAGAGCCTGCAGACTAGCCCCGTGGGGCCTTCAGAGCCACGCCAGAAGCAAGAGGTTCACGGATTCATTATTAACTCACAGACTGTGGTACCGAGTGAGGTTTATGAGGGAAGTAAGTCGGAGAGTGGGGAGGCAAAGAATATCACCGAGTGCTAGTCCAGGTTTCAGTCGAGCAGTTCCAAGGCAGTTCCTCAATTAGCACAGGCTCTGGTTTCACTGCAGCTACATAAATTCAACAAGCCTCTGGCTTTCTCAATCATCCAGCAAGGTCGGCCTCAGAGCAGGTGTAAGTCAGCTTTTCCTTAATTATTCAGCAAGAACAGCCAAACCTTTAACAGTGACCTTTATTGCAGGGTTCTCTGGTTACTCCTTGCCACTGTCTCTCCACCACCATTGCCAGGGTTTTGCCACCAAGGTCTTGCTCTCACTCCGGTCCTCCTCACAAGTCTTGCTGCCCAATGTGGGAAGCATTCCCTCTCTTATCCTAGTCCCACAGCTGTTGATGATTTGTAAGACCATGTATCTGAGACTAGAGGGGACGAAGGTAGTGGGTAAAAATAATTCACAAAAAAATTTTTTTAGACTAACACTGCACCCAGCCACTCCATGGAAGAAAAATCTATAGTCTTAGAAGCCTAACCAAGGTCGCCATAAACAGGACTCAGCTGACACCAGGAGGCTGGGCGTGTGGGTATACTGCTTTGTATTTTAAACCATGGGCAATGATATGAGGTCACCAATTTTTGGCTCAGAGGCTGACTTGGAGTGAAGACAGAGGACCTTTCTAACATCTCAACCAATTCCTGTCATTATTCTGAGGTCACAGTGCCCCAGGCCCCTGCACTTGGCCTTGAACAGCAGGAATCGGTACAAGCTGGTCCAGCCCAACTCAACAGCCTGGCCTGTTCCCAGCTTCCCTTGCCTCAGGGGCCAAGCACAATGGCCAAGCTCTTTTCCCTGAGAAGCCGGGCTCCTCCATGCCACAGTCTTTTGTCCCTCCAGTCACTGTGGTTGCCTAGGAATTTGGTCTCACATAGGTTCCTCCAGGAGTCTCAGCTCAAAGGTGAACATACTAGTGCTGTGGGCTTGGATTCCCAAATCATTGGCATCAGAGGCTCATAGCAGTGGATGTTCACGCAGTCCATCCCCAGAGCCCAGCTTCCTCCTCTTCACTTCGGCCCTCACCGCCCTGTATTCATCATGTTAAATCCCCTTACTGAGGGTAGGTCCCTCCATCCACATCTGGTATCCAGGGACCCATCATGGGCCGTATTCCCAGAGGCACTCCATGCAGACCCGAAGGAGCGCGGCTGTCACCAGCCATCAGCTGGTGCTGTTGGTTGGTGCTGGCTGCCTCAGATGGGGTAAAAACTTGGGAAAGGAGGAAGAGGTTGGGCTACTCTCCAAGGGCAGGTACAGCACATGCACAGCTGGGGCTCTGTAAGCTGTGAGGCAGTGGGTAAAGGATCAGAGGGAACACTTTCAGGAAACTGTATTTAAGAGCAGTGCACCAGAATAACCTACCAACCAGTTCCAGTGGAGTGGACCCTGACTCAGCGACCCCACTGGACAGTGGAATGCCTGCACAGTTTCCAAGGCCGTGGCCTTCACGGAAGCTGATTGCCAGGTCTTTTCTGAGAAGTCAGCTGACTACTAAAACAGCAGTCAGTGGCGTGCACGGGAGGTGCGGTCTGGCTCAGGATTCATCCTCATCCGTGACTTCTCATCTGAGGCTCAGGGCACATCCCCATTACCACACTCCATGAAGAACTAGTGGGCTAATTTTGCCAAGCTCAGAGTCTCCCTAATTCAGTCACTAAATGAGATTAACAAACACAGGATCAAGCCTTGGTAATGATTATAAAAGGCTGCATCTGACACTGAGCCACACGAGAAATGCTCCTTATGCCCAGTGTTTCTGAAGCTCACTCCTGTTGACACTGGTGTGCAAGGACCCCAGGGTCAGGATGGAGCACAGGTAGGGTACATACTGGCATTCCTGGTGTTATGAACCGAACAGAGCCTCCCCCAAAATATGTGCCTTCCTGTGCAGCTAAAGACAACTTAGGGAGCTTTGCTGGCCTAGTGGCAAGAAGCTGCACTGCAATCCCAGAGGTGCGTGGTTCAAATCCACCAGATGCTCTGCTGGAGAAGGAGGGGCAGTCTCCTCCTGTACCTGTCAGATCCGATTTGACGGTACACACACAGAAAATAAGAAAATAAAATAAATTAAAAAAAAAAAGAAGACAACTTAGTGCCTCTGAACTGTGCTGCTGCTGCTGCTGCTGTTATGTGCTATAAAGTCAACTGCAACTCCTAACAACTCTGTAAGTAACAAATGAAAACCTGAGCCCTAACTCACAATTTCCACCGCATTCAAGGCCTCTGCTGCAGTCAAGTGAAACCCAACCCATCCAGGGCTTCCTCTCTCCCTGCACCTCCATTTCTCAGCATGGTGTCTTGTTTTTTTTTTTTTTTTACAAGTACAACTGACTTTTTTTATTATTATTCATTTTAATGGAAGTTTACAGAGACTTTGGATTTCCATTCATCCCCGCCCACCCCTCCCCTCCAGTTCACTCTTCTCTTTGAAAAGTAAAAGAAAAATTATTTCATTGTTATACAATCCCTCACCCAAGTCCACTCCACCATGCAGCCTTCATTCTGGACTTATGTGATGACAATAATACCTAATTACTTATCCCTTTTAAACAGTTCTCTCTCTCATCTGTTTCAATGCAGTATACATTATTTATTCCACCTTTCTCAGTCTCCCCCCAACCCCGGTGTCAGTCCGTTTTTACAGCAGGGGCACCATGCAGTATTTGCCATTTTGTGACTGTGATATTTCACTCAACACGATGTCCTCCAGGGTCACCCGTTTTGTATAGTACTTCAGGAGTTCTTTGTTTTTCAAAGCAGCGTAGTAGTCCATCCTGTGAATATACCAGAGCTTCTCTATCCATTTGTTTGTTGACGGGCACTTGGATTGTTTCCATCTCTTTGCTACTGTGAACAAAGAAATAAACTGGGTGTGCATATATCTGCTTGAGTGGCACTTATGGTTTCTTTTGGGTATATTCTCAGTAGTGAAATTGCTGGGTCAAATGGTATTTCTATTTCCAACTTTTTGAGAAAGTGCCATATGGCCTTCCATAGTGGTTGCACCATTTTATACTCCCATCAACAGTGAATAAGGGTTCCAGTTTCTCCACAACCTCACCAGCATTTGCTGTTTGTTGTTCTCTTAAATTTTTCTATTCTTACTGGGGTGAGATGTTATCTCAAAGTTGTTTTGATTTGCATCTCTCTTAGAGCGAGGGATTTTGAACATTTCTTCATGTGTTTGTGTGCCACCTGAATGTCTCCTTTAATAAAGTGTCTGTGTGTATCCTGTGCCCATTTTTCAATTGGGTTGTTTAACTTTATCTTGTTGTAGTGCTCGAGTATTTTATAAATTCTAGATATAAGTCCCTTATCTGACATGTTGTTACCAAACATTTTTTCCCAGTCTGTGGCATCCCTTTTTACTCTTTTGGAGAAGAAATTTTTTGGATGTGCATAGGGATTTGTTTCTTAGAAGGTCCCATTCACCTATTTTATCCTCTCCTGCTTGTAGAATTTTCAGGATTCTTGGAAGACTGTTTATGTTGTGAACTAGGACTTCTAGAGTTCTTCCAAGCCTTTCTTTAATGAAGTGTATAGTCCTTGGTTTTAGTCCTAGGTCCATGATCCACTTTGAATTGGTTTTTGTGTATGGAGTGAGGTGTGGATCTTGCTTGAGTTTGAGTTTTCTGCACATAGTTTTCAATGGAGAGAGATTAAAGGTATTCCCTTCAAGAACAGGAACTAGGCAAAGATGCCCACTATCACCTCTCTTATTCAATATTGTATTGGAAATCTTAGCAATAGCAATAAGACAAGAGAAGAAAATAAGAAGTATCTAAATTGGCAAAGAAGAGGTAAAATTATCTCTCTATGCAGATGATATGATAGTATACTTAGAAAACTCTAAAGACTCAGCAAGAAAACTACTGGACATAGTTGACCAATTCAGCAAAGTGGCAGGATACAAGATCAACATACAAAAATCAGCTGGAGCTAAGAAAAACAATACCCTTCACAATAGCACAAGATTAAATACTTGGGAGTAAATCTAACCAGAAGCACAAAGGATCTATTAAAAGAAAATTACAAAATACACTACAAGAAACAAAGAGAGACCGGGAGAAATGGAAGAATATTCCTTGCTCTTGAATAGAAGACTCAATACTGTGAAAATGACAATATTCCTAAAGGCAATTTAGACATGCATCGCAATCCCAATACAAACACCAATCCCATTCTTCAACGAGATGGAAAAGGCAATCTCTAGTTTCATTTAAAATGGAAAGAGGCCCTGAATAAGCTAAGCACTCCTTAAAAAGCAAAACAAAGTAGGAGGCATCTCACTCCCTGATTTCAAATCCTACTACACTGCTATGGTGGTCAAGACAGCATGGTACTGGTACAATGACAGACACACAGATTAAATGAATAGAACTGAGAATCCGGAAATCAGCCCATCTACCGATGGTCAACTGATTTTTGACTAGGAGATGAAATCACTTAAGTGGGGAAACAACAGCCTTTTAAACAAATGGTGTTGGCAAACCTGAATAACTATAAGCATGGTGCTTTTGCCCAGGCCTGACTTCTTACAACATGCCTAAAGTATGTGAGACCAAGTTTCACCATCCTACCCTCTCTGGTCGCCAGTGGGTAAGAAGCCGCAGTGCCAAGTCAAAGGATTTGAATCCCCTAGCCGCGGGTGGAGTAGGGTGGTGGGGGTGCGCTGGTGAAGATGAGCAATTTCCTCCCAGGAGATTTATAGCCTCTGAAACCCTACTGGAGGGTCAGCTATGAGTCAGTTCCGACTCCACAACAAAGAGTTTTTGGAAAAAGAAGCACCGTGATGGCTCTTTCTCCAAACAGATTTGTGTGTTCTTCTGGTGTATACTCACTACTCTCTGCCAACACAACAATCCAACACTGAGAAACACTGTGATACTGGCCAAGTGTAAGCATTGACAGCTTGACTACAACAAGCTTAAGCACCCCAGGTACTGTGAGGGGTCTTGGTTGTGTTAGTGAGGCAGGACAGGAGAAAGGGGTTTAAGTCAATCTTTTTGACATGCAAAAGACCTTAACCTAACAAATGAAGAAGAGAGTAGAGGTTGACAGATGCCACAACACAGAGATGCCCAAGGAATCAGGAAACAGAAGCTGAAGGACCAGGTCCATCTTCCAGAGCCAACAGAGACAGCCTTCACTAGGGCCGGCACTGACCTACAACTTCCATCCCCACCCCCACCCCCGCTTCCCCAAGCCGAGGGGAAAATGGATTTGCTTGTTACAGCCATCAACTTGTGGGATTTGTTTTGTTACAGCAGCAGCCAAGTAACTAATTAAAATTTGAGTTAAGTTTATAAATCATAGTGGTTTTTCATAGTCTTTCAGACTTTTTGTTTCATAACATTAATTGCCACAGTTAATAAGACCAATACGATTATCTGGACAACTGACTGGAAGAGACCTATATTCCCATTCCAAAGAAATGTGACCCGACAGACTGCGGAAATCATCGAACATTATCACTGATGTTATATGTAAGCAAGATTCTGCTGAAGATTATCCAGAAATGACTGGAACAGCATATCAACAGACAACTGCCTGAAGTGTAAGCTGGGTTTAGAAGAGGCCGTGGTACTAGGGATATTACTGCTAATGTCAGATGGATCTTGGCTGAAAGCAGGGAGTAGCAGAGGAATGTCTATCTGTGTTTCATTGACTATGCAAAGGCGTTTGACTATGTGGATCACAACAAGCTATGGCTGACTCTGAGAAGAATGGGAGTCCCAGAACTCTTCATTGTGCTTATGCAAAACCTATACTTGAACCAGGAGGCAGTCGTAGGAACAGAGCAAGGAAACACTGCACGGTTTAAAATTGGGAAGGGTATCCACCAAGGATGTGTCCTATCTCTATCTCTTTTCAATCTATTTGCGGCGGGGCTCTATGAGGAGGAATGTGGCATCAGGATTGGAGGTAGACTCATCAACAACCTGCTAATAATAATATGTTATGCAGATGACACAACTCTGCTTGCTGAAACTGAGGAGGACCTGAAACACTTGCTGCAGAAGGTCAAGGACTGCAGCCCTCAATATGGATTGAGGCTCAACATCAAGAAGACAAAGATTCTCACCACTGGGCTGATTGGCAGCATCACGATGGATGGTGAAGAGACAGATTATTAACAGCTTTGGTTTGCTCAACTCTACAATCAACTCTTGGTACCAGCAGACAGGAAATTAAAATACGAATTTCAGTGGGAAAGTCTGCTATCAAAGTACCTCTCCAAAGTACTGAAGCACAATGTCAGTCTGGAGACTAAAGTGCACCTGATACAGGCCCTGGTCTTGCTATGCATCAGAAAGCTGGACAATGACTAGGGATGATAGGAGAGTTGATGATGTCTTTGAGCTGTGGTGTTGGAGAAGAGTGTGGAATTTACCATGGACTGCTAGGAGAACAAACAAATTTGTCCTGGAAAGGGTGAGACCAGGCTGCTGCTCCTTGAAGGCAAGGATTTTGAGGCTTCATCTGACATACTTTGGACATGCTGCAAGGTGGGACCAGTCCTTGGAGAGGGACATCAGAATTGGGAGGGTAGAGGGATAGTGCAAGAGAGAAAGACCTTCTCTGAGATGGATTGATGCAGTAAGTGGGGTAATCAGAGTAGGTATGTTGGAGACAATAAGATCGGCACAGGATAGAGCAGGGCTTAGGGCTGTTGTACATTGGGTCGCTATGAGTTGCAGGTGACTCGACGGCACATAACAACAATATGATCAATTACAATGTCTAATCACTTATTGTGTATTGCCATTCCCTCCACACAACTTTTCTATTTATCAATTTTTCATCATTATAAAATAATCATTTGTTAACACCTTTTCCTTTTTTTATGCCTCTCCCCTTCTGCAGGTGAGCAGGTGTCCCAGCTTGGGGAAATTCGGTCCCTGAGCACCTGTGCCCACAGCTGCTCACATGTGCCCCACTTGGGTATGTCCTTGTTCCAGACCTGCAAAGCACACATGACCTGCTACAGGTGAAGCCTGACCTGACAAGGGACACTCCTGCCACAGTCAAAAGACCCCCTTAAGTGACCTGTCACTCTAAGGCCGAGTCCACTGCGCACTGCACGGCCCTCGTGGGCAAAGTTCTGGGCCCTGCTATCTAATCTCCACAGTATCTCGTCTGGATTTTAATATACTGCAGTTCTCAGATAAGAAGTCTTTCACTAATCTCACTTCCCACTTTAAAAAAGACTGCAAAATCACTGCACTAAACCTTAACCTTTAACATGAATCTGAAGAAAAGCATAAGGTAGTTTTGAGAGATAGAATTAGGGAAATCTGGCAAAGAGGTGGCAGTCACGTTAGCCAATGTGAACAAAGAAGCAGACCAGAACCACCATAAAAAGCCATACCTCACGTGGCGAAAGGGACTCTAGGGCCTTACCTCCTTCTCTAGGGAAAATGGCCTGTCAAGGCCTTCGGGACGTACGTATTTTTCCAATAAAATGATCCTGTTTTTACTTTGATTTTTGTTTCTTCGTCTTACTTCTTAACTATGAACTTCAACAAAGATTTGGCCCTTTTTGGGATTATTTCTGAGTACGACGAAACCAGGAATTCATATTTTTTTCTGTGTCTTCCATCCAGCATAATTCTTTGGCCAAGGAAGGGGAACCAAATTCTCTGCACTAACAGCAGTGACTTGGACACCATGGATCCCTGGGGGTGATGGCATGCAGACTCAGTGTCACCTGGCTCTCCACCACTCTCCTTGCTCCCCTGCCACTCCAAGGCCGCTGGCACCAGGGCAAGGGGCCACGGTGGGACAGGGCCAGGAAGGCTTGCCCTTGTCTTTCTGTTTAAGGCATGGATTGACTGAGCTCGGACAACCATCGGACAGTTCTGGTCAGGAACAGAACAGTGTAGAGAGCAAGGATTGGGAGAGTCCAGTGCTCGGGTGACTTTACACGCTGCAATGGACTGAGAAAAGCAGCAGTATGTTTTTCAGTCTCTAGCTACACTGAGTCACGTGCAGCAGGCCAACCCACCAGCAAGAGTTAGCAAGGAAAAGTCTATTCTAAAGGAGCTGTGATTCCCAACAGCAGGGAAGCCCACCCAGTGAGTCCCACAGCTGGGCTCCACAATCCATCCTATCCTGATAAGCCGAGATGAAAACCCAGCACAAAGGAAGGGTGGGTAGAGTCTGAGAGAGAGACTAATGACCAGCCTGACGAGGTGGCCAGGCCCAGAGGGGCCAGGACCCAGGGGATGAGAGGGCACAGAGAAGAGGTCCAGCAGAGAAAGGGAGCTGAGAAGCTGGGCACGCAGTCCTCTAGGCAACAGTCCACCAGTGTTAAAACACCAATCCTGGTTTCCGGGCCTAACGAGAAAGGGGCTCCCAGCTCCAAAACACTGCAGGCGTCCTGAGGAAAACCCAGAATGCTGCCTGGAGGTAAGAAGTGAGGTCCCAAGCCCCTCAGTCCTGGCCGACCCTTCAGGAAGTTCTCTCCAGGAGTTGGCAGCCCCAGAACCCTTGTCCTTTCACACACCGTCCAGATACACAGGGAGCCACAAAGCACAGTCCTCGAGTGGGAACTTCTTGTTCAAACACAAGCTTGACCAGAGGAAAACTTCCAGTAGAGAACCAGACTCAATTAAAGAGAAGCAGAGACGTTCTAGAACTTATCACCAAAAGCTATACATCTGAAAGCTGGACAACGAATAAAGATGACAGAAGAACTGATTCCTTTGAACTGAAGTATTGGGGGGAAAGTACTAAATATCCCATCAACTGCCAAATCAGCAAACAGGTTATGTCTTAGAGAAGGTGCAACCAGAGTGCTCCTTGAAGGCAAAGATGATAAAGCTTCATCTCATGTACTCTGTGCACGTTGCTAGGAGTGTTGGAAGGTGGAGGGACAGCAAAGGAGAGGAACACCCTCAACCAGGTGGACTGAACAGTGACTGCAGCAATGGGCTTGAGTGTGTCAGAGATTGTGAGGATGGCGCAGGGTAGGACAGGGCTCAGGTCAACTGTTCTCTAATTGAGTCGTACTCGACTCAGTGGCACCTAACAACTCAACAACATAATTAAAAGCTGTGTTACATTGGACAAATGTGCTGTCAAGGACCTCTTCAAAGTGCTAAAGTCAGTTTAAAGACTAAGGTGCACCCAATCCAAGCCATGGTACCTTTCAGTTGCTTCCTCTGCGTTTAAAAGGTGGATAATACACAAGGCAGGCAGGAGAAGCGATGCCTCTGCACTGCGGTGCTGCTGGAGAGTCCTGGATATAACAGGGAGCCTATCTTAGAGCACGTGCAACCAGGGGTGGTGGAACACCATCTCACATTCTTGGGGCATGCTGTCAAGAGGGGCCAATTCTGGGGACAGAAGTCCCGCTGGACAGGAAGACCTTCGACAAGAGGGGTGGACACAGTGCCTGCAAGTCCGGCTCGAGTAGACTGGAGATGGAGAGGAGGTGCAGGACAAGGGAAGGTTCAGATCTGTTTTTCATAAGGTCGCTATCAACTGTCGTCCACACTTCACCTGAACAACTACAATAACACAACTCTGAACACAAAGAAAAGGCTCAAAGGGCAAGACAAGTGGTCAAATCCATAATTACAGCCGGAGAAGCCAAGGCACACCTTCTCACACTAATAACTGATTTCAAGGTGAAAACATGGCCCTACACCTATGTTGCCGTAACCAGTCGCAAACTTAAACATGGCCTCTCCAGACTGAGCTGTGAGGCCATAGAAAATATAGGGCAGATTTTAAAGACTTGTACAATTAAAAAAACCCAAAAAGCAGTATAATATCTTACTTAATTGATACAGAAATTGTAATATTTTGAGTACAACCCTGCTTGCTGAAACTGAGGAGGACCTGAAGCGCCTGCTGCAGAAGGTCAAGGACTGCAGCTTCCAATATGAATTGAAGCTCAACATCAAGAAAACAGAGATTCTCACCACTGGGCCAATTGGCAGCATCAGTATGGATGGTGAAGAGATTGAGATAGTTAACAGTTTTGATTTACTTGACTCCACAGTCAACACTCTTGGTAACAGCAGCCAGGAAATCAGGAGACGAATTGCATTGGGAAAGTCAGCTGTGAGGGACCTCTCAAGAGAAAAAAAAAAAGAGTACTGAAGAGCAACGACGTCAGGCTGGAGAGTAAGGTGCACCTGATCCGGGCTATAGTCTTTGCAATTATGTGCTATGCATCGGAGAGTTGGACAATGAATAGGGTTGACAGAAAGAGAATTGACAATTGATGCCTTTGAGCTGTGGTGCTGGAGAAGAGTGTTGAATATACCATGAACTGCTAGGAGAACAAACAGGTTTGTCCTGGAGAAGGTGAAGCCAGAATGTTCCCTGGAGTCAAGGATGGTGAAACTTGGTCTCACATACTTTGGGCATGTCGTGAGGAGGGCCAGTCTATGGAGAAGGACATCATGTTTGGAAGGTGGAGGGTCAGTGAAGGAGGAGAAGCCCCCCAAGAAGACAAACGGGCACTGTGACTGTATCAATAGGCTCTAGTGTGGCACAGATGATGAGGCCGGCACAGGACACGGCAGGTTATCAGATCTAGTGTTCACAGGGTCATTATGAGTCATACTCAACTCGAAAGCACCTAGCAACAATAATATCTCCTTTTACTCTAACATGGCTACTAGGATTTTAATCACATGGTTATCAAACCTGATCGAAATACTACAAACATAAACTCATTAATAGCTCTATACCATTAAGTCGGAAGTGATCCACAGCTGACCTGCTGGTGGGTTTGCAGAAGCTGTCAATCCCCTGAGAGGAGAATACCTGTCTCTCTACCACAAAGCAGCTGGTGAATTCGAACCGTCAGCCTTTGGGTTGGCAGGGCAGCTCCTTACTCACTAGGCCACCACTGCATACCCAACTTTTGTGCATAGCCACAAATTTTCAACTGCCCAGGGAACACCAACCAGAAGAGAGTACACACAGGACCGTTAGGAAAGCACAACAAATATCAAAGGACTGAAATAATGCAAAGTAGATGTCGGAATCTTAATGAAGCGCGGCTGTCCCAGAAGGGGGCACTTCTCCCGCAGTTGAGTTCAGCTATGGCTCTGAGGGGGCCTCCAGGCTCCCGTTAGGACTCAAGAGCCCCAGGAACCCACAGAAGGTTGCCCTGAGTGGGAGTGACAAGTGCCCATGAGCAGCTGAGTAATGGAATGAAATGAGAAATAAAAGACAACTAGAAAAGTGCTCAAACAGTATGGAGCTAAATGATGCACGCCTAAAAATATTACCAAAAGCAGCAAAATACAAAGTAATGAGGCCTCATGGCAAGATGCATGGCATGCCAGACTACTGACTGTAAGGTCAGCAGTTTGAATCCACCTGCCTCCAAAGAGCTTCTTTCAGACAAGAACCAACAAATCACCAACTCCTGGGAAAACACTTCTCCCACATCCCCACTACCCCATCAGGCACACAAGCCACGAGCTCGTGTGAACCAGGGAAGTGGTCCCGAAAAAAGGAACCTGCTCCCCGAACCACAACCTGACCTCAACAGAGACGCCCTGAAGTCAACAAGGTGGGCCGGGGTCCGCCCAGAGCTGCCAGAGAAGGCCACGCTGTGAACGTGACAGTCACCAGTCAGCATTCGGCAGGCCCCCCTGACCCCGCAAGCTCAGGCCGCTGACACCGGCAGACAAGAGACCACGGGACATCATCTCTCGGCCCTCTGCCCCCTAATCTGGCTGGGACTACGTCGAAGCTGCTGTGAGCTAGGAGGCAGACCTGGGGTGTCACCTCTCAGCCCTCTGCTCCTCGTTCAGATTGAGGGCTGTGCCTGGGCTGCCGTGAACCAGGGGACAGGCCTCATGAGCGGAGGATACACCACAGCCCACACGCAACAGGCTGGGCTGACAGACGCAAGGCAGACTTCCCCAGTGTGACGAAGCCTTCCTGAAGCAGATGAAGCGAAGTCAGACTGTGCCCCGAACACCAGCTCCACACGAGCAGGCCACGGAGAAGGAAGAAAGCCTGGGGCAAAGCCGAGGGCAGCATTCACCACAGGGGACTCGTGGAATGCATGTTCTCTAAATAAAAGCACAGCGACAGAAGCAGAGAGGAAAGGGGTCATTACCACAGGGCTGGGTCTCATGGTGGACACACTGAATCGGATGTGACATCTCATCCGGGTGGTGATGCCCACTGGTGGTCAGCCTGACCTTGGCAATCCTGTAGTGTGTTGGGCAAAGACTGAAAGCTGGAAAATCTGGCGCTTCTGAATCCTCCTGAACCCAGGGGGTGAGAAGGAGCTTTCAGAGTGAGGCAGAGAGGACGCAGGAAGCCAGGGCCAAAGCCTCTACCTGGTCAACCTTCTGACAGAAAGCAATGGGGGTCAAAATCACCAAACACTAGGTGATCTGCGGACAGTGTCCCGCCCTGTCAGGGACAGTGAGGAAGGTAACATTCAAGAGAATTCCAATGCACCAACAAAAAGAAAACAGAGCTCCCTCAAATGACATGATTGTTGTGTACCATTGAGTCGGAATCCACGCACAGCTCACCCTCCGGCAGGTTTGCAGAGGCAGCTAATCACACAGGGGGAGAATGCCCATTTCTCTCCATGGAACAGCTGGTGGATTTGAACTAGGGGACTTTAGGACTGCAGTGCAGCTTTCTTACCACTACGGCTCCTTAACGACATGATAAAGGGAGTGAAAGCTCACCTCAGGATGAACAAATAACCAAAGAGGAAACTAGTGCTGAAACTGCAGGGAACGAGAACACACTGCCACACGTGCTCAATGTTTCGGCCACTCAAAGGACTCTTTCAATCGACAAGAAGTGAAGCAGACAATCTAAAGAAGAGGTCAAAGGCATGAACAAACTGTCCCCAAAGACGACGTCCCAATGGCTCATGGGCACACGCACAGCAGTTCTCCCGAGGCAAGTTCCTGGGGCGTCAGGGGCCAACAAATGCAGGCCCAGATCACAGTGGCGAGGCTTCCTGTGGTCTTTCGGCTACAGCCCTACAGCTGCCTGGGGGAACTGTCTGAATGTGCCTGGCCTATGGGACTGTCAGTTTTGGGGGTCCTGATTGTCTAGGGGAATCTGGGGGAGCAGATCCTTTGGACCTAGGGTCCTTGCACTGAGAACCTCCTTGACCCAGGAGACAGAGCTGCCACGCTGGAGACAGTAGAGTTTTCAGGTCCACAGAGCAAGCCAGCTGGGCATCTCTGGACAGGAGATGTTCTGGCAGACTCAGATGCCTCTGGGCCCAAGAGCTGTACACTAGACCAAACAGGGCAAAGGCCAGGTCTGAAAAGGGCCCAGTGCCAGAGGCCTGTCTGTGGGCACGACTGAGAAGTGGTAAGATAGATAGAACAACTGTATCCTGAGTTGTTCCAGGACTTCCAAGTGAATTCTGATCCTGAATTGTAACCTGTCCTTCCACAACAGGCCCCACAGTCATGGCTGTGGTCTGTGAGTTCTATGTGGTCATTACAAGAACTGAGCAGACCTGACAGGAGAAGGAGAGAGTGCTGTGGAATGGGTGGCTGTGTTGATCCTGGTAGAGGCTGGAGGGGAGACTAGTCAGTCCGACCTCACCATGCAGGGATCAGTGTGGACTGCTGGAAGGATGCTGACTTTCATCCCCTCCCCTGAAGTTAGCAGAGATCTCACACTACCACCATCACAGACTGTTAGGTGCTGCTGAGAACACTTCAACTCACAGCATGTCGTGCACAGCAGAGCACACATGGTCTGGTGCTGGGCTATCCTCAGTCCTTCTCCGCTTCAGGCACCATGCCAATTCATCTCACTGAGGGTCACACCAAAATCAACACTACACCAATGAAGTGAGAACACGACAGAGGACAGGGTCGGTATAGCTGACTCAGCAGCAACAACAACAATACTAAAAACTAAGACTAAAAGTGACCAAGTGTCGGAGATCACACAAACAATACCTCACGTGCTCCAGTGACTAGCAAACACGCACAGCCATAACCTCACTCCTGGCGTCTCCATCACGGCTGGAAAGACAGACAGACAGCCTACCCTTCGAAAACTCCACTTCCTGTACACTCCCAGCTAAAATCTGCACTTATTTAACCAAAAAAAACAAGCAACAATGTTGAGAGCACCAGCTGTAACAACTGAAAACAACCCCGATGCGCAAAAACAGCAGAAAGAACCAACTACGGCGCAAACCTCAGATTCCCGGAGAACAAATGAGACTGAACAGGGCCGCGTGACAGCATGAGTGCCTCTCACTAACATTATGAATGAAACGGTGGGAAAAGGAAATGCAAACTGTCGGACTCGACAGTGCAGTCAGTGACGCAATATGGCCCTGGTGGCCAGTGTCTTTGCAATGTCCAACAAATGAATGAGGAGGATTACAAAAACATGAAGTGCTTGTGGTCCACAAAAAACAGTGGACAGCTTGCTAATTACGTAAATAAGCAGCCCTGCGGGACAGTACCAGGCACAGTGTCTGGAACGCTCACAGAGACTGGTCACTTGTGTCATCTTGTTATGTACCATCGAGTCACTTGTGACTCACAGCAACCCTGTGTACAACAGCTCTGAACCCTGCTCTATCTTGAGGCAACCTCATTATCTCTGACACACCTCACCCCATTACCCCAGTCACTGGGTCAGTTCATCTCATCCAGGGTGTCACATGATCTCTCTCAGACACAGGGGCTAGCATGATCTGTGGACCCAAGATGACTGCTCAGAACCTCCCGATCCAGGAGACATCTCTGTAACACTGGGGATAGTGGGACATGGTGGCCGAGAAGCGACAGTCACACCAGCAGCAGCCCAAGAGACCACACGAGGCAGAGCTGTGAGGTCCCCAGCCCATGAGCAAAAAGCAGAGTGCCTCCATGCAGGAAGCCACCCGGTGTAGGGGTGCCTCCAGGAACACACCAGGGGAGCCAGCGCTGCCAATCCATGGACAGAGAGCGGCCTGTCTTCAGGCTGGGCCTTGCTGGTGCAGTGGGCTGTTTCCAGGCACTTGAGCAGGTGAGGTAAAAGAGCTTTCTAACACTTGCTGGGCCAGGCAGAAGTCAGTCTTAGGGCACAAGGGTCACTGGTCAAGGGTCAGAGCGCGCTGGGCCCACAGGTACCACTGAGAAGCGGCAGTCCTACCAAAGATTGGCATCTAGGGTCATTCCAGACTCCCATGGGAACCTGTCTCTTCCCTTCCTGGTCAACCTGATGAACCTCATCATCACAGGCAAGGCCATCAGTACAAACTGTGGAACTGAGCGGGGACCGGAGCGCCTGTCACCCGTCATAAGCAGAGCAGTTGGTGTGCCGGTGCTGCTGTCCGTGCAGTCAAGTGGAGGAGATCCACAGCGACCTTACGGACAATCTGCGCCCTGTCCTATCCTGCGCCATTCTCACCATCTGACACACTAGAGCCCACTGCTGCAGTCACTGTGTCAACCACCTGGTTGAGGGTCTTCTTTTCCACTTTCCCTCTATCTTCCCAAGCATGATGTTCTTCTCAAAGCAATAGCCTCTCCCAGCAACATGCCCAAACTATGTGGGAAGTGGTGAAGAGGTGGGGTGGGGCGTGCCTGACCACCTCTCACAGGAAGCAGCCTCCGATCCATCGCTGTGGCAATCCTCCCCTGATCCTCCCCTCTCGACTTTGAGGAGGTCAGACATTCTCCAGATTCCACTTACAGACAGACAAGATAATGCGAAAGCCATCAGCTGGGGCTGGTTAAGTCAAGACCATGGCCACCTTTGCAAACAGTCCCGGAAGCAGTTCTTGATCTGGGGAGTAGCTCTGTGGAGCAAGCTAAGTGGGTGGAAAAGTCACTCATGGTTTGTGCATTCTTCTGATGATGCACTTTGTAGTCACAGTCCAGTCTTACAAAGCGCACCAGTATTTCCCTACATCGCGTCAGGAGCACAAGTTCACGTTCTTGATTCATGTGCCTGTCTAGCTACACTGCTGTTGTTACTGCTGTTATGACCGAGTCAGAACTGACTCACAGCTGACCCTCCAGCAGTTTACACAGGAAGCAGTAAATGTCCACCCGCGTTTCTCTCATGGAGCAGCTGGTGGATTCGAACCACATGCCTTTGGTTTGGCTGCGACCAGATCTCTCTGTCTAGTCACACCATGAGCTGACACAGAGGAGGTAAGTTTTGGGGAAGGAAGAGTCCAAACGAAGTTACACATTCAACACATCTTTCTGAAAGGCGCTGACATCACTATGTGACCCGCCCGGCCCAGCACCTCCAGGCCACACTGTTGAGAAGCAGCTACAAACAAATCACTGGGCTACGGCCTTGCCCACCAAATGGGAGAGCATCTCTGCAGGAGGGGGCACAGCACAGGACGCACCTCGCCCTTCAAAAAGCCCACTTAGGATACATAACTGTTTCATACACACACCGCCACAGTCAGCTCCACTGACGGAAAAACAAACATCACCCAAAAACCCCCTTACCATACAGACTTGAAAGCCCACTAAAATTCCAGGAAAGCATAGCAATTGGGTCAGACCTTTTCACTTGTGTGAATGAAACCTGACATAAACCAACATGGTTGTCTGTAAGCTTCTAGTAAGAAACACTTCATTCTCTAATCCAGCAAAAAGGGAATATACAGCACTCAATCAAATCACTATTGCTAAAAAGGAAACCCAAAAAAAAAAAAAAAAGGAAACCCAAATGTTTCCCTTATCAATCTTTCAGGAGAATCAACTAAAGCCAAGAAATGCATCTGGGTAGTAATCACTCATTTGGTAACTCATCACTCTGAACAAACCAGGACCACATGCATCGATTCAGGTCCACCTGGAAATACTAAGAGGACACACACGCTGGATGACCAGGTGCACCCACACAGGACCCACACTGGAAGACCAGGTGCATCCAGACAGGACCCACTCTGGATGACCAGGTGCACCCAAACAGGCCACAGGCACCACCACCACCCATACATGGCCCACTGCCCTCTGCACCATTCACAAGACACTTGGCCAGTCTCACCACTTTGCCCCTCACCAACCATTAAACACTCATGCAACTCCTCAAAAGAAGGCTCAGAAATGCTTAAGAGTGACAACTCTGGCCTTGACCTTCAGCCTACGGTTCCAAAAGGCCCGTCTGCTGTCTTCCAGTCCCTGAAACAAATCTGAGCTGGACAACAGTGCTGTCAAAGGCATGCCAAAGAAAAGCTTCTCTTCTGGGAACTCAACCTACTCATTTTCAGGAGGAAATTGGAAGTCCAGGAGCTGGGACGCAGGGAAAAACACGTTTGGAAAGAAGCTAAGACACCTGACGGCTCCACACAGCCTGACTGCTCTGTGGCCTGAGAAGCCGCGGAGCACGTTCCCACAGGGACGTCTGGGAGTCCCTTCCAGTGCAGAGTGCCTCCAGAGAAGCTTCATCCCCAGAACCTTATCTCCACGTCCTTTAGAGGGACTGTTTCAGACAGGGCTGCACAAAACAATCGTGAGGGCGCTGACGTGCGTGAGTCAGGGGCCGCGGGCAGCACCCACCATACCTGCGGAAGTGCAGTGTTGAGCTGCCTCTGCAAGGAGTCTCGCTCGTGCCCCACCTCGTGGAGCTTGCCCTGGGTAAGGGCCAGCGTTTCCTGAGTTTCCCTCAATGTGTCCAGAAGACGGTCCCGTTCTTCCAGCATGGAGACCATCAACTGTTCAAAATGGGAGTCCGCATCCGACTGGGACGGGGAGCCAGACCCCTGGCTCCCGCTGCCTCCTGGGGGCCCTTCCGCCTCACTGATGGTTGGCATCACCTCGCACA
Organism: Elephantulus edwardii; assembly: GCF_000299155.1. Lineage (NCBI taxonomy): Eukaryota > Metazoa > Chordata > Mammalia > Macroscelidea > Macroscelididae > Elephantulus > Elephantulus edwardii. The sequence goes on from NW_006399876.1 coordinate 4,665,823, forward strand.
TCATCTGGAAATGAAGACACAGAATGGAGTCAGTGTGTGCAGAACACAAGATCCACAAGCCCACAACTTTTCAGGTGTCCGTGGCCTGGAGTCAACTCAGTGGCAACGGGTCGGATCGCGAATAAACAAGAGCCCTGGTGCACAGTGCACAGCCGCTTAAGTGTGGGGCCACTAACTGAAACGCTGGGGGTTCAAACCCACAAGCCATTCCTCGGGAGAAAGCTAGGGCCGCTTAAACTCCTGCAGATTTGTTACTGTTGGGGATTATCAAGTTAACTATGAGTCAGAGTCACCCGAGGAACAACAGGTCTGAATCCTGCCGTGTCCTGTGCCGTCCTCAACACACACGAGCCCATGCGTCACTGTGTCAATCCACCTCACTGAGGGCCTTTCTCTCTTTTACGGTCCTTCCACCTTCTGAAGGATGATGTCCCTCTCCAAGGAACATCCTCTCCTGACAACACGTCCAATCCTCGGCCCTGGAAACCTGGAGAGGTACTCCTGCCCTGTGCTAAAGGTTGCCAGGAGGACTGAGTCAAGAATGGAGAGACTGGTGTGGGGGAAGCAAGTATTTCAGGGTCAGCCTCTAACCCAGAGGTTGGAGGTTCAAGCTGTGGAAGCAAGGCCTGGTGAGCTGCTTTCATGATTCACAGCTGAGTACAGAACGCCTCTACACAGCAACACGCAGGGTCGCCAGGGGCCGAGAGTGACCGAAGGGCGACAGGGCTGTTTGCTCGTTTTAGTGAATAAACGACAAGATGACAACCTCACTCTGCTCAGCCTTGACTGCTTAGAAGCCAGCCGGGCAGGGACATGCATGCATGCAAAATCTAAGGTAGGAACCCCAGCTTTCCATCCACAGAACCCCAGTGAGAGCGCACAGGGCAGGGAGGACACCCCTTCTCTAAAGATAACCCCCCTGAACTTTGTTTGCTGAAAACAAGGGTGCTTCTGGAACCTGCTTTGTGTTTCCACTTTATTTTTTTTAATTTCCTGGTAAAGGGACCGAAAGGCAAAACATACACCACCCGATTTTTTCTTTTTTTTTTTTTTAAGGAAAAGCACGGAAGGGGCACAGAGTCATCAAGTGGGACACGTTCTAACTCCGCCAGGCATCTGGAGACGGCGCGGGGAGCCCGGAGGAGCCCGGAGGAGCGGGCCCGCGAAGGCTGGCCGGATCCCGGGGGGCGCCCGGGGGACCTGGCCTCGGTCAAGGGCCGCAGGGGTGTCCTTCCGTGGCTGCGATGGTTGGGCGGTCCACCTCACTTACGTAAGTTCGCAGCACACAGAGAAAATTCCACAATGGAAACCCAGCAGGTCGACGGGGCCCGCGCCAGGTGGGAAGGAAGGGAGAGGGACGAGCGCTCGCGGGAAGCGACCAAGTGTGAACAGGGCAGGGGCGCACGATCGGGGGGCTCGGGGGTGGACACGGGCAGGACGCGCGAGCCCAGCCGGCGCACCTGGCGGGGATCACGACCTGGACCCCCCCGGCCTCCCCGCTGCGCCCCTGGACCCCGGGCGCTGACAGCCA
>NW_006399876.1:4667930-4689345 GCF_000299155.1 Elephantulus edwardii
GCGCCCCGCCCCCGGCGCCCGCCCAGGTCGGGTGTCCTCGCGGAGCCACAACGGCTGCGGGGCTCGGTGCCCGCGGAGCTGGGTGCCCGCGGAGCTGGGTGCCCGCGGAGCTGGGTGCCCGCGGAGCTGGGTGCCCGCGGAGCTGGGTGCCCGCGGAGCTGTCCCCCAACCTCCAGACCACGCTGCGGGGAGGCGAGGGGCTTCCCTGAGCCCGCTGGCACACCCTGCTCACCTGCCCAGACGGGTCTCCGAACTGTCCTCCGTGCAAAACTCACACCGACCTCACGTGGCACACCTGAGCAGGTGCTGCGCGGCGGGAGGCTGACTTTGGAGCCCGCTCACGGGTTCACCTCCTCAGCGTGAGATCTGCTTCACCTTCAGGGCAGGTCTGGTGGTGCAGCGGCGAAAGCGCCCAGCTGTCCATCCAAAGGTCAGCCGTTTGAATCCACCAGCCACTCTGCGACTCCTCCGAAAAGACAAGGCCGTCTGCTTCCCTACAGGTGTACAACCGAGGAGACTTGGGGCGGCCTTCTCCGTCCTGTGAGTCGGAAGGGACTGCACGCAGTGGGCTTGATTGTTCGCTTTGGTGGGTGCCGGGCACCATGGAAACCCACCTGCCAGGGAGTGCCTCACCTGTACCATGGGAAACTGGTACCCTACCCGCGAAACCTGCCGACGTGCACGGTGGTTCTGCGGAGCAGACACCTTGAGAGGCTGTCTACGCGGGGAGAAGAGAGGAGCTAGGGACGCCCTCCTTCAGCGCTAGCGGTTTGTGCGCTTTTTCTGCAAACGAATCTACGTACACACCCACTATGTTTAAAATTAGAGTGAATGTCAGGGACATATCCTCTCTCCATACCTATTTAATGTAGATGCTGAGCAAATAATAGTGAAGCTGAACTCCATGTAAAGGAAATGTGGCACCAGGATCACAGGACTCATTTATAACCTGCATTATGCAGATGGCACAACCTTGCTTGCTGAAAGGAAAGGCTTGAACACTTAAATGTGGATTGTATCTCAAATCAATATCAACAACGCAAAAACCCACACCTGTCAAAAATTCTCCAGTGTCTTTGGACCACCAAACAACATCATGAGAGATGGAGAAAGGGTTGAAATTGTCACTTCATATGCTTGGGTCAATAATCAACACCCTTGATATCAGCAGTATTATCAGGATATGCATTGCATTGGGAAAGTCTTCACACAGGGATCTCTCCAAATTACTGGGGAGCAATGCTGTCAGCTTTGAAGACTAAGGTGTGCTTGATTCAGGCCATGATCTTTTGTTTTTGTTTTAAGACTGTAGAAATCCTTTATTAGCATTTAAATGACAGCAGCTATGGAATCAAAAAGCATAGTTAAAAGAGCCTTCTCTGCATTTTGAACTTAAGAGATTTTACACAAAACGTTATTAGCCAGTTTCTAAAATTTCAACAACCTGGGCTGCCCTCTCTTCCCACAACTCTTACCTCTCTCCCCACTTTTTTCCCCTTCTTCTTCTTCCACAGTGATTAAATCTGTAAAGGAGGCGGTCTCCATGCACTTAATAATACTAAGGGCAAGAATTGACCTGATCCATTTGACAACACAAAGATGCTCTCCCCTCAAACTGTGCATGAGGCCATGATCTTTTTAATCACTTGCTATGTGTCTGAAAGCTGGACAATGAATAAGGGTCACAGAAAAAGAACTGGTGCCTTTGAGTTGTGATATCAGAGAAGAAAACTGACTATCCCACAAATTGCCAAAAGAACAAACACATGTTTTGGAAAGTGCAGCCAGGGTGCTTCTTAGAGGCAAAGATAACTAAGCTCCATCTCTGACACTCTGGACATGTTAGAAAAGGCTATTCCTTGGAGAGGAACACTACGCTTGGAAAGAATGGGAGAGAGGAAGACCCTCAATGAGCTGGACTGACACAGTAACTGGAACAGTGGCCTCAAACGTGTCAGAGACGGTGAGAATAGCACAGGTTAGGGCAAAGTTCAGGTTTGCTGTTCATATAATCGCTGTGAGTCTGACAGCACCTAACAACAACACTATGTGCCTCTCTTCCTCTGTGAGAAGAAGGGACAGCTATGTCTTGGAAGAAATACAGCCTGATGCTCCTTAGAAGGAAGGATAGCGTCTCACGTACTTGGGCATGTTCTCGGGAGGGACCAGTCCTTGGTCCCAAACATCATGTTTGGTAAAGTGGAGGGTCAGGAAAAACCCCACGGGGAAATGGATTGACACAACGGCGACCGGGCATGGCACGGGTCTGAGCAGCATGTGGTTCTCTTACACATATTGTCACGGGATCCAGAAGATTCCATGGTACCTAATAACAACTGTGCATCACAGAAACAGAGACTAATAAACACACCGGTTAAAGCAGACGACCCCTGGGGTTGATTCTTTTGCAAACTACATTTTCAGGACTTCACTGCCATTCACACCAGCCGTGGTTTGGCTGTTGGTGAGAGAGACTGCGAGGAGCCACTGAAAGAATGCGGTTTCAAAAAACGGCTGCGTGGAGTGGATTCAATGGAGCATTCCTTCCTTACTCCACGTGTCTGACTCTGGGATTGCCTTGCCTCCAGGCACCTTCCTGCCACCCTTTATTCTTCCATCGTTTGTTCTTTCAGGATAACCACTTGCTGAGTAACTGCACGTGCATTTAGATTTCAGCGCTGGCTCTCAGCTTTCAGTGCTATAAAATTGTACAAGGAGCCATAGTGGCTTAACAGTTAACTGCTTGGCTGCTAACCTCAAGGTCAGCAGTTTGAACCTACTAGCTGGGAGAAAGATGAGGCCTTACAGACTTGGGAACACTACAGGCCCATTCTACTCTGCCTTTATGGTCAGAATGAGTTGGGATGGGTATAGATTGGGTACAGAAGCCCCAAATTAAGGTCCGGGCATGGCCCAACCTCTGCTCTGGAGACCAGGGTGTGCCCTCAGTCCAACTGGACGAAAATAAGAGTGCATGTTGTTGTAGGGACGCGAGCTGGGGAAGAGGGTGGATCTGGAATGTAAGGAGACAGACCCACAGACATGGAGCACTTAGCCTGCAGGAGCCCAGCTAGTCTGGGGTGCAAATGGAGTCTGGTCACCAAGGAGTGGTCACTTTACAGGGTAATCAGAGAGTAAGCGTTTGATCAGCTGATCTTCTCCAAAGCATCCCTGGTAATCTAACTCCCAGGACTGGCCCTTTCCTGCAAAAGTGTGTCCCTGGATCCTGTCCTCCTGGTCACTTTAGCCTTTCTAGGGTTTCCCATGTAGGGTGTATGGGAGGGGTGTGCAGTAAACAGGAGAGACACAGACCTAACATTTTTGCTTTTCCATTTCTTTTAATTCTGAAAGTCATTCCCCTTAGACCTTTTCCTGAATTCTGTCCATTTTACAGAAGGAAAAACTGTGGCTCAAGGCACTGCAGAGCAGGGCAGACGATCAGCCTGAGTGTTCTGGTTCCTGTGTGTCTCCATGTCTCGCTGCAAACCGATGAAATGTGGGTCTCTTGCTGTGCCCTGTCCCTGGGCTCACTGGCACCTCTGGGAGTCAGGAAATCACAGTAGTGCGCCCTGCGTCCTTTTACAGACGAGCCCGTTGAGAACTCGGATTTCGTGGCATGCCCGTGGCCCTCAGCTCTGCGTTTGTTCGAGGAGGGAGTTAAACAATTCCAAACACTGTGTTTTCACCACGTCCACGAATGTGTCTACAGCCCCCCTTTCACCACAAAGGTGCAGTGGGGTCTGGTGACTTGGCAACCCCGTGAGCGTCAGAGTAGAGCTGTGATCCGCAGGGTTAGCAGCAGCTAAAGTCTCACTAACAGCCAGGCCTGTCTTCCATGGCACATTTATATGAACTCAAATATCCAGCCTTCCTGTTAGTCCAGCACATTCACTGTTTGCAACACACAGGGACCCTGCAAGCCCCCGAATCCCAGGACCAACCCTGGGGTCAGTGATGAGCCCACAAAGGTGTTGAGCCCAGGGCCCTCTGGAGTCCTTTGGACCCATCCTGTGCCTTCTTGTTTGAAGCTCCCCTCCCCCAGCCCAGCAGCGCCAGGCAGAGAAGGAACATCATGTGCCCTCCTGCAGAGGCACCAAGTCCCTTGTCTCTCTCATCTGCCTAATTATATTTGAACAGCAAGTCCGCATCTATCACAACTAACCTGTTTCTCTTGGTGGTTTTCTTGTGCTCAGTGGAGGGAGGAACCCCAGGAAAAGCCCGGCTGCTGTAGGAAGCTGAGTCAGGGCTACACAGCCCTCAGGTTCCCTGTGCACGGCCTAGGGTAAGATGAGATAGCTAAGCCTCGATCTCCTCATCTGTCAAATGGGGGTAATTACACCCACGCTGACTTCCATACTAAGGCTTCTTTCCCAGAGGTGAGCGGCGACTCCCGAGGCCTCCTGGCTGGCCATCTGCCCCGCCATGGTCCCTCCTTGAAAGGCGTGTTCCCACCGTGGTTACAATCAGTGGTAGATTGCCAGGTCTTTCAGAAAGTGGACTCAGGAGTCTGGACTCTGCGGCTTCTTGTCATAGCTGTGTGCTCTTTGTAAGTCAAGGGCCTCCTCTGGTCCTCATCTGAAAAGCAAAGATAAAGGTCCGCCCCCGCTCCGCCCCCAGGCTTGCTGTGCTGGTTAACAGAGGGACTGTATAAGGCAACTGTCCTTAGCACTTGAGAAGTGGCCCGGGGTGCAGTGGTTTAGGAGCTGGTCTGCTGTGACACTGGTCAGCAGAGAATGTGGCAGTCCACTGCTGTAAAGATCTACAACCTTGGAACCCCCTGGGGCAGAACTGCCCGGTCCTACACAGCCGCTATGAGTCAGAAGCAACTTGACAGCAGTGGGCTTGTTATTGCTTGCAGTGTTGGACCCTGACACAGATTTTTGGGAGTAGACTGCCATGCCTTTCTTCCAAGCCCGTCTTCGTCTGGAAGCCGCTGAAACAGCATCCCAGCAACACACAAGCCTCTGCTGATGGACGGTAGTCACTGCGCAAGGGGTGCGCTGGCCAGACTGGAACCTCCCACATAGAGGACGATGATTCTCCCCCAGATGTCCCCCATCCCTTCACTGAAGGCCTCCTTTTCATGTGAGGTGATGTGCCCATCCCCCTGGTGTGAGTCGGGGGTGGCATGGGCTGGCACCACTATCCTTTCTCCCTCACTGTTCCTCGTCTTATACTGAGAGGTCTGGTATGCGTCTGGACCACTCCTGGTCAGAGGACATTGGCAGGCTGTGGAGGGGCTTCTGGAGTTTTCCAGTTAGGAGAGTCCTGAGCCCCGCCCTTGCCTGGCCCCTGTCTCAGGGATGTGTCTGGACACCGAAGTCACCATCCTGAAAGAACTCAGAGGTGTTTCCCCGAGGGCCCCTCCCACTCTGTCCAGGAAAGGTGATTCTCTTGGATCCTGAAGAGCAGAAAAACTCAGCAGAGGCACAGAGAAAAGGGGGAAAGACTTCGCTTCCCTCCGAGAATGATGAGGAGTCAACGCAGCGAAGGTACTGGTTGAGAAGAGTGGGAAGGAAGAGGCAGCACTGGCAGGGGGCGGGAGGGTGGGCAGGACCCTTCCGGGCGCCAGGACAGCAGCGGGCAGGAGGGGACCCACGCCACCTCACCAGCTAGCAGCTGGGCCAAGTCCTGAGTGCACACTCTCCGCCTGGCTGCTGCCGATGACTCACTCCTGCAAGTAAAATACACGTGAGTCTCCACACCAGCTGCCAGACTGGTGGTTCTCAGCTCGTGATTCCATGCAACACTGTTGTCTTTGCTAAGAGATGTGGAAATGATGTTGAGTACTAGCCAGTAATAAGGGGCTACTGTGAAGTGCGTAGAGAGTTTCACTGTTAACCTAAAAGCTATGCTTCTCTGGTGGTTCGAATCCACCAGTGGGTCCAAGGAGAAAGAGGAGTAATCTTCTTGTGCACAGTTCAGCCTCAGACCCCCACTGGAGGGTCAGCCCTGAGATGCGTCCCACTTGACGGTAGTAAGAGAGTTAGCCAGTTGCACGGCTTCCCAGGATCTCAGGACTCACTGTTGTGTTAGGGGACATTGAGTCACTTCCCGCTCCTGGCAACCCTTTGTACATCGGAATGAACGCAGCTCCATCCTGAGCCGTCCCATTCCTATCCTTGTCCGGGAACCTGGGCCCCTCCGGATCACAGGTCCACAGGGCTCGGTCCCCCGTCTTCACCTCTAAGGGGCATCCCGGCTGCATGTCTTCCCAGAAACCTGCCTTCTTCTTCCGGCACAGTTAGTGTGCTTCACCGACACCGCAGTTCAAAAGCGTCCTTCTTCCATCTTCCTTATTCCCAGTTCAACTTTCACAGGTGCAGGAAGTGACTGAAATACCATGGCCTGGGTCGGAGGGGTGGGGGCACGGGGCCCGTGAGGTGGCCACTCTATGTCTTGGCACGTGGCTTGGGTGGCCTGAGTGAGGGACGTGGGGCCTGCAGGGTGGCCGTTCTGCGTCTTGGCACGTGGCCTGGGTGGCCTGGGTGAGGGGCACTGTCCCATGAGGCGGCCACTCAGCACCATAGCACCCTGGAGAGGTCTTTGCAGCAGGTTTCCATGGATTGCACACTTTTGTGAAGAGGAGACACTTTGACCATCAAAACCCCACCCCGCTCTCTCCTTGGTGTCCAGCTCTCCTGAGAACACAGCTAACATCGACACCAAGAGAAAGAATGCCCCTCATCTGGATATTTGTCACCTAAGGTCAAGATGGTCGCGCAGGCCAATGGATCTTTTAAGGATGAAATGTTTGTGGAATTCTCTTTAAGGGTCTACTGAGTTCTTATGTGGCCTCTGTCTTGTGTTCATGTCCTCTTTGAATGTTTTCCACTATCAAAAATATCAACGCCAGCAAAAGGTCATTTGTCCATGTTATTAAAATCTGTGATTGTGGTGTTAGGACTTTGGAGAATAGCTTTTCTATCCATTGTGTTAGCCCCGTGCCACCAGGAGTCATGGGGTTCACCATTGGTACACGTCTCCAACATCATCAACACACAAAGGGTAACATGAGAGAGAGAGAGCTAATGAGACTGTGACGAGACTGTGGCGAGGCCAAGCCCAACAGAGCCAAGGCCAGAGCCCTTGAAGCAAGAACCCCCACATCAGGGAAGAAGAAGCGAGAAAGCAGCAAATCCTTTTGGTTCCTGCACCGGAGGGAGATTAGGGTTCCCGCACCAGAGTGAGACACGTGGCTGTGGACTGAGAAGTTGCCTGGATTAACTAGGGGATTGTGTCTTGCTTGCTTGGGACTGCATTTTACTGAACATGGACTTTCACTGTGTGACATCCTTCGCGTTCTCCTACTCCCGTCCCCCCCAACCTATTTCACTAATACACCCCACAGCTGGAGTAAAAGGAGTCTCTGTGAAGGCTGCGTGGTCACCTGCAGCAAATTTCTGACCCAGTGGTTAGCGGTACGTGCAGAAGAGTGGGGCTCATGTCCTTGCAGCTGTTATTTGGTACGATGGCTGTTACTGGAGGGACAGTTCCTTCTTGTGAAGCTAACAGAGGTCAGACTTGGCTGTTCCCATGTTGCCATTGCTCCTTAGAGAGAGAGATGGAAAGGGTGGCTGAGTAGCATTTATAGTTAAGCATTCATCAAAAGGTTGACGGTTCAAACCCACTTGGGGGTGCATTGGAAGAAGCCCTTGGTGATTGATTTCCCAAAGGCCCCAACCCTGCAAAGCCGTGCCTGACTCTGGCCACGCTCCTGCTCACGGAGGCTGAGGGATGCCAGTTATGCAACGCTAAGCCAGGAAATACTTACTAGAGCCGCTCTGGAGGTCTGGGGCCCTGGCAACACGCCACCTTTGTTCACCAGAGCTATCCAACTTCCTGCCTCCCTCTGAAAAAAGCTCCAGTGCCATCGTGAATGATGTGCTGAGCTGATAAGTGAAAGGTGGGCTGTTCGAATCTCCCCATGAGTCCGAGGGAGAAAGACGAGCAGTGTCCTCCCATAAAGGTTTACAGCCTCAGCAACTGATAAACGGTCAGCACGAGCTGGAATTGACTCCTCAGCAGGGCACTTGTTTAGGGGTGATTCATCATGTTCCTAACAGACCATTCACTTTATGTAAGTGTTGTTATGACAACTGCTGGATGCTGTGATTTTGACACATTCGCTCATTCAGCCAATCGACATCACAACCCCAAGCGACAGCATGCTAGGCGCCCGGCAGGGCCTGGAAATGGGCCAAAAAACAGCCAGCATCCACCTGGAGAGGCGGGCAAATCAGCAAACACTTCGCACCGATTGAAATCGTGCAGATGGGGCCCGTGGTGGGGCCAGTGGGGATCACACTCTCAGACCAGCTCAGGCTCTGACCACATGCTGTGCTGGGGGCTTACGTATTGCTGTGAGCACTGCCGCCGATGTTTCATCAACCAGAAGGGTGGCCCGTGCTGGACAGATTTCAGCACAACGTCCAGATTAAAACAGATGAGCGAGAGGCCTGACCACCGACTCCTGAAAATCACACAATGAAATGGATCACAGGAGCACAGTGTCCCCTCAGTTGGAAGGCAGTTCCAAGGCAGAGTGGGCACAGGTGACTCAGACCATCAGTGTTTCGTCCTGTTGTCCCCACCATCGCCACGTGTGACAGCTGCATCACCGGAGACTAACACCCTGTGAGAAGACATGAACGTCTCCCCAGGAAGACACTGCCAGACGCGGGCTCAGCTCCTCTGATTGATCCGAGAAAGTCCAGGCATCTGGACCTCTGCGGGCAGCTGGCTCCCAGTCACCGTCACTGCCAACACCCAGTAAGCCCACGTCCAAGATGTGGAATTTCACGTGAGAGAGCTGAAGAAGTTCTCATAGGAAAAGCACTCACATTAGCTCCAAAGAGTGAGGTGAGCCTGGTCAAAGAGGGAAGGAAATAGGTCCCCACGTATGGCACGCAAGTCCTGTGAGCACACTGGGCCTCCACCCTGCTCTTGTACAGGCCAGGCGGGGGGACACAGCAGGCTTGGTTCCAGACCTCCTCAAAGGAGCAAATACTCTAAAATGGGAGACACACAAACGTTTCTGTTCCCCAGGGAATACAAGTCCTGTGGACACCACGCTGGTGTCCACTGAGTGGGCAAACAGTGTGATGACAAAGTCTGAAAGGCTGAGAGAGTGACCAGTGTGAGACAGAGATGCGAGGGAGCAGGAGGTGTTGGACAATGGAGCCCAGGCTTGCTGGACACAGGCGAGCTGGGCACCTTGGATCTGTGAGCAGCACAGCATTTGCGGTGAGATGAGGTCCCAGGTCAGTGCTGTCCCTGACCCCGCGTTCCTCGGCAGACCCCATGTCTGAGTGTCCGGGATCCCAGCCTCCTCGCCCTCCTTCTGGCCCTGGCGTGGAGAGGTGGTGACTGATGGCCCTGGCCAGGGCTGGTGGAGAAAGCGGTGACCGTCCACTTGAACCCGGCGTTCTGCGTGCCACTGACCGTGATCACACTCTTACAGCCATCAGGCCACTTCTGACTCATAGTGACCTCGTCCATCAGGCTGTGTGATGAAGGACACTGCCCATCTTTCTCCTGCAGACCCGGGGCAACTGGTGCAGGGCGCAGTCCACTCAGCAGTGCTAGATGCCGTGGACGCCGCCACCAGCGTGAGAAGGAGAAAGACCCATTTTTCAAGCAGTGTGTGTGTGTGTGTGTGTGTGTGTGTGTGTGGAGAGTCCCAGGGTCCCCAGGACGGGCCTGTGGAGACCGAGGGGCCCAGTCAGGGTGAGGGGCTTCGCTGGACCCTTTTGACCTGAACATGCACAGCTTACACCAAGTTCAAATCCCTTACCAGTATCAACCCCAGAGAGCAGCTGTGGGAACAGAGAGGGACTTGCCTGGTGCTGCTGGGAGGGCCACGGCTCAGGCCTCCCGGGAACGGACTCCCCCAGGCGGCCCTGCGGGCTCCCAGGCTCGGTCTGGAACGCCTGTTTGGGGGAGCTAACTGCTCAGCACACAGGAGACTAGACGAGAGCCGGCCCTGCTCCTCCACGGGCCGCTGTGGCCTCTGCGCTTCTTACGCAACCGAACAGACCCAGACTCACTGACTCCCCCACTGAGACCGCTGCCGGGTGTCCAGGCCGCCCTGGGCGGCAGCCATGTGCCGCGGGGTTGATGGAAGGTTCAGCTATGTGTTGGCCTCAACCCAACGGTACAGAACGACAGTAGCAATGACCTCGCCAGGTGACCACGCCAGGGTGCCCAATTAGAGCGAGGACAGTGCCACTTCACGTCCCCATCAGGAGGGACAAGTCCCTGGGGAAGGACATCACCCATCACAAAGTGGAGGGTCAGCAAGATGAGCAGCCCCTCGACGAGACGGGTCAGCACAGCGGCCACAGCGGTCACGCACGTGACATCGTGCTGAGGACGTCCCAGGCCCGGGCCCTGCTGTCCTGGAGCTGCCTTGAAGGCCCCTGACAACAGTGTCATCACTGTCATGGCTGAGCATGACCCAGTGACCCTGTGAACGGCACATCTGAGCCTGTCCTATCGCGCACCACCTCTGACACTCAGGCCCACAGCAGTCACCGTGTCAGTCCGTCTGGCTGCGCTCTCTCCTTTGCTGTCCATCACGGCTTCCAGCTGTCCAGTCCAAGAGGCCGGATGTGCTTGTTAGCCCACAAAGATTGCCGCAATAAACAGCTTCAAGGACGTCCTTCCCTGGGGCTGGCCGGACACTTCACACTCTGCGGGCCCTTTTGAAGAGGCCAAGGCCTGGTCACCAGCCAGAGTCACATGCACTTGGGCTGCCATCATTTCTTAGGGTCAGGAACTAAGGGTGCAGGGTTGGGGGACCCAGGACAGACACCCTAAACAAAAATTTGTCCTGGATTCTCCTTAATGACAGTGTCTGATCTGGCCCCTGCACCAGGCCAGCCTGAGGGGGAAATGGGGGCACAGCAGGCTGCATCCAGGACAGGGAGGGAGGGACAAGCTGGTCCCCAACTCCAGCTCCTTCTACTCCCCAGTGCTGCTGTGGAGTGTCCATCCTGGGGAGCCCCTGCACCCTGCAGGGACCTGGGCTATCAGGGTCACGCCTGTGGTCCCCACCCAGGCAAGGGCTGGCATGCTGACCAGCGTCACACAAACATCCCATGTTGGGGCTGTAGAGAGCTCATATTGGGGTCCTAGCTCCCTGCCCTCTGGTGTGATGGTGCCAGAAGTCTTTGTAGATGTTCTTAGTGTGAGAACGGAGCCCATCTAGGAGATGTCTTTAAAGAGCCCTGGTGGCTGCTAACCAAAAGGTCAGTGGTTTGAACCAACCAGCTGCTTGTGGGAGAATGACGAGGCAGCGCACCCCCATAAAGACCAGTCGAGGAAACCCTGCAGGGTCACTGAGGGCTAGGCTGGCCGGACTCCACGGCTGTGGGTCCTACAAGACACGCTGGGACTCGTGGTGGTGAGGGTTACCTAAGACCCCTAGGACCCTCCCTCGGAGCCTGAGTGAGTCACACGGCTGAGCTCTGGCTCCTGGTCCTGACAGTCCGAGCCCACAGGTTCTGGTTGGCGCCCACTTGGTGGTGCTCAGTGACATGGCTGTGGGGAGCCCACACAGGGCCAGGAGCTTCTGGTCAGGCACAGGCCCCGGGGACACTCAGAGAACCTTCCTCTAACAGAAATGTACTTGCCCTCAGGCTTGGTTTTAATTGTTTTCTGGTCAAACATTCTTCTAAGTGGTATAGCACTGCTCTGTCCAATTGCTGTACAGAGGTAACTCATGGTTGCTGTGATGCTAAACATTGTGACACTGATGTGTAGAACGTAATAATGGTTACCCATGGTGGACAGTGTTTGGTGGAGCTTCCCGATTAAAACAAGCTTGGAAGCAGAAGTGACATCCACTTCCGAAATACCTTGCCTCCAGAAGCCCTATGAACTTCACAAATGATGAAAGTTATACAAGTGTTCAGATCTTTCGTTCATGGGGTCGCTATGAGTCGTCTACAACTCGAAGGCATTTAACAACTACAACAACAACAACGTGCACGTAAAGCACATCCACTTCCTACACACACACTGGGAAAGGTTCGAGGCCACAGCCCCAAGGGGGCAGGCGGAGGTGCAGAGAGGAAGAGCCGATGATGAACACCATCTGGGAAGGGTCACGGGAGGGGGCAGCGCTCTGGTCCCCACACGTTTCTGGGCTCCTTCAGGCAGGGGTGGGCGCCTCAATTCTCACCAAAGCTGCGCAGGTTCCCGAGCACGTGCTTGTTAGGAGAGTGCGGGGCGAGGGGCCAGGAATGGGGTTTGCTTTCTGTACATCCTGGGCTGCCATTCCCGGAGGACTGAGGGCTCAGCCCCTCACCTGAAGGTTGGCGGTTCCAACCTGCCCAGAGGCGCCTCAGAAGAAAGGCCTGGAGCACTGTGTGTCCAAAACCATCGTGAGGCCCCACTGGGCATGGCTGTGCTCTGAGGCTCGTGGGGTGCTCAGAAGTCAGAGTCAAGGCTACTCCAGAACCCTAATCTGTGTGATTGCCATGAATCAGTGGGAACAGTGATGGTTCTGGGGAGACCAGGCAGGTACCAGGGGGAGTCAGGCCTTCAGCACTGATCCCCAAGCAGCTGGTGCCCCCTCCTCCGGGGAGGGACAAAGCGGGGCTTCCTGCAATGCACCCGCATCTCAGTGTGCTTCTCAGAGAAGCTGCATTTTCCACCAGCTGAAGGCCGAGCAAGGGTGAGGGGCCATTTATCCAGCCTCACAGGCTGGCCTGGTGCCTCTGTGTCATTCCGGTCATTCCCACCCTGTCCCAGGAGCCTCCGTCATGCTACTACACACAGGGCCCTGATGGCATAGTGTGCAATGTAGCGGGATGCAAACGGAAAGGTTAACAGTTTGAATCCACCAGCTGCTCCCTGGGGAAAGCTGGGCAGGCGTGGGCACTGGGGAAGTGTCACCGTGAGCCAGGGTCACCTGGGCAGCAGTCAGGAAGGCACACTGTGCAGTACTCCGCCCCCTGAAGACCAGGCTCTCATGGACAGCGGGGAAGCAAACAACCCTGTTGGTACAAACACAGCAACTCAAACCTGTCGCAGTGAGTCGGAACCAAGTCCCAGCTGACCCCCCTTTGGTTTCAGAGGCCGGGAAACTGGGTGGGAGGGGACAGCCCACCTCTCTCTTATGGAGCTACAGGTGGGTTCCAACTAACAGAAGCCGGGGCCCTTCTTAGCACAGCCCCCTGGATGTCATCACCAGAGCGCTGCTTCCTGGAGGGGTGGGGAGCCTGGAACTGAACCCCACCCAGAGGTGTGCGGTAGCCCCGACAAGGACTCTTCCCTCATTGGTCTGTGAGTGTCCCCAAGGGGGCCAGGCTCTGCGGGCAGTGAAGGCCAGGGACTGCTGGGGGCGTGCTCTCCCCACCACCGTGGGCTCCCTAAGTTCTTTGCTCACAGCTCACTCAGTGCTCTCACCCTCAAACCGGCCCTGCCGGTTCCACCCCCGCCCCAGCTCCGCGTCTCCACCCCAGCCTGGAGCCCATCCATGGCCGCCCTCTCGTTCCAGGCAGGCCAACTCCCAGCCTGAGTTCTCAGGCCAGAGTCGCTCTCCCCACTTTCCCTTGGGGTCACCCTGCCAAATGGGCCCTCCTCCTCATCCTTGGCAGGTGCCCCCCCGGAATTCCGCCCTGCTCCTGACCGGTCTGGGTCCTGGCCTGAGAGCAAAGCCAGGCAGCAGAATGAACTTGGTCCTGGGAGGGGACAGTGTGGAAAGACACACGGACGGGCCTTGCTCCCACCCCCAAGCTCAGGACATGGAGCCCCACAGCCAGCAGAATGACTCGAGGCCAGGAGCTGAGGAGCCAAGGATGCAGGTGAGCATGATGTGGCCCTGGTCCTCTTAGAATCTTGAAAGGGAACAGGGCGGACTTCTGGGAACTAGGGGGTGGGAAGAGGCATGGGGCAGCCAAAGGTCTTCCTGGAAGAAGCCACACAGAAGGTAAGCCAGGAAGGGTGAGTAAGAGCGCGTCACTGAGGAGACTAGGGAGTGGGTTCCAGAGAGGAGGCGGGCAGATGCAAAGACAGCGTGTGTTTCTTCCTCATCACCCCTTTGCCCACATTCTGGGAACTCAGGACTGTTGTGCCCGAGGGGAGTTCCTCTCTGCACACCCTTTCCTTTGGGGCTGGCCTTCAGATTCTCCTTTGCCTGCCTTTTCCCACGGGACACTGGTGAGGTCAGCCCCCTGTGTGGGAGGACTTCCCAGCACCCCAGTAGGAACCTGCCTGAGCACAGTGCGCCCTGGTCAATCAATCGTGAGAAAGTGAGGAGGCCCCCCAGGAACACCTGCACCCAGGAGATCTCACTCACTTGGGGCCAGGAAGCCGCTGCTGAGCAGAGTCACCTGGGATGAAGGAGAAGGAGCAGGGTCTGGGGGCTGCAGGCTGACCTGCAAGCAGGAACAGCTCCTGGCTCTTGGCCAGAAGGACAGCAACTCCTGGACACCAGGGCAGAGCGCTCAGGCTGAGACGGGGCCGCATCTGGCTCGGGGTCTGTGCCTTCCCAACCTGTCCAGTGTCTGGCCTTTCAGGAAAGGCCTGGCTGGGGACAGACCACGGCCCCTGAGTGTACTGTGGCACCCTAGTGTCCCTGGATGGCATTTGAGCCCATGAGATGACAAACAAGTAACCACAGCCCGTCGAAAATCATCCCCTCTGCCAGTGGTGGGGTGTCTGGGGACAGGCCACTGGTGTCTGGAACCAGCTCGACCACCTCCTGGCTGCAAGAGCGTGGGTGGCAGATTTCACCTTTCTGTGCCTCAGTTTCCTCATCTATAATGTGGGATAGGAGCCCCTGGGGAAAATGAAGGGTTAGCACGCTCCCTACAGACCAAAAGGTTCAAGCCCATCCAGAGGTACCTTGGGGAAAAGTCCCCAACCTGGCTGGTTAACACTCTGGTTTTGGAAAACCAGCCATGGAAAACTGTAGGAAGCACAGTTCTCCTCTGACATAAGGGGGGGGGGGCATAAGTCCCTGTGAGACGTGGTGGAACTGGGGTTCACTACAGGAGTAATGACAGTATTATAGTAATAGAGGTATTCCCATTGTGCTGTTAAAGGAACCCTGGTGGTGCAGTGTAGTAAGTGCTGACTGGGAGGTGGGAGCCCAAGCTCATAAGCAGCTCTGGGAAGGAAGTTTCAAGGTGTGCTGACTGCGAGGTAGGAGCCGGGGCTCATGAGCGGGTCTGGGGAGGAAACTGTGTGGTGTGCTGAGAGGTGGGAGCCCAAGTTCATGAACGGGTCTCAGGGGGAAGCTGTGCAGTATGCTGATTGAGAGGTGGGAACCAGAGCTCATGGGCAGGTGGGGTGATGGGGGGAGCTGCAGAGTGTGCTGATTGAGAGGTGGGAGTCCAAGGTCATAAGCAGGTCAGGTGGAGGGGGGAGCTGCAGGGTGTGCTGACTGCGAGGTGGGGGCCAGAGCTCATGGGCAGGCCTGGGGAGGAAGCTGCGTGGTGTGCTTCCACAGAGACTCCCAGCCTTGGCGACATTCGGGGCAGCAGCTCCACTCTGTCCCATAGGGTCACTGGGACACAGCACGGGCCTGATGGCAGGGAGGCTCCAGCTGTGCCACCTCTGGTAGCGTGCCGTCTGAAGCTTTGAGATGCAAAGGTCGGTGGTTGGAATCCACCAGCTGTTCTGTGAAAGGAAGATGCGGCCGCCCAGGAGGGACAGCCTTGGGGCTTTCACGGGGTGGTCCTCCTCTGCCCTGTTGGACTGCTAAGTCGGTAGGATGTTGGTGGTGTTGTTAGGCGCCGTTGGGTCCATCTTGACTAATAGTGACCCGATGAACAATGGCTCTACACCCTGCTCTCTCCGGAGCCAACTTCACCGTCTCTGACACCCCTGACCCCATGGCCACGGTCACTATGTCAATCTGTGTCACCTAGGGTCTTCCCCTCCTGTGCTGACCCTCTACCCTTCCAAGCATGATGTCCTTCTCCAAGGACTGGTGAGGTGTCATCAGGTCAACTTGGTCCTTAGTGACCTTATCAGTTGTGAGCTCTGAACTGTGGCCTCTCCATCTCCGCCCTGGTCAAGCCTGTAATTGCAGTCATTGTGCTTTACCGCACCCTCATCGAGGGTCCACTTTCTTTCTCTGACCCTCTCCGTTTTCCAGCATGTCTTCTCCCATACTCCAAGTACGTACCTGAGACAGTTTCACCATTCTGGCCTCTAAAAAGCACTTTGGTTGTACTTTCTGTAAGACAGACTTGTTTGTTCTCTTGGCAATTTATGGGGTGTTTAGTACTCTTTGTCAAGACCACAGTTCAAAGTTCTTCTTTGTTCTTCTCGGTTGTTAGTACACTCAAGTAGGAGCCTACCGGCCGCTGACCCTCCAGTTGATTTTCAGAGGCTGTAAATCACACAGGAGGAAACCACCCACCTTTCTCTTGCAGAGCAACTGGTGGATTAGAACTGCGAGTCCTTGGCTTGGCAGAGCCATTCCTTACCACCAGGTCACCAGAGTTCCGATGGCAGAGGGTTGATTCTGGTGTATTAGTACCACTGGATGCTGATATCCGTCTAATGGTCGCCACAGGATTCATGTTCAAGTGCACACAAGAGGTGTGCACAGGGTGGTGGGCAGTGTTGCCTCTGGAACTGCTGAAGCTGGTGCTTTTTCCAGCCAATAAGATAGGACAGTGACAGCTGGGGACAGACACAGTCAAAGAGTTAGGTAGGGTGTGGTGGAGCCCTGGCAGGATTACGGGGCAGACACCCCCTGTGGAAGCTCAGAGAGGGCCAAGTTTCTGACGTTAGGACCAGCCTGAGACTTCACCAAGCAAAGCAAAGAGGAAGTGAGAGCAATAGGCCTTCTCTGCAAAGCAGATGCCACGCCATCACCTCTCTCTGTGACTCCTCCAGCCCTGTTCCTTCCAGCTCCTGGGTTTTTCTTGGACCCTTAGGAGACTCACAGTGACCTCATATCCAACAGAACGCAAGCACTGCCTGGTCCCCCACATCCTCACAATGGCTGTTAACGTTTGAGCCGTGTTGCAGCCATGGCGCCAATCTCTCACTGCTGCTGTTGTTGCTGGGTGCCTTCGAGTCTAGCACGACCCCTAGGAGCAGCAGAAAAAGGACCTGGAGGAGATATATACTGAGGTCATTGATAAGCAAAAAATAGCCCGTCTAATGGATCAGGTGATCAGCCTCCTACAGTTTGTGCCCCACAGCGATAAGGAACCCCAACTACCTCCACACTTCCTGGGCTCCGAGCCTCCTAGCGGTGTGTGGGAAGGAGAACCCAGCAGGGAAGTCTCCCTGTTGCATGAGGCTTATACGATATCTAAGGACCACAACCTCTCTACCCGTGGTGAAGAGGTCTGTTTTTTGTACCGCTCTGGCTTTGAAGACTACATGGCGTACCTGGCAAACAAATACCATGAAGACAATAACAGCTCAGGCATCATTAACCTTGGTATCAGTGAGGACAAGCTCTGCACTGACCTAATAACCGAAAGGTTCAAACAGAGTGACATGGCTTACCTGGAGAATAGCCTGTTACAATACAATGACTGGACAGGACGATTATTCCTCCGGCAAGAAATAGCTAATTTCCTGTATCACTACTGTAAGGCACCTTCTCTGCTTGATCCAGAAAACGTGGTTGTTCTAAATGGTTGCTGCTCTATCTTCTCTGCACTGTCCATGGTTCTGTGTGATGCAGGAGAGGCCTTTCTGATCCCTACTCCCTTCTATGGTGGTTTCACCCTTAGTGCCAAACTGTACACAAAAGTTGAGCTGTTTCATGTCCACCTGGACAGTAAGATCACTGATGAAAACAAACAACCTTTCCAGCTCACTGTCAAAAAGTTAGAAGATGGCCTGCTTAAAGCTATGCTTAAGGGGAAAAAGATCAAAGGCCTTATACTCAACAACCCCCAGAACCCTTTGGGTTACACCTACTCCCAAGATTCACTGAAAGAGTACCTGACATTTGCCAAGAGGTATAAACTACATGTGATTATAGATGAGATTTACATGCTGTCTGTGTTCGATCCAAAGACCACATTCCACAGTGTGCTGAGCTTGGACAGTTTGCCTGACCCCCAAAGGACGCATGTGATCTGGGGTACCAGTAAGGATTTTGGCATCTCTGGCTTCCGCTTTGGTGCTCTATACACCCACAACAAGGACGTGGCTGCTGCTGTGCGTGGCTTTAGCTACCTCCACAGCCTCTCTGGCATTGCTCAGTATAAGCTGTGTCAGCTGCTCAAAGATAGAGTCTGGATTGACAACACCTACCTGCCTTCCTATAAACTACGGCTCCAGAGAGCTTACCGTTGTGTCACAAAGCAGCTAGACGCCTTGGAGATCCCCTATCTAAAGGGAGGCTGCGGCCTCTATGTCTGGATCAACTTGAAAAAGTACCTGACCCCATGTACATTCGAGAAAGAGTTAGACCTCTATCGCCACTTGATGAATTACAAAGTGATATTGACCCGTGGCAAGATATACATGTGATATCATAGGAACAGTAGGTCTGATCCTTGTGTCTCATGCCATCTTCATCATTTCTGACACACCTGAGCCCATCGCCGCTGTCACTGTGTCAATCTATTTCATTGAGGGTCTTCTCTTTCGCTGCCTCTCTTTTACTCCCACCTTTCCAAGCGAGATATCCCTCTCCAAGGAATACCTTGGGCATATGAGACGAAGCTTTGTCATCTTTGCCTCCCACGAGCACTCTGGTTGCACCTTCCTCGAGTCCTATTTGTTCATTCTTTTGGCAGTTGATGGAATATCCAGTACTCTTCTCCAGCTCAGAGGTGTCAGTTCTTCTGTCATCCTTATTCACTGCCCAGCTCACAAGTGCGTAGCAAGTGATTGGAAAGACCACGACCTGAATCAGACACACCTTAGTCTTCAAAATGACATCATTGCTCCTCAGTAATTTGGGAGGGCTCTGGTTGCAGACTTTCCCAGTATAATATGTCTCCCAATCCCTGACTGCTGGTGCCAAGTGTACTGATTGTGGGTCTAAGTAAGATGAAGCCACTGACAGTTTCAGTCTTCGCTCCATCTCTTATGATGTTGCCTATTGGTCCAGTGGTGAGGGGCTTGTTTTCTTGATGTTGAGATGCAATCCATATTGAAGGCTGTAGTCTTTGATCTTCCGTAGTAAATGCTTCAAGTAACCCTCACTTCCAGCAAGCAAGCAAGGTCGTGTCCTCTGCACAATGCAGGTTGTCGATAAGTTTTCCTCCGATCCTGATGCCACGTTCTTCTTCACAGAGTCCAGCTTTTTCATTTGTTCAATACACAGATTGAACGTGTTTGAAGAGAGGCTACCACCCTCACACACACCTTCCTGATTTTAAACCTTGGGGTGTTCCTTTACTCTGTGCAAACAAAAGCCTAGGTATAGTTTTTGCGTGTGAGCGATTAAATGTTCTGGGATTCTCGTTCTTCTCAAAGTTAACACGAGTTTGTGACGACCCGTGCGGTCAAATTCCTTTGCATACTCAGTAAAGCATAAATCGTCTCCTGGTATTTTCTGCTCTCTGCCAGGACCCATTTGCCATCAGCACTGCTACCTCCAGAGTGGTGGTTCTGGACCAATGTACTGTTTTGGCTGTTAAAAGCTCACTGAAGGTCTTCTTTTTTTCTAATCCCACAATGTACCAAGCTTGCGTTTCTTCTCCAG
Organism: Elephantulus edwardii; assembly: GCF_000299155.1. Lineage (NCBI taxonomy): Eukaryota > Metazoa > Chordata > Mammalia > Macroscelidea > Macroscelididae > Elephantulus > Elephantulus edwardii. The sequence continues at coordinate 4,687,579 of NW_006399876.1, forward strand.
ACTCTGGCACCTCCTGATACTGCACGCAAAATACATGAGATGAAGTCTTACCATACCAGCTTCTAAGGAGCATTAATGGCTACACTTCTGAGACAGATTTGTTTGTTCTTCTGGCAGTCCACGGTGTATCCAATATCTTCTGCCAACACCATAATTATGGAAACTTAGGAGACAGAACCAAATGCAATGCCAGAACCTTGACTGGACCTCAGCTTTGAAAATAGAGCCAACCATGAAAGACATTCCTGGAACAGTGGGGACAATGTGACCACAGGCTGGACATTTGCCGACATTCTTGGTAACGATCTGAGGTGGACGCTGGTCTGTGGTTGTGGAGGAGAATGGGTTTGTTCTCAGGATGCCCAGCCGAGGCACTCAGAGGCAGAATGGCATGCTGCCTGCCCGTTATACTCAAATGGTTCAGAAGAATGGCATTTCTGAATCTTGCTGGAGTTCATGGGTGGAACAAGAGGCCACTATGCTCAGCCGCTAACCCAAAAGCTGGAGGTTCGAATCCACCCAGAGGTGCCTGGAAGAATGGCTTGGTGAGCTACTTCTGGAAAAGCTAGCCATTGAAGACCCCAGAACCCAGTTCTACAGGGAAACTCATGGAGTTGATGTAAGTCAGAATCAATGTGGTGGCCATGGGGACTCACATATTAAGAAAAAGGAAAAGGGAGATGTGACTGTGACTGAGTGTGGGATAAGCAGTGCACTAGACACGATAGTCTTCCAGCTTTTCAGTACAATGATGTTCTTTAGTTAAGAGTTGGGAGATCTCTGGACCCTGCCCACTATATTCTCTTGATACCTCTTCTGGGCCATTTCTGCTTCAGTTCCCCACTGACTTGTGCCATATCTTCCATCACTACCCCAGTCCAAGGCATTGTCTCCATGGCAGCCAAAGTTATCTTCCCAAACTAGAGTCTTATCTGGTTCCTCCCTTGCTGGAAGGCCTTGGAAGCCTGCTCTTGGGGACAGAGTTAAAATTCCTGAAGGGGCCACTCATTACCCAACCACAAGCTCATTGCTCCAGGGACCCTCTTCTTTTGCCCTCCCATCTCCTGCTCTCCACATGGAATACCCTTCCCTGTGCCTTCACCCACTTCTTCCAACCTCAGGTGTCCTTTTCTTTGAACCCGAGTCACACCCAGCCATCATATGCTCTATGGAGCACCTGTACTCAGTACCTGACATGTCAAAGCAGATTGTGAACAGTAAATCCTTTGATAGTGTCTCTCCCTCAGAGAGTAATATTGATGACAGGAAGGACAGGGACAATCTTGTTTGTCATTTTCTCCTTCTTGCTCCCTCCCCAGCAGAGCAGTCACATTGTGGACATGTAATAAATGATGAGTGTATGGGTGTGTGAAGATGAAGATGAAGAGTGCATGAAAGGTGAATGGATGAATGGATGAGTGTATGGGCATTAGGGGACAGATGTGTGCATGGGTGTGTGGAAGAAAAAAAAAAGGATGCATCAGTGTGTGCATGGACAGATAAATGGATAGATGGACAGATGAATGTATGGACTCATGAGGATGTGGTAGATGGACTGGTAGGTAGACATATGAATAGATAAATAGATAGATGGATAGACAGAGGATTGATGGGGGATGGATGGGTGAGTGGGTGAATAGGTGGATGAGTGTGTGAGTGAATTAATGAATGGGTAGATAGATAGCTTGCAAGTTGGTTGGTTGGCTGGATAGATGAATGGATAGTTGGACAGATTGATGGATGGATGAACAGATGATTATGTGATGG